>NC_091463.1:29067952-29372789 GCF_027789765.1 Dendropsophus ebraccatus
CTATATATATAACCATGAGGCTCCTAATAGGCTGTTATAGTTAAATACAGTGGATGGACAGAACAAGCAGACATTGGTTTTCTGCTCTGCCAGTCACTGTTGTGGCTGCACTCAGGATTCTGCCTCTGGCCACAAGAGATTTATTTTTTGGCCACGTCACAGAGCATATATATATATATATTTATATTATAGTGTGTAGGGGAGGGGGGCCCCATACAGTTCTTTTTGCTATGGGGCCCCATGAATCCTAGCTACGCCCCTGCCTATTAGGTAGTTTTAAGTTAATATAGCAGGAGAAAACAGAAACAGGTCTGTAATCCCAGACAACTTCATTAGGGAAACCACCATCGCTCTGGGTATGGATTGTATTAAAGGCTTTTTACATGGGGGCGATTATCGTGCAATTAATCATTAAAATGTTCAAATTTAAATGATAATCGCGGCAACAATCAAACGACAGATGAAAATTTGTTCGTATGTCGTAGATCACATCTTGTGAACTGACCTCAAAATCATCGCTTCCTTTACCTTAAAATCTTACGATCACATTAAGGCTAGATGAACACGTAACGTATCCACAGCGGATTTCACGATGTGAGTTTGCAGCAAAATCCAACTCGGGGAAAAGGCCTGCCCCTCTGATGAACTAGCTGCTCAGCCAATCAGTGACTAGAGTGACCCCAGTCACTGACTGACTGAACAACCAATCCATTGGAGGTCCCGTAGCTGGTCCCGCCACTTACCGCGGGCACAGGGGGAGGTAAGTTCATACTCCTGATCAAGTTCCCCCTTCTTCTTCTTTAAGTGATTTATCTGTACATATAAAAAGGCCCTTAGTGTTAGCTATAGACAACTTTACTAGTTCCCAAATATATCATTAATAGAGATGAGCGAACCGGGTTCGGGTTGGAGTCCATCCGAACCTGACCGTTCGGCATTTGATTAGCAAGGGCTGCTGAACTTGAATAAAGCTCTTAGGTTGTCTGGAAAACATGGATACAGCCAATGACTATATCCATGATTTCCACATAGCCTTAGGGCTTTATCCAAGTTCAGCAGCCACCGCTAATCAAATGCCGAAAGTTCGGGTTCGGATGGACTCGAGCATGCTCCAGGTTCGCTCATCTCTAATCATTCACTGTTTCCTTGGTTCTTTAGAACATCTCACGGAGGCCGTGTCCATAGAGAATAAGGACAAATCCTGGAAATCCTTTACTTATTCCATTGCAAAACTACAACTCCCATCATGCCCTGACAACACTGTAATAAAATATGGAAAGTAGGAGTGAAATATTCTTCCTGAATCATAACCAGCCCTTGTGTCCTCATACAACTTCTGGCAAATATTACAGATACTTTATCACTAATCCACTTAGCTCTGTGAAGTCTGATTTATTCATCCATGAGCCATAAGCAGAAAACAAGCATGGCCTGCATATATACTGTATACTGTATACTAGCTGAGGTATTTCCAAGCAGCCATGGCCATACACCTTATACCCACTGCCCTAGTTCTGATCAGCCTCCTGTTAAAGGGGTTATCCACAGATAGAAAGTTATCACCTATCCATGAGATAGGGCAGGGGAAGGGAACCGTGGCTCTCCAGCTGTTGCAAAACTACAAGCTTTGGCTGTCCAGGCATGATGGGAGTTGTAGTCAGAAAGTTATACAGATTTGTAAATTACTTCTATTTAAATTCTCAAGTCTTCCAGTACTTATCATATTCTGTATGTCCTGAAAAAAGTGGTATATTTGCAATCTGTGCTCTCTGCTGCCACCTCTGTCCATGACAGGAACTGTCCAGAGCAGGAGAGTTTTTCTATTAGGATTTGCTACTCTGCTCTGCACACAGGGGCGTAACTACCACTATAGCAGCCATAGCAGCTGCTATGGGGCCCGCCGCATCAGGGGGCCCCATGGCCTGCCCCTGCAATACACTGGGCCCCCTGAGCCGTCATCATTTGCCACACCAGGTGGCCCTGCTGGTCTCCTGGGTTTTGCAAATGTCCCTTTAACTGCAAGCACTCCTGACCAGAGCTAGCAGTTATGTAGTTATGACTTCACTTGGCCGTTTAGTGGTCAGTCGGGGGGTCCCAATCAAAAAATTGCTATGGGGCCCCAGCCATTTCTAGTTACGCCCCTGTCTGCACAGTTCCTGTATGGGACATAAGGGGCAGCAGAGAGCATCATATCAGGCTGGAAAGAATACATCCCTTCATGCAAGACATTCAGCAGCTAATAAGTACTGGAAGACTCCAGATTTTGAAATAGAAGTCATTTACAAATCAGTATAACTTTTTGACACCTGGGGACTGAAGAAGAAACTAAGCAACAATGTTTTTTTTTTGTCGTTGAATCAACCCCTTTACTAAGTTAATACATCAAAGGTTAGTTAAAGGGACTTTTTTTTATGCAATGCAGCGCCATAGGTTGTGCCTGGTATTACAGATTAGATTTGTTCATTGGGATTAGAGATGAGTGAATCTACAGTAGGAATGGAGTGAATTGCTTTGTTCCTATCTGTATTCCGCTCATCAGGCTTTGGGCTTTGAAGTCTGCTCCACTCTATGGGTACTTCTACACGGAACGATTATCGCTCTGTGTAATTAAATACAACGATCAGCCGATGACAACGATCATCGGCTGATCGTTGATATAGGTTTGAACCTATAATTGTTAGGCGCCGACTGCGCACCGCTGCGTGTAATAGCGGAACGCGGACGTCGGCTGACGATATGTGCCGGACGATTATAACATATGTGCTGCAGACTGGAAATGTGAATTTGCTTATAGTCCTACAGGCTTTTTTTATTTTTATGGATCATGAATTAAGAGGGATTATATTAGGGATTTGTTATTTATACATGACGGGCTGGGGATTCTCTTCATCATATCACTACATGAGAGTCTGCAGAATGGAGGGAGATGTGAGCATGACAGGCTCTTGGCTGGGATTCCTAGAGGTGTTGCTCTATGCTCCTCCTTTCCAGCTGAAGAGGCTGGGAGACAGTGAGAGAGAATCAGTTCATGATCAGAGCTGAGGGAGGCAGCGCAGGGGATCTGTCCATAGCATCGCCTGCGCTCCCAGTACATGACTTGTCCTGTCTATCAGCAGGGTGGACTCTAAGCAGCAGCCGCAGCCATGTGGGGATATATACACTGTGTGCTCTTCTCTCTTCTCTTCTCCTCTGTAGTGACAGCAAACAGCAAGGTAGGAGGATTCCCACTTTAAATATTCTCGATAGACTTTCGCCAACATTGGGTTGAATCAGGAAGAGGGAAAGTTTTGCAAACTTCTGTACTGCTAGATGTCATCTCCTACGTCTATGGTGCTATCACCATGATAGGTTCTGTTTGCTTCTGTCAGAATAGACATTAGGCAGAAGCACCAGCAGCCTTTGAAGTTTTAGGAAACTCATGTGTCTTTTAACATGTAGATATGACATTCCCTCCAAAGCAGATCTCTTGGGTCGCAGCTGCTCGACAGGTTTCGCTTGGCATCAGAGCACTTGGGTTTTGACTGATTAAACCAGATGAATTGAACCTAAATATCTCCGGTTTAATCACTGTACAACTGCTTGTCCTGGGCTGAGCGGCTTAATGCCCGCAGCTGTTCTGCTGGATGAGCTAAGCTATTGCTTGTGGCTTTCTGCTGGGAGAAGAAGATGGGTGGCAGGTGCGCGGTCATGTGAGAAACCTGCAGGGGGGTACAAACTTTCTTCTTGGTTGGGGGTAGACGGCAATGGCATTGGAGTAGACACATGGATCTACTGTATTTATTGTTTGCAGGTGGGGTTATGAGTTTCAGAAGGAAAGGGACTTGTATCCACGTAATGTAATACTGTGACTTCTATCATAGTGTGTGTACAAATAAAGCAGAGGCGACATTCTCCATTAAGCTTGGATTTCTGGTTTATACATCTTTATTACTTATATTCACACTTTGTTATTGTACTATCCAACACCCCATTTACATTCTGCTTTTTGGGGGCCAGGACGGGATTCATTGGGATATTGATGAAAAAGTATTGTGACATTTGCTGTGACCTTTCACCTTAACAGACCAAACTAGTGCTGCGTTTACACGGAACGATTATCGTGCAAATTTGCACAATAATGATCTAATTCTAACGATGATTGTACGTGTAAACGCAGCGAACGATCAAGCGAAGAGCGAGAAATCATTCATTTTGATCTTTGAACATGTTCTCAAATCGTCGTTGGTCGCAAAAAATCGTTCCGTGCAAACAGTCCTTCACCGATTTAACCTATGTGCGAGATAGGCTTATGCGATCGAAAAATTATCGCAAAACGATTTTTCCGTACAATATATCGTTCCGTCTAAACGCTGATCGTTATTAAAAAAAAAATTGTTACTTCGAATTCGTTAATCGTACGATCGGGCGAATAAACACTCTGTGTAAACGCAGCAAGGGTGCGTTTATACAGACAGATTTATTTTACAGATCTTTGAAGCCAAAGCCAGGAACAGACTATAAACAGAGAACATGTCATAAAGGAAAGGCTGAGATTTCTCCTTTTTTCAAATCCATTCCTGGCTTTGGCTTCAAAAATCTGTCAGATAAATCTCTGTGTAAACACACCAATAGTCAATTCATGATTACAAGCCACTTTATGAGTGTAGTAGACTAGTATAGCTTTGCCATGTCAATGGTAGGCTTAAAGGGAATATGTCCACTGCGGCAACATCACAGTATATGTTGCCATATCTTTTTGTTGGTTCTTTCAGACCCTCTGAAATCCAGACAAAGAATTACATCTCGTGAGTAATTCCGCCCCAGCACTATGTAGCTGGAGAATTGCCTGCTGTCTGACATGGTAATCAATGGGGCAGAAAATCCTTATTTTAAGGAGGCCAGTGAGTAAAGCTGTGTTCACACTGTATTACAGCATCTGTTTGGCTAAGTTTATCCTATGAAACTATAGGTAATACGTGACTAGATGTTATGGTATCCATCTGATATATAACTTGTCAGGTTAGGTCCATTCTTTTACAATAGGACGAATCTGGTTTAAGACCCATTGGCCAGGCCCTTTCCATTTCAGATATCAGTTACAGGTTTTTATCATGTGTCCATATCCTAAAATGTATCCACAATCAGGTAAAAGGGCCAGTATAGGTGTAAATAGGGAAGTCAGCCTTCCCTAGAATATTCATCTATATTATAATTCTATGTAATGCGTTGTGAGTAAATACGTGACAAAGTGTCCTGTTCAGACATGATTTGATTTGTACTCGTATTTTAGGCTATGTTCACACACAGTATTTTTGTCAGAATTTTTTCACCACCTGGTTTTGGTTGAAAAAATACTGTCCAAAAGACTGACAGAAATACTATGAGTGAACATACACTAGAAGATAGCGTTTTTTTCCACATAGTTGAAGTTTATAACTTTTTCTGCTGTTGTTGGGATTAGTGCTAGTAGATATAGGTTACGCTTCTTTGGAGACAAGGGTTAATGCCCTTTGCCTATAGACAGTGGACATCTCTGAATCTCATTCATTCAGAAACAATGACAAATGATTGAAGCAATTTGCTCCTTGAAACCAGAGATACTAGAACTTTTTATTTTCTGCATCGAGTTTTACTATGATGGTTCTAATCCCACTTATAGCAACACATCGTTGCAAGAATTTATAAAGACCGTCCTATGTACATGGCCAATTCCTGTATATCTATTACCACTTTAATTCTTCAAAGCATCCTTATAAGACCCATGGTTGTGCTCTATGATCAGTGTATACACCAGGGAATTCTCCTGACATCTGATATGATGTAGGACTCTAGGGGGTTCTTCTTCTTTGACTTCTTGGGAGCATCTGCCCAATCATCTGTGTAACCATATGCAGCAAAGTTTCCTCTATTTATTTGTACCAAAAATTGGGGAATACCTGTGTGATGCGTTAGTAGCTGGGCCGCCGTGTATCGGTGCTATGCTCTGTTATGTCATGTTGCTTGGAGTCCCCTCTCTGTATGTTTTCGCGGCTCTCTGTCAGGGTTACACCTCAGTCCGCTGCGTCTTGAGACATGTGGTTGCTAATGTTTTTCCTTATTATGTGATTCGAGCCTGACTTAATGACTCAGGGGTCTGTAGCCTGTAACTCCACAGCCATTGCAGTCAATGTATCTCCCTTGTCCTGATAGTTTGACTCATTCTATTTAAGTATAGATCAAGTGTAGTTTAGCTCACAGAGGATTTAGCTCACAGAGGATCCCGAATTGTCAACAAGGTCTCTACAGGTTTCCAGCAGCTGGAAAGAAAGGATTTACAAAATAGCTCTCACACCTCTTGAGCAAAGAGATGTCCCTTCAAGTCGAGTCTCGCTCAATCAAGGAGTCTTAGAACATTGGGAATTTTATGCCAAGCCAAACAGTCTCTCCAAAAGGAAAGATTTCCCATCTGCAGACAGCTGTTTTAGGGTGTTTGCCCCTCATCAGTGCAGAGCAGGATGTTGGCTGGCTAGTGAGAGGTCTATTGGCGTGGGTCAAAGGGGTACTAACTCTCCTTAAGGAGGGCTCGTCATAAAGACGTGTGGAGACTTAAAGACCATTGCTGCTCCACTGAGAATGAATTAGTAGTGGAGCAGCAATGGTCTGTAAATCTCCACACGTCTTCATGACGGGCTCTCCTTAAGAAGAATCCCTACCCCTTTGACCCTCAGCAGCTGGAAAGAAATGCTGAATAATATGGTCTTCTATGGGCTGATCTATTAGGGGTCAATGCATGTAGTGTTCACACATGTTGTGTATGTGGACAAACATCCCTCAAGCAGATGTTCTTGGGGCTATGATTTGGGAGATTTATTTACAGGCTATTTGCTGGTTTCTGTTGTCAAGGACAAAGGAAGCCATAGGTGCATCTCATCCTGCAGCTGTCGTGTGGGAGATGACCATAGACAATGGTGGCTGACTCCTTATCATTGCCGCCTTGGCTTCTCCTCTCACAGTTATTAGCTCTATGCCCTCTGCACATCATCAGCCTGTGCCCCCCAGCTCCTTTAGCATGGTTCAGCACCCCCCCTCCCCCTTTTGAGTTTTACGGCATCTTATCCTTGGCCGTGAATTGGTAACGTCCCCTTATCCAAGGTGGCCAAAGAAAACTTTTATTGATCATGTTGCATTTTTTTTGTAGCTGACGCTTGTACGAAAAGGTGAATCTAGGAGATCTCACTTATTAGACTAGGGCCCCATGGAGACTCAGGGTTGTCTATTGGCCTACTGGAAATCCCAACATTTCTGCAACTTTAACACCATTTCAGTATTTCTTAGCACGGGGGAATGTGGGAAACATGGAGGTTGCATCAGATTCCTGCTGTCTGGCTGCTCCATGCAGCGGGTGGATACAGCGGGAGGACCGCCTGGAAACCTGGGATACAGCCTATGGCTATGGCTGTATCCCAGGTTTCCAGGCGGTCCTCCCGCTGTATCCACCCTCTCCATGGAGCGGGCAGACAGCGGGAATCATTGCCTAGAGTTCGGGTTCGTATGAACCCGAACCTCGGCAGGTTCGGACCATCCCTAATTGAAATCAACTGGTGCCAGAAAGTGCCAGAGACTTGCTTTTTACTCCTATCAAAACATCTCGAGTCTTCCAGTACTTGTCAGCTGCAGGAAGTGGAGTATTCTCTCCAGTCTGACACAGTGCTCTCTGCTGCCACCTCTGCCCATGTCAGGAACTGTCCAGAGCAGTAGCAAATCCCCATAGAAAATCTCTCCTGCTCTCCAGACTGGAAAGAATACACCACTTCCTGCAGGACATACAGCAGCTGATAAGTACTGGAAGACTTGAGATTTTTTTTTAAATAGAAGTAAATAACAAATCTCTAGCACTTTCTGGCACCAGTTGATTTGTAAGAAAAAAATTGGTGAACAACCCCTTTATCTACTGCAGTCTACAAGATTGCATAGAACTCAGTGTATTGCATTGGACTATAATTCATATAGACAAAAACTGACAGTGTAGCCCTTACCTAATGCCACATCTTCACTACGAATTGCAGGCAACCCTGTGTCGCCATAGAGCCCTACCCTAGTGGATTGTGTTTCTGACACTTCACTCAAGAATCAGCAAAATCCTGAGCTGCAGATTTCCATCTTCCCTCTGTGCTTAGCTGCTTAGCCCTATGTACCTTGCCAATAAAACTCTTTGAAGTTTTTTCTTCTAATCCCTGAATCACAAGGTTATCTACTGTTTTGAACTGTGTGTGCAGAAGCTACCGTACTCTTCCATCACCGAATTCCTGGCTCCTGTATAATCTGGAATCCATTCCTCATCGGTGAGAATAGTAGAAATCCATTCGATATGGACAGCTGTGTTACAGAATTCTTGTTTTTAGCAGACTCCTAACCCATTCAGTCCTGGGGCAGATGACATGATAACTAAGGAGAAGAACATATTAAGGTAGAGACTTACTCACATCCAGGTACAGTGCCATGCTTGTGCCAGTGGCTGTGCCTGGTAGTGCAGCTTTCCATTACAATTCAAGTCCAATTTAAGTGAGTTGCAGTACCTGACGCAGCCACTATCAGATATCCTGCATCCTCACTGATCTGCTATTGATGGTCACAAAGCTAGCCATACGAGTTAGATAGCAAAGTAATAAAATTATATTTTTCTTATAAGTTCATAAGTCATAGAGGCTGTGCTGAGCTGCAGCATTCACACCTCCTCCCTCCACCATCCTTCACTGTTTTGCTTGATCGATGTAAAGGGCTCAGTGCTGGAAGACAGACCATGTATATCAATTATGTAGTGTAGACGTAGCCTTCATGGCACTTAAGATTAGAAAGTAAACATTTTATAAAATCGCAAATAGCTGTCGGGTATGCCTGCAGAGTATGATATAGAGAATTTTCCCCCTTTAGGCAAGGAATCAGTCAGCTGCAGTTCATGAACTACTGACACTGTTAGATAGCTTTATGGACAAGGAGACACATGGTACCTTTCATTTAATTGTCTGTGCTTCCAGAACGTAGAAAAATGCTGTTATTCTATAGTACGAAGAGTCAAAGAGGCTTTCCCAGGCTCCTGAAATGCACCAGGATGTAACACCTTCTTACTTCCCATTCCCATACCGGTCCCTGCTTAGAACACAGCCTTAGGGCCCTAACACACTATGGAAATCACGCCAATAAGCTCTGGCGGATTTTGTGCTCTTGCCAGGGCCGTATTTACCACTAGGCACTCGTGGTCCGGTGCCTAGGGCAGCACCTTGCAGGGGGGGCAGCACCGGGGAGCAGGGGGACAGAAAAAACTAATTTTTTTTTGTTTTTATTTTTTTAGTTTCTCTCCTCCCGTTCAGACTTGCCAGTAAATCTGGTGTCTTTTCCAGGGGGGTGGGGGGTATGGTGTATTGGTCAGGTCTGGTATCGCCAATAGGTGCGTGTAGATGGGGCGTCTTCAGGTTTAGTGCTTAGGGCAGCAGCAGCTGTTAATACAGCCTTGTTCCTTGCCCCATGCTTCTACTTGAAGATCTGCCCTTCCCATAGGCCAGGGAGCAAATAAAACTTTGCAAAAATGTCTTTGAGGTCCATGGACACATTGATCTCTTTTGAATGACAGCACTAAGTATCTGGCAAATGTGGTGAGCCCCCAGAGGTGTTATATCAGAGGGACGGTCGGTCACTTGCTAAGTGTTGTAGTGTGACACCACTCCGGTGGTGGATTATTATTATTATTATTATTTATTATTATTATTTATTTATAAAGCGCACTTAATTCCAGAGTGTTAATGGCCAAGATACAGCCGGACCTTATTATGTTGTCACGTGATGCCAGTGCCTGGTGGGCACACAGGTGTGATGGCTCGCCTGCTTTTAGTGTGTAAGGCTGGCTGTACCCTTTTACCCTGTGGTCGGTGTCCTGACAGGTTTCTATTGATATCGATAGTATCACAGATGATGTAGTCACGGATGGCCAGAGCGGTGTAATGACCCTATTGGATAGTAGGACCCGCCACCCACAGAAAGGGGAAGTGTCCCAAGGCTGCGGTGTATATGCTCTGTAGGCGGTTATGAATGATCACAGACTCTTGAAATAACATTGAGTTGGTTTACTACTTGTAAATGTGCAGCAGGTAATACAGAAGATCTTTGATATACACTTGACAAAGTTCCGATACAGACTTGAACATAAGACAACCAGATCTGTGAGATAAGTGCCGAGTAGGAGATGGTTGTGTCAGTAAAGTTGTGCTGAGGTAGAGTAGCAGAGAGGAGGATGCTGTGAGAGTCTCAACCCATGTAGTAATGTGCTCTGCCGGGATGTTGGAGGATACAATAGAATACTTGTAGAAAAAGAACACCTGTGCCTGTGTATTGATCCTTGTTTATGTCTTCACACCAACTTATGCGTTGGCTGAACCGTACTAATGGGTGACACAGGTCTCAGGCCTTGTTACGTGGGCTAAGCGGAATGCTGAGGGTTCCCTGCTGACACCTACGCTGTGAGATGGAGTTCATAGGCTTACTGCAACTTTGCTCCACCCGGATCAGTTCCTACCTCTTTGGTTCTATAGTGGATACTGTCCTGCACTGTGACTTCTCCTTGTCCACAGCGTGGGTTGAGGTTATCTTTTGGCTAGTCCTCTCCTGGAAGGTTTAACACTGCATAGTGCTTTGTGTGGGTACTTCTGAGAAGGTTAATAACAGTGTGCTGTCTTGCGTCCTATCCATGCGGGGTACTGGCTAAGACTGAACTTTGGGGACCTGGCAGAGGGCCAGGGCCCGGACAAGACTGCTGTGGAGAACTATCTAGCTTGCGTCCTTCCTCCACACCGCCCTGAATGGAAAGCTCCTGCTCCTCCCCCACCCAAGGGACTAACTTCCTCTATGGCGTGAAAAGAGTGCAATAGGAGAACAGAGAGGAGAGGTGATAGGAAAGAAGAAAGCAGAAATCCTACTGGTCTACAGATTCTGGTACACATAAACACAATAACCCTTTGCGATCCTTCTGCTGTGCAGCTTCCACTTGCTAATACATAATACAGTGACATCTAGTGGCCAACTCTTAATACTACTTTCACTATAATAAGACCACAAAAAGTACAGGCTTTTGTGAAGGGTGTATATAATAGTAACACCCCTAGTGGGACACCACACAAATAATGTTTTAGACTGTGTAATTGTCATAGCAGCACCTTAGCACAGGGATGGGGAACCTTCCGCTGTCCAGGCATGATGGGAATTGTAGTTTTGCAACAGCTGGAGGGCCGAAGGTTCCCCATCCCTGATTTAGCAGATCCCCCTTATTGGGGTCCATTTGCATCGTCCTATCCAAGGAAATTACCAGATAATCTTTATTCACTAAATTGAATCTGCTTGGAATGAATGAAATTGGTTTTCTTCTAAAGCCTGGTTTAGCTGCTTGTAGTTTCTAATCAATCTGCCTTTGTGGGAATTATGTCAGCACACACTGATTTCCTTTTGGCCATGTTCAGGGCTTACGCATCTATACAGCAGCCAATCCGAACATGGAGAGCTATAGTGCTGCCTTTTCCTAAAAACATGATCTATCCATGCATTCTGTCTAGAGATGAGCGAACCTTGAGCATGCTTGAGTTCATCCGAACCCGAACGTTCGGCATTTGATTAGCTGGGGCTGCTGGAGTTGGATAAAGCTCTAAGGTTTTCTGGAAAACATGGATACAGCCACTGACTATATCCATGTTTTCCACATAGCCTTAGGGCTTTATCCAACTTCAACAGCCATCACTAATCAAATGCCCAACACTCGGGTTCGGATGAACTCGAGCATGCTCGAGGTTCGCTCATCTCTAGTTCTGTCTAGTAGTACAGGAGCTCGGTTTTATTCAAACAAATAGAACTAAGCTGCAATACCAGACACAGCCATTTGTCAAGAGTGGCGCCATTAAAAAAAAAACAAATTTGAGTCCTGGATAGGTCCTTCAATTTTGGAAGATGAACTTCATCTACCACTTCTGTTTCTAAGTTGGAAAAGGTCATGTGTTAATACTTATCTTTCCAATGTCTGAGACCTCACAGTTTTATGATTACTCTACACTATAAAAAAAAAAAAAAGAGATGCTCAACTAAAAATGTCATTTACACATTTGTCTATGGGAAGGGGGGGTTCTTGACATTTTCACATGCCTCGATTTTATTTTTATCAACTCAATTAACATTCCCGTCATATTCTACAGCGGAAGGATAATTAGCGCAGAGCTGCAAACAATGGCGGCAGATGTCACACTTCAGGCTCGCCGTAGACAGGAAATTCTTATCATACGCTATAAACATGTTAGTCCCCCATTAATCCTGCCGAAACAGAAGCGGCTTCAAAAGCTTCGACTTGCTGAAAGAGGTTTAGCCAAGTGTTGTTACAACTTATTAGAAGACGTAACATGTTAGGGCTCCTTTCCCTGAGGTTATACTAAATCATACGGAAACTACTATTACTTGTAGTTATTACTTAGAACTACATGATGCATAATTTTATAGATTGGTCAGATGGGGGTTCAGTGACTGCGCCTCAAGTCTATGGGAGTGTTTGAGCAAAATATACTTAATACTTAACAATACTACCACTTCCATACATTAACCCCTTCCTGTCCTGGGGATTTTCCTCTTTTTCTTTTTTTTTTTTTATCTGCATCACCTTCTAAGACTGAGCTGTAGTTGTTATTGGTATCATATTGGCATAGATTTTTGATTGCTTTTTAGTCCTTGTTTTTTTAGAGACGTGACGAAAATAAAGTAGTGGTGACAGTGGGTATTTGTTTTTCTATTTACATCATTCACTATGGGCACCTGAGCTCACACCTGATATTTGATGTACATTTGCTTAAAGGCATTATCCAGCGTTAAAAAAAGAAAAAAAACATGGCCACTTTCTTCCAGAGAAGGCACCACTCTTGTCACCAGTTTGGGTGCAGGTTTTGCAACTCAGTTCCATTGAAGTGAATGGAGCTAAAAAGCAAACCACATGTGAACTTGAGACAAGAGCAATGTTGTCTCTGGAAGAAAGTGGCCATGTTTTTCTAACACTGGATAACCCCTTTAAAAATTGTCCTTTTAACAATAGGTGAATCACAAAGTGTCTTCTTTGTGCACAACCTGTGGCCCCTTCCAGCTGTTGAAAAACTGCAATTCCCATCATGCCTTGATAGTAAACGGATGTTCATGCATGATGGGAATTGTAGTTTTAAAACAGCTGAAGGGCTACAAGTTGTGCAACCCTGCCTAAGGGCCCTATTCCACGGGACGGTTATCTTTCAGATTATCGTTAAATCGTTCAAAACTAAGCGATAATCGTTTGGTTGAATAGCAGTTAATGATTAACGACCGAACGAGAAATTGTTGATCTATGGACCTGTACCTATTTTTATCGTTGCTCGTTCGCAAATTGTTCGCATTGAATAAGACATCGTTCGGTCGTTTGCAGTAGATACGAACTCAATAGCGACGACAAGGCGACCACCGGGCTGCGGGCGCGCCATCGCGAAACGATCGCAAAACGATTTTTCCGTACGATATATCGTACTGTCTAAATGCTGATCGTTATAAAAAAAAAATCGTTACTTCGAAATCGTTAATCATGCGATCGGGCCAATTATTGCTCCGTGTAAACTTAGCATAAGGGCCCTTTTACACAGAAAGATTATCTGACAGATTATCAGCCAAAGATTTGAAGCCAAGGCCAGGACTGGATTTGAAAAGAGGAGAAATCTCAGGCTTTCCTGTATGACCTGATCTCTGTTTATAGTCTGTTCCTTGTTTTGGCTTCAAATCTTTGGCAGATGATCTGTCAGATAATCTTTCTGTGTAAATGGACCCATACTGTCATCCCTAGATCCTCTGAAATCTGTTGGAACACCTGACATTTCTTATCAGCACCACCACAGGGCAAATTAAACATTACACCATGACCATTCATATCAGTGGATTCTCTGTGTAACACAGGTCATTGCTGGGTCCCGTGATGCAACACCTTAGCAGGGATAAACTGTTTGGCCAGTCACTGTCTGCCATGAAATATCTGTGTTACAATTTTGGAGAGGATGCCAATATTACCGCAACATGTAGACAGTAAAAGCTATTTCCCATTGAAGTTAATGGGAGAAAGTTTTAATGCCTCAGGTGATCTGATGCATATGCTGGAAGCTTGCACTACAATACAAAACATGTTCTTCACCAGTTGGCCAAAAGGCAAAAAGGGGCTGTGCTTGTAAGTCCCTAATTTATGATTCACAGGGCAAGGTTCATAAACTCTTCCAAGAATACTCACAACTGTGTATGTCATAACCTCGTAAAATGCATACATTTTTGGCTTTATAAATATATTGGTTCAGAAGAAACTAATTGTATCATCTTGGTGGTCATTTAAGATCATACACTGATAAGTGAGCTGAAATCTATAATTCTTAAAGTGGTACTGTTGCCATGGCCCGGGTTGCTGGAACTGATGTTGGGCCTGCTGGTGGGTTCTGGTGTTTTGGAGGCTACTTGTCATGGTGGCCAGGAGTGGTAACACCCACCCCCGGACACACGGCAACCCGACCTTGGAGAGTCCCAATTGAAACAACTTGCAAACTTTACTTGAAAAAGTTCAGAAGTAGTCACAAACAGTGCTCAGGTACTTAGTGCAAAAATCACTGATACTCCAACAGGTAGATAGTTAAGTTGATAGAAGAAACTGTAAGGTAACAAGTGTCAGGGACCAGATAGGAGGACCCTTGCCTAATGTACTATGTACTCTGCCGAGATGGTGTGAAGTGTCTCTATAGTGTTAGAAGAAATCCTCATACTTACATATAGATGAGTACCAGTTATCTCACCTAACCACCTTCTGCCCCACAGTGTCGGGTTTCCGTCCCACTAGGGTAGTACGAATCCTAAGTCTCTGCTCTGGGTGAAGCTGGTTTGTAAAATCCTTGCTGCAAAGCTAAGCATCTTGTCAGTAGAGAGCGGCTTGTTGGCACTGTGCTCTACTGCAGGTCCAGTCTTGAACTTATCGGTCCTTTTTCTTTAAGGTAGTTGACTGTCCTGCGTTAGCTGTATGATCCACAGTGTAGGCAAGGGTTGAGACTCCCTTGTCTCCGGCTTCCCTGGGGATCTTGTCTAGTGATCCATAGTGGCTGGATAACTAGCTAAAGGAACAACTATATACATGACCTGCCTGGCCTCTAGCAACTAAAGGGAAGTAGTTACTATAAAGCAAGCAAGGTAGGCTTCAGGGGTGTCACTGACGTCCCTAGGTTTTGGTATATGGAGAACACAGATATATTATGAGATTATAACCAGGATCGTTTGTGACCCCAGAGTAATAGTAATCAAATGAAGTTGTGTCCAGATAGGATGGAAATGTTGGGATTTGTTTGTCTGGAATTGTTGGACCAAAATCCACAGCAATTCTGCAGTTACATCTACAGGAGCAAATCATGCAAAGATTGGTGGATTGTATAGAAAGAATAAAGAATTGTACCAATTCCCCCCATATCCCTTGATTCTTTGGAGATGATATAACAGCATCCACACATGACCAGAACCTTTCAATAAATGATCTCCATTGATAAATCTCTTATTGTGACCATTGTTAACTTCTCTGCTGTATTCTACGGCACACACAGAGTAGTTATTATTATTGGGTATTGCATAGTTTCTGCTTAATAACACAGAACAGCAAGACGGAGAGCGTCCTGTTCTCGTAAATGTAAGGCAGCCACCCTGCTCGTGCCAGCTGCTCCTGGTATATCATTGTAATGGGAAAGAAGCTCTCACTCCTTTCACCCACCCATAAAAGAGGTGGGACCGTGGTGAAATGTTCCAGTCGAATTCTCCTGGGTGTAGGTGTTTCTCAGCTTCCTACGTAAGGGGGATTTCACTATTAGACATGGTTGCAGAGGTCAGATGACATTAACTTTTCATGTGCTGGGCCATTTTTACTATTGCTGCGAGGAAAACAAAACACTCTGTGCAGCCGTATGTAGTGGAATGAGGCTATAAAGACTGGATAAAACCTTATAGTACTCATTTACTCCTAGAACCTAGATCACTATGTCCATTAAAGGGCTATCCAGTTGATAGGTGAAGGTCTGACCTTTGGGATCATCACTGATCATGAGAACGGAGGTCAATTGTCCCTCCGAGTGATTGAAAGAGTAGCAGACCTCACCCGTTCAACATCTATAAGACTTCTAAACATAAGGCACTGAACTCAGATATACATTATGAATAGTGCGGTAGTTGAGCATGCGTTCAGGAGCTCTATTCACTCAAGGGACATTTAACCTTCATATTGGTGATTGGTGGGGCTGCCAGGAGATGGACCCCCACCCATCAGCTAGTTATTTCTAGAGATAAGCGAATGTCCAGTATGCTTGGGTCCGACCAAACCTAAGTGTGCGGCATTTGATTGAAGAAGTTGGATACAACCCCAGGGAGTCCTGGAAAACATACAGCCATAGGCTTCTGCAGCCATCGGTAATCAAATTCTGCATACTTCAGACAAACCCGAACGTGCTCAAGATTTTTTAGTAAATTTTTTGTTATTTCCTGTCCTATGGATAAAGGGTAACATATAATCTTGGGATAGCCCCTTATGATTCACAGTACTCAACCAGCTCTGGACTACAGAAGCTACTTACAATGTTGTGATCTCTAGATTAACCACACGTTTTATGTTGCAGAAGATGTGACGCTCCATATGTTTATGTTGTGTGACTGTACATTACACATATGTTTGATGCGCACATGCTAGGGTTTCTGTGCAGTTGCCAACATGGCGATGGGGTATTCTGCTGCCGATCAGTTAGGACTGGAATAGAAGCCTTGAAGGTGGTGGTGAGTGGTGGAAGTGTGGTCACAAGTGGAAGTGTGGTCAGTGTAGTTCTGGACAAGTCTTTGTACTCCCATAAAATCGAGTCGATATCCCACCAATGGGTTGTTGTGTATAGCTATTCATAAATCCAGTCGTGTGGCCTGTGTGACAAGGAGCTGCTGTGTCAATGGCAGAATGACATTGCCCTCATCCTGATGATAGGGCCATGGATAGAACCAGCTCCGGCACACTTTTATGAAACTGGAGGCCTCCTAGTAAGAGAGACCAGAGAGGAGCGCAGCCTACTATTTGTCCAATGCCTGGTTCTACAGTTAGCTCTATAACAGGGATGGGGAACCTACGGCCTTCTAGCTGCTGCTAAACTACAATCCCCATCGTGTTTGGATAACCAACCATTTACAGTGCATTGGTCAACCTTTAGTCAGGTGTCTGCCACAAAGGCCAAAAAATGGACGCCACTTTGCAAATTTGGACAGGGCACTTTTTAGACTTTTTGGGATCTTATCGGTCTTCTTACTCCTTTGATGGTGACCAGTGATTTGTATAAACATATTGTATCCATGTATCATTGTTGTTTTCCATAGACACTTTGGTTACTACACAATGAGTAGTCCCTCTAGTGACATTACATTTCGCTCACTGCCGCCAGTCGGGTCATTTCGGTGACACTGACATTTATTATTGTGTATTACAGAACATATGATGACTATAGATATTAACTCATATCTCTAAATACAAATAGATTTCAATAGAAGCACTACCTTAGCATAAGCACTGTGTACATAATAATTGACGGATGCTGAATTTCCTGTCTTTACACGTTGGCATTTGAAGACTGTAGGAAAACCTTAAACTCTCAGCAAATGTCTGTTCTTCTGAAAGGGTTTTCCTTTTCCACCCACTTGTGAAATATCAGAAGGACAAACATGTCTCTTAGAGTCATAACTGGAATCTCCTGGGCCCCAGTGCAAATTTGTACTTGAGTCCTCCACCTACAAAACATATCATACTGGGGAACAATGAAGTAGAGCAGAATCTATTGTCCCTATGACAACACTTGTGCTCGCCCTCAGGTCTGGCAGTTTTGTCTTGTGATGTTGTGTGGATCCAAATCACCATTACATCAATGTACACAGACTTACTAACTTAATGGCATGTTTGGTATTTTTCTTGGCTCATTTGGATTTCATATTTCCTGTGGGACCCACCTGATCTTGAGAAAGAAGAAACTCCAGTTTTATGCCAAGTGCAATGCTCTGTATATATACAGGACCATTCCTAATCCTGCACTGTGATAGTACTGCAGCACGCTACCATTCACATGCATGGGTATTTGTTGCCATAGCAGACAAAGGTCTGGATAAAATCCAAATAGAAAGTATTATAGTTGATAAGGGCTCCTGCAGTCAGATCCCTGTGATCACATTTCGATGGCATACCCTAGCTTTTTCTATGATCTTAGTGGCAAAACTCCTCACACAGTGTCACACAGTTAAAGGGGTACTACAGAGAATTATTTTTTAATCAACTGGTGTCAGAAAGTTATATAGATTGGTAAATGACTTCCAGTAATTATCAGCTGCTGTATGCCATGCAGGAAGTGGTGTATTTTTTCTAGTCTCACACAGTGCTTCTGCTGCAACCTCTGTCCATGACAGGAACTGTCCCGAGCAGCAGCAAATCCCCATAGAAGACCTTTCCTGCTCTGGACAGTTCCTGACATGGACAGAGACGGCAGTAGAGAGCACTGTGTCAAACTGGAAAGAATATACCACTTCATGCAGGGCATACAGCAGCTGATAAGTAATTTACTAGTCTGTCTAACACCAGTAGATTTATAAACAATTTTCTTTCTCCTGAGTACTCCTTTAAGTATAATGTGTTTTCTAGAACCCATACAAGTGTGTGTGTGTGTGCGTGTGAATGTATAGATGAAATAATAGATGGGCAGACTAAATAGACCAGGTTATCCCTTTCTTCTGATATTATTCTATGTGTATTATTTATTAAGCACAATTTTTTTCCCCTGTGGTTTTTACACCAACTATTTAGTGGTTTAAGGTATTGTCCAAAAATAAAAACTATTTTTTAACCAATTTCTTCTGCTCTTAAATAGTGAACATCCTGTAATGCACTTCCTGTTCCTGTGTACAGCCTAGTCAGGAATTGAGACAACTCTAACTCCCGCTGTCTAACTCCCACCTTAATTTTAGAGGTGGCTGAATTCCTAGCTAGAGAGTACACCAGAAACACAAAAACAGTAAGCCTGACCACTACACATTCCTAAAATTAACCCAAATTTTTACAGGAGCCTCCCACATAGTGATATGGAGATAGAGTTGGCAGAATTTCCGGCTAGAGTGTACAACTGTAAAACAAAGTCAGTTGTAGGAAGTCAGGCTAATGAAGACAGCAAAGCAAATCATGAAAGTACCCAGAAAGGTAGTAAAATAACATTGTTTACTAAAATATGTCAATTTATTACATAGGTTTCATCATTGGACTACCCCTTTAATATCCTCAAAAACAGTTTTGCTGTTAATGACTGTGATAATATAGTTTGTATCACGGAAATTATAGTGTATGCATAGATTTTGATCTGTCACATGTTACAAAGTTACTTGAAAGTCTTCTTGGGATTGTTTTGCGCGGGGCAGTGTGTAACATATATTTATCATTATGTCACTAGGCTCAGCCCATCCCAGGAGAGCGGCCTATGTTCTTAAGAGGTCATGCTGAAATAACGTATATGGGATAACATCTGCCGCGGTGTAAATCAACTCTAATTACATTGCTGTGGTTTGACGGCCAAAATACTGTAACACATTTCTGCATTTCTTTTTCAGTCCATCGCAGTTTTAGAACCAAACCCGAGTCGTAAAACACGCAATAACTGTGATACGTGATACTTTTACTCATACAGAAGAAAGCTTGTTCTTTATTTTTAAGCCAAGAGCCCCTAATGTAGCAATAAGAAAACATTACACAGCCATATGTATACAGAATAGGACTTGTGGTCCTCTCCTCCCGCCAGTTGCAGTCACTGGTCACTATGGCTCAAGGGCTTCCATGCTGACTCCTCGTGGTTGATAAGCACATGGAAAGGGGACTGCGCTAAGGACGGTAGCACCCTTTTAGTGAAGTTCCTGGTTGATGGTGTTTAGGGATGTCCTTGATGTCCAGTTCATATTTACCTTACAGGTTCATCCACAAAGGAGGCACAGTCCTTGAATATAAAGTGGGTTTTCCTCAAGGATCCCTTGACCTGGTCCTCTTTACCTTAAGCCTTTCTTGTCACTAGTCCCTGGTCTTTCTTCCTAAAACAGATGATAACTAAATCATGGTAGAGCTTAAGGGTGCCTTCACACCTACCGGATCCGCAGCGGGTCTCACTTCTGCGGATTCGTAGCGAGAACCACTGCGGATCCGGTACCATTCACCCCTCTGATAGCACATACTTGCAGCGGGATTGACATCCCGCTGTGAATATGTGCTTTAACCCCCCGCTGTCCGCAGCCCCGCCGCCGCATCCCCCATCCCCGCCCGCATCCCAACATCACCGGCCACATCCCCGCATCCCCCCATCCCCGGCCGCATCCTGCAGCCCGCCGCCGAGGGCATACATTACCTGCTCGGCGGCGCGGCTGCAGTGAGGCTCCCGACTCCGGTCCCGCTCAGCTGATCTAAGCGGGACCAGAGCCAGCAGCCTCACTGCAGCCGCGCCGCCGAGCAGATACTGTATGCGGCGGGCTGCAGGATGCAGCGGGGGATGGGAGGATGGGGGGATGCAAACTGCTGGATGCGGCCGGGATGGGCTGATGCGGCGGAGCTGCGGACAGCGGGGGGTTAAAGCACATATTCACAGCGGGATGTCAATCCCGCTGCGAGTATGTGCTATCATAGGGGTGAATGGTACTGGATCCGCAGCTGATCTCGCTGCGAATCCGCAGAAGTGAGATCTGCTGCGGATCCGGTAGGTGTGAAGGCACCCTAAAGGTGGATCACCACACCCATTTGTCTCTCTGGAACTGCAGTTCCCTTCAGTGGGGTGCAGAACTGAATTTTTCTGACATAAGATGGACTAGTTAGGAAAATTTCTTGCATGGAAAGTATTAACAGGAACAAACATCAACCTCCACGTTCGCTCCAGATCCTCAGCAGGAGCTCTCATTGTCCCACGCTTTCCTCAGCCATTCTTGTCTGACAAAAAACCCTCACATGAATAGCGTCCTAGGGCAGGGTAAGCTTCTTCCCTGCATTTCTCTTCCTCTTTTTTAGGAGAAGCTGCTGTTTGCCTAAGGGTATGTTCACAGTGAATAAAACTGGCGGAATTTCGCGGCGGAACTCTCCGCTGCAGAATCCCGCCTGCCTCAGTGTAAAACTGCTTCTCTATGGAAGAGCGTGGGCTCCTCCTGCTGCCGCTGCTCTCCACTCATCAGTTCTTCGACCGCGGCAGCGGAGGAGCACACTCTCTCCTATAGATGGGCTATGGGACACTGATAAAGTTCCGCTGTGGAATTCCGCCTGTTTTACTCAGTGTGAACATACCCTAAACAAACAACTGAACTAGAGCTGCTCAGTCCATGTGTTCTACAGTTTATGAAATACGAACATTCTGCATTCAGTTAACCAAGCTCCACACCTTGTAGCAGGATCATACAGTGTTGTGTGTGTTAACCCACTACTGCTCACACCCATGCCTAGTACATTATAGTTTTCACAATGTAAACAGTATAAAACTAGCTAAAGTGCAAGTGGCCAGAAAACACCATAAATATTCACAAAATATGAAACTTGTCAAATGACAACCACCCATAGCGCAGCATCTATTTCCCAGTATATAAATCAATGTTCTTATATCGGGACATAAAGTATACTGTACAGATCCTAGGAGCTGTCACACAGCTGTTATCATTAATAATCAGGTTACATACAAGCCAGATGCCCCCATATTGTTCCCAGGTACAAGATACTCTTTAACTTGACACTCAGACCATTCCTCTGATATTCTAATCCCATAATCACTTGATTTAAAAGGCCATATGTGGTTTCTTCTCAGCATTCCAGACCTCTGTCTTCTGGTTGGGTTCTACCAGCAGGAGGGGGGCATATAATGTATCAGTAGCCGGTGTCGGTGGAGGTATGTTTTGGATTTGGCCAAATATTGAGAAATTAAATAGTTAAATGTATTGCTGTAGAATAGACTTTGCTATGGATTCACCGAAGTAAGTGAAACCTCTAAACTGACTTTTATTGGTGCCCTGCTGTGGCCCTCCTGCACCTCTGTATGCTGCAGGTTTTATAGATATTATCCAACAGGATACTTAGGACTCTAAATGAAAGAATTGTGCTATGTTTCTTGCACAGCATGCACTTCCACTTACTCAGATGACAACTGCTCATCTCTGCACTCGCCATTGGTTCTAGCAGGCCAGGTCCGGAAACATTTCAGGCTTGCAAAGCCATCTGGAATGTGGAGGTAATTTCATTGGACACCATATCTCGTGCCAACCAAGTGAGAGGGTCAGTTTACACGAGACAAATTCCACATTCTATGTACAGAATGCTGCATATCATTCATGCATCTTAGGATCACATGATGACCTCTAAAGTAGTTAGGCTTCTGGTTATTATAGTAGGGGCCCGTGTTTGCTCAATGACATTGATAATTAGGAGTGTATATATATATATATATATATATATATATATATATATATATATATATATATGTAAATAAGTTGAGTATTAAGGTAATTTTTAATTAGGTGCACAAAAAAAGAACCAACTTGCTAAATCTTCATGCGTCTCCATGGTAACAGACTACTAATAAACCCTGCGTAGTCAGATTCTGCAGTCCCCCTCCCTTATATTGAGCCCTACTACAAATTATTCTGAATGAAAATTGCACCAGCATTCAGGTTCATTGGCAGCAGTTAATTTGTCCTTGTTTCTTTACTTCATATTATTGTATGATTTATATTCTACAATACATATCACATCATTTATATAAGAAATGCTTAGCATTGAAACAGCAGTGTACAGTACTTTGTGTCCATTAAGATAAACAAGGTTGGTCTTAAAGGGGTTTTTCAGAATTAGAAAAAACATGGCTGCTCTCTTCCAAAAACAGTGCCACACCTGTCCTGGTTGTGTGTGGTATTACAACTTGGCTCCATTCACTTTAATAGATCTGAGCTGTCAATAGCACACCATACACTGAGGCTGGAAGAAGGCAGCTATATTATTCTTATTCTGGATAAGGCTGGGTTCACACTATGATTTAGCAATCAGTTTTTGCAAAGAATGGATGCATTTGTGTGCATCTGTTTTTCCATTGACTTCCATTATTAAAAAAAATGGATCAAAAGGCATCAGTTTTTTCTTAATGTACACAAAAATGTGGTCGGCTAAATGTTTGTGTACGTTTTTTTCCGATTCACACAAATGCATCCATTTTCCGTCCGTTTCTTCCGTTTTTTTTTTTTTGCAAAAATGGTTGAACAAAAAAAAACACATTGCAAAAACGTAGATCTGTTAAAAAATAATTCCATCGACCTGCCACCTCTGACACAGCATTGTGTTCACTATACTGCAGTAAAGTTGAGTTAAGGGTATAACTGAAAGAATCCTTCTACTACAAAAGAGTAAAGTTAACCCCTTGGGTGCTGCATTTATGTCATGGACACAGTCTCTGAATGCAGTTCTCAGATCATTGCAGCTAGGGCTTTCTCCTTGTACTCATTGCAGTGAAGTAAATAATCTTATCTTACACCTTTGTGTGAAGTCTCTGAGGAATCTAACAACACCCCCTTTATAGGTGCAATCAGGGACCCAACATGTGTAGGAGAATCTGTGCTGTAAGCTGACTGCATGGTGAACATTCTACACCTGCCTGGTATTTCACTGCCTAGAAGGACAAGTTTAAATCCAGAATCCCGATGCCCTCGATGACGTGTCTGCTGACTGGATATGGAGAGAGAATTCCTAAGACAGGGTAAACTCAACAATACATAAAAAAAGCCCTTAGAAATTTCAAATAAACATGCAGTAAAGAGTTCTATATTTTCAGTCGTTCTTAAAGGAGTACTCTAGAGGGGGAAAAAAATCTTTTAATGACTGGTGCCAGTAAGTTATACAAATTTTTAATTTGTATTTATTATCAGCTGCTGTATGCCCTGGAGGAAACCTTGGATTCTTTCCAGTTAGACATGGTGGTCTCCGCTGCCACCTCTGCCGATGTCAGGAATTGTCATGACCAGGAGAGATTGCTATTGGGATTTGCCCCTGCTATGGACAGTTCCTGACATGGACAGTGGTGGCTGGAGGAAGTGCCATGCCTAAACTGAAAAAACAATATGACTTCCTCTAGGGCACTACTGCTGAGACCCTCAGTGATCAGAAGAATGAGCCAGGGGAATGATAGCGCATGGAATCATTAGCCATATATAATAAAAATTAGACTGTATGGCTTATATATAGTGACATAATGATGTGTTAATTTGAATAGGGAGACAACTCTTCAGGGTTGGACTGGCACCCTGGATTATCCTTCAGTAGGTTCTGACATGGCCCCTACTCTAAATCCAGCTTTAGAGATGACTTTAGGGCCCATTTACCTCCGCCCAGGTTCAAGTGCACATGTTATACATGTAATTTGTAAAGTTTGAGATCCCAATGCACAAAAAGATGGGTTCCAAAGTGGGCACTTGAAGTAATAAATGCAATTTTGGGCTTCATTACCCAGAAAGATTATGAAAATTCAGGTAATATATTGTGGGGTGACCTAATAACTATGTGTAGATAGAGATGACAATAGAAAGATCTCTCCCATGATCCATCCATATATCTATAACAAAGGGGCGTCCTCTCCATCTAGAGGAAAGAAGATTATCTACACCAACACAGATGGGGATTCTTTACTGAAAGAGCAGTGGGACTATGGAATGCTCTGCCAACTTTTTGAGAAGGTGTTGAAAGACAGAAGGGTTGCTCCAGGTACTTCAAGAGGCTGTCCGAAGGCTAAAAAGGATGCTAAAACTTTTTCACCCCCTCCAAAGACATTGACAAGTCCCAGTCATCACAAAGTCCAATAGCTGCATGGTGTGGCAGCAACAAGAAGAGAGTTAAAGCCTTCTACTCCCTTGACTATCCCTTTAACGTGCCCGCACACCTTATACTAAAGCTGGTGGCAGGTTCGAACATCGAAATAAGGAGCATGAGGAAATCTTGACTCTCCACCAACAGATAATGTTGGTGGAGAGAATGGTCAGGCGTGGTGGACTTCTGCCACCCAACCCCTTTGTTCAGCAGACAGTTTTGGAGGTGTACGGCTACCTTTATTTGGAATATTTGGTTTCTACCTTTTGGGGTTCTCGCCTTCCTCTGGATTAACACGGCAGAATAATAGTCTGAACTGGATGCATAGATGTCTTTTTTAATCTTACAAACTACTGTATGTTACCATGTTAGTTGCTGGAATACAATTGGGAACTATAACGTTGCATGAAGACGATGATCCAAGAGGATCCTTACATTACAATAGGAAGGTATCGACATCGTAGATTCAGAAATGTGTGTACAAAAGCCATTCCACAATCCACTGCAGTTGTATGAAACTTTGGCTTGGTGGATAGAGATGGGCGAACCTGGAGCATACTCGAGTCAATCCGAACCCGAATGTTCGGCATTTGATTAGCGGTGGCTGCTGAACTTGGATAAAGCCCTAAGGCTATGTGGAAATCATGGATATAGTCATTGGCTGTATCCATGTTTTCCAGACAACCTTAGAGCTTTATCCAAGTTCAGCAGCCACCGCTAATTAAATACCGAATGATCGGGTTCAGATGGACTTGAACTCGAACCCGGTTCGCTCATCTATTGGTGGACATTTGTCCAGTAGACAAACCAAAATGGTCAATTTGCTTAATTTATTTTTGTAAAATCTAGTGTGAATGTAATTCATTGTGTTACTAGAGCAGCTGGATACATTATATCGATCAAATTTATACCATGTTACACCAGAAGTCTATGTTTACACAACGTAAGTTTTGTATTGTTGCCGATTTACAAGAACGGCCGTGATGAATGCAAAACTTACGTTGTACTGCAGTCAAGGGGAATCCCGGCCGGATCGTATACACATAGTATACACTCCGGCCAGGATCCCTAGTGGCCACACAAAAAACGGTCACACAATGTTGAGGTGAACACAGGTGCGCCCGCATCCAAATTCAACAGAAATGAAGATCATCCGGCCGGTAGTGCAGTACCGGCTGGGATGATCTTCGCTGACAACATCCGTTCTGTGACATGGTCGGGTCACAGAACGCCCATATTCTTACGATGTGTGAATCTGGCCTAAGGATGCATTCACACTGAGTAAAACAGGCGGACTCCGCTAGGAATCCTGCCTTCCTCAGAGTGTTCATCGGAAGACTTATGTGCCTCCTTTCTCTGCCGCTCTCTCCGCTCAAAGAATTTACATGCCTGTTTTGCTCAGTGTGAACATACCCTAACTTGTTATTGTGTTCTCTATTAATAGCTACTACCACTTTAGCATCAGCTAGAGATGAGGGAACCAGTCAAAAATTCACATTCTTCTCCACCACCACCTTCTTCTTCTCCACCTTCTCCAGGCAGCAGGATTCAAATTTCGATTGTTTGGGTTCGTGCGAACCTATACTGCAGTTTTACTCATCTCTAGCTGATGCTAAAGTGGTAGTTACTATCATTTCCCATATTATTGGGAGTTTCTAATGAAAGTTTCTATTTAGTTTTCTGAGTGCTCAAGGGTGTACCACTATGAAAGATTTGTGTGTTTTCCTATCTTGTGTTGCACATTCATATAATAATACACCAGTCTTCAGGATATCCATACAGTTTATAGTTTGAATACAAAGTAGTTTATAACTAGATCAGTCAGCATCACAACATATAGCCTGCAAGCAACATTGTTTTCTATGCCTCGTATAGTAGATTTTACGTTTGGTAAAGAATCGATTAAGAATAAGACTTCACGGCATTATCTGATATAGAATCCAGACAGCTACCTCACTTCACCTCCGTACACACACCCTTGGGAATACGGAAGATTTCTTACAATCACTCTAATGGCTCGATGAGATGATTGCTCTTAACCTGTTTATTTTCAGTGTTGGTGGATTGTGGTGAAGTGGATAAAAGTTTTTCATAAAGAGCAAACATGGTCTCTCCGTTTTGAAGCCTATTATATTGCATGACCCTGAATACACAATGGCGCACAATGCATACCACAGATTTTCACAGAAAGGCAAACCTATTAAAAGTTAATATTTGTCAATGCTTTAGACTTGTCAAAACCTGCAGCGGCAAAGCCTTGCATGATAAAGGAAAGTTATGAGCAGTATTGCTGAGGCATCCTGTGGGCAGGACAGCTGCGGCTGGGAAGAGAAGATGATAGCATTACTAGGGTATCTTAAAGGGGATATTGCAGCTATAGCCCGATGCTGTGATAACGTCAATGAGAGGAGATCTCAAGGGGCCATCGCATTATCACTGCCCTAATAAGTTTATTTAAGAACATGATACAATGAAGAGTTGTCAGGAATTGGTGTAGGCAATGTGCAATATTCACTAGGCACCAAGGGGGTTTCCGCGATTCTGATAAGTGACAGTGTTGCCATTCTGTATAGGTTATACCTTATTGAAGGTCATACAAGGTACATGGTTTGCGTGGACTGTGCTTGCTCATGACTTTCATAGCTGCAAATATTTCTCTTATCCCACGCAGAAAATGGAGATCATTGGGAGCTAAACATGTATCTAAATAGTAAAGGTTCTAATACTATTGGCTTCAATTTAAAGGGCTTGTCTTATCCTGACAACCTCATTAAAGGAAGGCCCCGCACTTGGTTCCCACCTCTATGAGTGAAGAGCCCTTAATAAGAAGAGGGGCATACTCTGCTGAAGTGGTTGCATGCAGTGCTACATTTCACCTGTAGTGGCCGCTGCAGTTGTGGTACTGTAGCTCGGGACCAGATCTGCTCAGCTGATCATAATGATGAGACAACCTCTTTAAGTAGGATTTATAATATAAATTATAGATTTTTCTAGGACTATGGTCTGTAGTTCTGAGTTATTGTTTCATTGGCGTCATAACTGCACATATGCTACAGGATGCCTTTGAAATAAATATGGGTTTCCATAGCAAGCAAACAGCAAAAAGGAAACATATTGTTAATTAATAAATAGAACATATATTGGTAAGTAAAGTTATTTTACTATCTTTTGGTCTTTCATGCTTTTCTTCTGCTTCTGATGCAAACAATCTGGTCTGGTGTCTCCATTAGTCCTTTTTCCTGTAACAGACTTTCTGTTCCTGCTGTATACCCTAGCTGGAAATTCAGCCAACTCTATCTTTCTCTCATTATGTGGGTATGTCTTGTGGGTATAGTGGTGGGGGTTATTATCTAGAAAGTCTAGTGGTCTTGGGGGTCTAGCTGTATAACGCATCCATGGGTGTCAAAGTATACCTGATAATTGTCCTATTTCCTGTCTACTGTACATCCTATAATGGACTTCCTGTTTTTGCTGTGCACTCTACTTTAAAACTCATCCAACTCTCTCTCTCTGTATGTGGAGAGACTACTGTGGGGGTGTGTGAGTGTATGGGGGAAGGGTTATAGTTAAGAAGGGGTAGTGCACTAGGTGTTGTCTAGTTGTCTAAGGAATCTGTGATGGTCACCTAATGCAAACTATCCACTCAGTTGTCTTCTTTACCCCACCTCTTGTCTAGTGTGCATGCTGTAATAGACTTCTTTTTCCAGTCTACCAGGACAGACACTCTAGCTGGGAATTCAGCCAACTCTATCTCCCTTTCACTATGTGGGTTGTTCCTTCGGATGTAGTAGATGAGGTTATAGTAACAAAGGTATGATAGTCTAGGGGGTTTAGCTGTATAAGGTATCCATGGGGGGCCCAAGTGCATAAATTCAGATATTCTTGGTTGTTGAAAAGCCACTAAATTTGTTTTATTTTTAAGTTCTAAACAATTTTTTTGTAGAAAAAGCTGGAAATGCTGAGTCACTGTTTATGAATGGGAAAATTCATCTTAGCAGAGAAAATGTGGGGGAAAAAATCTGACAACATTACTTTCCTAATGCCAGATAATGAATAAGTAATCACCAGCAAGGGTTTAATGGAGTAAACATCTGCTAGTAATAAGTGTGTTCTGGCTCCTTACTCTCTAATTGTAACATTACATAGCAGAGTGCTGTAAACAAAAATATATTTAGTCACTTAAAGGGGGTGTTGCAGAGGAGTTTTACAGTTCAAGTTACTACAGTTCTGGGTAGGGTTTCACTACATTGACTTGGGGCTTTTGATGGGAGAAAAAATACTTTTTTTAAACATGCTATTAACATCCTTACCTGACCGCGCTCAAGTGAGGTTCTCCACAGTGTCCAAAGCGCTGCCTTGAATTTACAGGGACCCACTCTGGAACCTGCGTGCTTCAGCAGCACGGCCCATAACTCGAGTGACGTCATGGATACCCGACCATGTCCCTGGTTACCAGGGAGGGTGTGGGACCCTGTCACTGACCGGGTGGCTTGGCATGGCAGTAGCTGCGCCACATCTAAGTGATGGTTGACTGGCAGGTGTCCCTGCCAGTCAGTTTTGTCTCCCACATATGGATCAGGGGGCCAGTCCAATTACTTCTAGCACCAGGTCCCTGACTTCCTTTAAAGTGAATCACTAGCCTGCTATCCACATCTGCTATTAGGCTAGTTTACTAGAGTACAAGTGTCTCCTTCTCTTTTCCTATATTGTTACCTGGCTTTACCTGGCTTTGGCTCTGTTACCCGACTTCTCTCTGGGATTCTGTTTTTGTACTTTGCCGCCCATTTGGTTTGACCCTGGCCTGTTGACTGTCCCTTGTATGTAAGTTTGTCTTGTCCATGTTTCGTGTTTTCACTTTATTGCAAGTTGGGACCTTCTCTGTGGTTGTCCGTAGTCATCTAGGAGTAGGCAGGGTCAGCTAAAAAGACCAAATTAGGGTCTTTCTTTCTTCAGCCCTTCTCAGGCAACACTACCTATGGTCTAGTCACATGCAAATGAGTCACAATTATTCAGTCCTTTCACTATCCTAGCCCCACATTGCTCCTTTGACTGTACATCTGTAAGGCCATTTTTTGGTATGTAACTTAAAAATGTCAATTTTAACCCCTAAAAAAACATAAATTTTATAACCTTTTATATTTTATAACTTTTTTACTTTTTACTTTGTTTACTTTTTACAGGCAGATTTATACCTACTATAGAAAAAAATGCATGGTAATTATTTTGGGGCAATTTTCTTGCAAGACATTTTAATTTTTTTCTGGGCATTTACTGATGCATGTTTGTATAAATGCTTCAGAATACTTGGAAATTGAAGGAAAAGACCTGATTTGCAACAACGCCAATAAAATGTCTGAAAGGGCCTAAAAAGCGTTCTGTAAAAGAAATACGTTAGTTAATAAAAGGCAACATAAAACATAAATTTGGGGCTCATTTTGCTTGTAAAGCATGCCTATTTTTTATCCTCAAAATAAAAGGTGTGAACATGAGCCTAACTGTAAAAGCCCGTCATAATACCAGGACATAGAAACATTTATACTCTTCTAAAGTAGAGGGTCCGAACCTGATTGTGCGGCATTTGATTATCGGTGGCTGAAGAAGTTGGATATGGCGCTATGGGTGCCTGGAAAATATAGATACAGCCATAGCCTATGTTCATATATAGTAAGAGACGTTCCGTGACCCATCTGGGTCATCCCGGCCGGTACCAGGCAGTAAGGAACTTGTAAGTTGCAGGGGGGGAAATGATAGAATTCCATTCCATCATTTCCTGAAAGGGGTCAGGGATTTGAACATATAGATAGCGTCTATATCTGCAATGGTTGTGTGATGAATAAGCTGGGAAGTAAGAACTTTGTGTGAGTCCAGCACAATAGAACCGGGACAGGCTTCGTATCCAGGTGAGCTGACTCAACCTACTTTACGAATAAGCTGGGCACTTGTGAATCCATTTTTTGGCCATCCATTTTCCACAGAACTAAATTTAGGAAGGTTCCCATTGAAAAGCTGTAAGCAAAAATCTTGTGAACCATGAGAAGTTCATACAGAATATCTATCAGAAAATTGTGCAAAATTCTACAAAGAATAAAACTGGAGTGACCTTTTAAACCTGCAATATATAGATGTCTTAAATAAACATTATGTATTCGTCTTTTTATCGTATGTGTATGTGAATACTGAAGCCAAGAAAATGAAAATATTCCAAGATTATAACCAAACAGAGCGGAAAAAAATGACAAGGCAATGGTTACTGTGATTAAATATAAGGAAGCATTGATAATTGATTTTGCTTCAAGGATGAACAAGTTGAGAATTGTGCAGTAAGTTGGCACAATACAAATCATGTCATTGTCCAGCTTAGACGGGATCCTAGACGCTCATTACTTGTCTGTTCTTCAGCATGGACGCAGCTGCCAGCCGGCTTCATACCACCTACTAATTGGTCACAGAATCCGAGTAAATGACCATAATGACAGGATTGCTGCACAATGGTGGCTGGCAAAGGGTTGGCTATATAGTTTATAAAAATAAAACATGCTTACTATAAATTTTTATTGTATTTTAAAGCAATTTTCAGCATAGTGGTTCCACTGAATGGGCTCTATGGGAAAATACAATTATAGCTAAATGAATAGAACAATAAACTTTCTTAAACTGTCTCCCATCAAAGTCCCATTTGGCATTAAACCACGCTAAAAAAAAAGTTTCTTATTTTCAGCATTTTTTTCAGCTCCTAAAGAAGTCAATGGAAGTGGGGTTTTGGACAGTGTCTGGAAAAACACCATGCTTAAATATATATTAGGGATCCCAGTGCTACAAGCCACTATGCTACTCAACTGATTAGGCTTTGGGCAACACCAAGGAGCAGAATATAAGTGTCCCCCCTAAATCTTCACTCTTTATCCCACTCCAGGATGTGGAAGGTTGACTTCTGCTGTTAGGGTACGTTCACACTGAGTAAATGTGGCAGAATACCTCAGCAGATCTGTCCGCTGCCAAATCCCACCTGCCTCAGTGTGCCATAGCCTGCCTATGAGAGGGCTTGCTCGTCTCCGCTCCCGCTGCTCTCCGGGCAAAGAATTGACATGTCAATTCTTTGCGCGGAGAGCGGCGGGAGGGGAGGCGCGCAAGCTTTCTTATAGACAGGCTGTGGGACACTGAGGCAGGCGGAGAAGAATTCCGCCACATTTACTCAGTGTGAATATAACATTAAAGGGCACCAGGTCGCTCCACAGGTGTGGTCCTGGTGTGAGGTCAGACCTGCGTTGGCAACAGGAGAGGCACACGGTACAGACAGGTGTCAGGCAGAAATCATTATTCTGAAGAATAGGGAAAAGCAGGTGGAGCTAGTTTAAATAAGTGCAGGTGGCTCTGTATTGGCAAAAAGCACCAACAGGCGGAGACAAGCTGCCTCTATAAATCCAGAGCATGTGGCCACATGCACACCCTTGTGGCCAAAGGTGTCATTACAGCAGGGACCAGATGGCGCCCATTGGCTTTACAGCCACCATGTTCCCCCTACTATTTAATGCTCTGTTGTTAATAATAAGGAAATTACTACTTTTATTATCCAGTATTCTAATAAAGATACCTAAATTGCATTTTTTTTTGTTTTCCAGATTTTTGGGGATACAGACCATGTACGCATGATCTCAGAAGGCTCGGACTGTCGCTGTAAATGTATCATGAGACCCCTGAGTAAAGAGGCCTGTGCTCGTATCAAAGATGGTGATATGCGTGTAGAGGATTATTATACAGTGGAAACAGTCAGCTCAGGGTCGGATTGCAAGTGTTCCTGCACTGCTCCGCCGTCATCTCTCAATCCCTGTGAAAATGAGTGGAAAATGGAAAAAATGAGGAAACAGGCCCCTGAGCTATTTAAGGTATCATATAATATTATTGTGCAGGTGGATGGATTGTATGGTTAGCCGCCATTATGCTGATAGATTAGATAGCATGTTAATGGTGACAGATTCCCTTTAAGTTAGGCCTCTTCATACGCGGGGCCTGGTTGCTATGGCTACCTCAGCACTCCCTATAGCTAAACCCCTCAGTACGTCAGGTAGTAGTCTATGGGACAGTAAAGACTGTGTTTACCCAGAAGACCAGAGTTCATTAAACCCTTAGAAGGAACATATCCCCTCCATAGAGCATTCACTGTAAACAGATGGCATTCTATGGTTGCCGGGCAATCACTTCATTACATTCAAGACTCTCAACACATCTTTCTTTCACAGACAAGAAGGTTATTAGGGTCCCGTCTGTGGTGGCGGCTCTACAGTATACACAGACATCCCAAACTAAACACTAATGGCCTGATTTCTCACAGATGGTGAATAGAAACATGGATGGTTGTGACCCCTACTTCCCAGACAAGGAGGCAAATGGAGGCCCCTAACACATTCTATAGACATCATTGGCTGTACATCTTTCATGGCATCACATAAGAATGATGGATCTTTCCTCCTGACCCCTGATATCTACATCTCTATTATAGTTATTTATAGAGGCTTTTTCTGACCCTAACCCCAATTTTCTAACTTTACTTTTTGGTCAGTCTACACTAAATGGAGTTTTCCACATGTGTTACTTTTAGATTTTGCTATGAATTCATTGCAAAATTTACTGCTATTTAAAGGGATACTCTGAAGACTCTGAAGTATGTTTCTTATACATTGTTTTGATAAAATTATATTACTTTGTAATATAACTTTATAAAAAAAAAAATAATAATAATTAAAAAAAAGTCAACGGTGAGTCATATTTGAGGTCTAGGAATAATGTGGAGTGTATAAAAACTTCTTTGGCCACTAAAAGTTGCAATTAGTGGTTGTAACTGTAGGGCTATGTTCACACAAGGTATGGACAACGGGCAGTGTTGCATTGAAAATTTAAAATCAATGCAAAATGGACGGAAATAATTTAAATGTCAACGGTCGTTATTCAAAACACTGTGTGACCAATGGCCGTTGTTTGCATTGACTTCAAAGCTAAAGCTTTTACTGTCCAGGCGTGATGGAAATTGTAGTTTTGCAACAGCTGGAGAGCCGCAGGTTCCCCATCCCTGGTTTAGAGGGAACACTGGGTTTGACATAAAAACACAACTTGTAAAAGTTGCCAATGTCCTTTCTGTTTGATAGACGTATATTGCTACACTGGAAAATACTAATCAATAGCAGCTCGGGGCGTTGTCTGTGAAAGATGATTTCTGTATATTTTTTACCAGCTATTTATATCCCTATCAAAGGAAGTCATGGGAAAATGTCTGAGCTGCGGGATGGTGGGTTTATCCCATGCAACTGAGACATTTCTATTTTCTATGAAAACTCCCTAAGGCTTCCCTCATTTTCTCATTCAGTAAGACTAAACACTACAGTCACTTGTTTAAATGAAGCTGGAAAACACCCAGTCTTGAGCTAGCTTTCCCATCATGACTTTCCTTCCAGAAGTGCTGAAAGTAAGGTATATTGGAGTTACCTTCCATAGGCAAAGGCTGCCAAAGAGTGGCCACTTATCCTCATTTTACTATTTTCTGGCATAGTGGCAGTCATCCTAATACACGATGAGCACATCCTATATGGCATATAAAGGGGATAACATCTTGATCTTAGTACTTGGGCAAACCCATTCCCAAGAACATTCAGCCGGTTGCCTGCCAATCAGCCGATTATCCCCTATTCTGTAACTATTGTGTGATTCAAAACTGAAAGAAGTCTAGGCATACGTCTTGTGGACATTTCCTTGCAGTTTCTGCTTTTTTTTGTGCAATTTATTTATTTCAATGTGTTTTGATTTGACGTGTATCACAATTCTGGTACATTGGAAGCCAAAATTCAAGGACAATAGCCTTAGTACATCTGGGCTATAGACTACAAATATGACCATATACATGCTAAAAAACACACACACACACACACACAAGTCACAATTCTTGGAGATGGGAAACGTACCCTTATAATAGGTTATTGATCTCTGTTCAGTTCTGTATAAATGGACTGAGTACTTGTGGTGTAGAAGCACAGCTGATTAACTTGGGGTAACCTGGACAGACACATGAAAGCTACCAGTTGGGAATATGTAAATCCACTACAGGGCTTCCCAGTCTATAGCGTCCATGTGTGGGAATAAGCCATTATGGTGATTTCATAGGTCTGTAGGCAGTGTCGGACTGGCCCACAGGAGGACCAGAGGATCCTGCGGTGGGCCCCCAGCTCAGAACCTGCAGTAACACTTACTGGCATGCCATTTCTCACTGGGTCTTTATTGGTGGGCCCCCATGTATCATTTCCTCTGGTGGGCCCAAGGTACCCTCAGTCTGGACTTGTACAAGTTTTTCCTAATATTTAACATTATGTACTACTTTTAAATCCCATTCTTTCTAAAAAGTATAAAATTTTACAATCATTCCTCCTTTATTCCTCTCGTCGGGCAACTCAGATGTTTTATAATATTTCTTGATTGAGTAATTGTAAGTGATCTGATTTATTTTATAACTCAGATTATAGTGTATTGGAGGAGAAGTCTATCATAGCTGCTTTTCTATATATTCTAGTGACAGCACTCGGGTGACTGCCGTCATACTTACAAGTATACATGCTGGAATCTGAAGGACAAGATGTTGTGCCCCCATTACACCTCCCCCTCCATCCCCATGAAACCATTGGTTAAATGCTACTTTATGTCTTTGTCAATTAACTAGAAAGTTCCGGAGTTAACTTAACAATTAAGATAATGGAAAAGCCATAAAGGTTACTGTATATTGCTGATTAAACTTCCAGTATTGAGCGGCCAGTCGTGCTCTGTTTCCATCAATGGATCGATATAGCACTGAGTTACTGCGGTGTCTGACGGCCACTCAATATTATTTACTGACCATTACAAATGCGTAGTTCTTTCCCTATAGTATTCATTGTTAGATATAGTGATGCTTGGGCAACAGTAGCACATATCCTGTAAGTTTCTGCCCATTCATATTTTGGGAACTTGTTGCCCTTATAAGTTTATAATTCAATGAATGACAATTCCAGAGGATGGCTGCCCACATTCATTATATATTCATTAAATTTATATATATATATATATATATATATATATATATATATATATATATATATATAATTCACATAAAAATAATTCATATGAAGTTGTTGCCAAAGAATAGAGTCTGCTTTTTATACCTAGAAACAGCGCCACTTATGTCCATTGGCTGTACCTGGTATTGCAACTCATTCTCTTTCTACAATAAATCAGTCTCTTTTTTTTTTTCTAATCCTAGACAACCCATTATCATTATCATCCTAAAGTTTATGTACTTTTGCTATGCAAGAATACAAAGACAGTGACAATATTGTATGCAATATCCCTTAGCACGTTGATGAATTCCTCCGCATAGTAATAACCATCTAATGTTTGGACTCCACAAAGACGGCTTTGAAATCAAAGTGTGGTAAATGTCACAAGCTCTCACCAAATGTTGTGTGCTGGAAAATACATGAGAAAGGTTCCTTTTTACTGGCTGTACATCTTCCACATTAGATAAGTGGCGGAGCGGGAACTTGTAATGGGGCTGGAAAGAAAACAGAAACTGTGCCGAGTCCCTACAGACCAAAGACAAGATATTGATTAGATATCTAAGCATTTTAGTATATTGCTTTGGAAATTGTTTTCAAGGATACATTGATCTATTGACCATTTGCACACAAACCTTGCTAGGAATATGAATCCGGGGAACATAGTATCTATAGTATATAGAAGGTGTTTCAGTGATTCCAGTGATAGTGAGCTATATTATTAAAGTATTTGGCTGCTCATACATAAGTAGCAAAGGGTCACTTGGGCAAGAAGTCTGTGGACCCAGTGTGTATCTTACAAGGCATAGCCTTCCTATCAGCAGAGCGACGATGGTGGTAGTAGGAGACTGGTGGAAGATAAGGCCTTCTCAGCTGCATATTTAACACTAGGAAAAAGCCTATATATGCTTAGGAGATATGGACATCATAGAGGGAAGCTATTTTGCTTGAGAATCCCCTACTGTTTCCATACAGCCACCAGCAGTATGATTGCAGCTCTGAGTCTAAGCAACTTGAGATTGTAGGACTTGTAGAGCACATTGGTATGAGGTGACTGTGGGGTGGCAACTGGTTTTAAACACTTGAGGTGACTTGACTAGTGGGGGGAGGACATTGAAGACAAAATCTTCTCTTTTTGATTTGACCTTTTCGGACACAAAATGTCAGGTTCAGGGACTTTGGAGAAATATTCTTCTCTTATAGCCTAACCATTACTGACTAGAAACTTCACTGTCAGGCTGAGCTCAGAGGAAACATCATGAGGCTTGTATGTGGTCAGGAATTTCCTCGTCTCTTTCTGCCTGTGGTATTAATGCTGTACACTAACAAGGGGCAGCACTAGGCACTGCTCTCATTAGTTGAGAGAAGCATGTGACCAAAGCATCTTCCTTTCATACATGTGACCACAGGGTGTGGCAAAGACACAACTGTAACGATAGTGCCTAAACTAACAAAATAACTTCTGTAAGCTTTTAAGTTGTTTAACAAATAAAAAAGGAATACATACAAGAAACTTAGATATCCAAACACAGTTTAAGATGCAAAGTAAGGTATTAAGATGCAAAGTAAGGTATTTCTCAACCACATGACAATAAACTACGACATTAGCTAGCTGGGATATGGGTACCAGGACACTGCAAGTACTCCTCTATAGAAGTTCATTGAAGTAATCTGTTGATACACTTACACACAATTGGCAACATTTATTAACAGGTCCTAGTACTAAGTGGAGGAGTACCCAACGACAGTCAGTCAGATTCCATGTTGGACAGGCTTTTTTTAAAACAACTGCTTCCTCCATTCCTTTTTTTTTTTTTTTTTGAGCATTAAAATTTAATTCAGATGTGAGTGCACTCTAAAATGATTATATGTATTTTGAATTTCAATAAATCCCCCATAATCCTTAGAAACCACTATGTAAAGCCTCTAGCATAGGTCCTCATTAAAATGCTTAAAAAGTATTATATACAGCTGTGCGCATCGTGAACCCCATCCAGTTATGGACGGGAAGCTTTAAGCTTTCAAGCTTAAACTTTAAATTGAGGCAATATATATCAAAATTGTACAAAACAAGTCAGTAAACATTGGCTGATTGAAAATTGACATATGTAATACATTATTCAAATTGGCTAGGAGATGGCGTCAGTAATGTAAATTGCCAAAACATATAATCATTAGAGACGAGGGAATCTCAAACACACTTGGATCCTTTCGAACCTGAGCGTGCGGCATTTGATTACCAGTGGCTGAAGAAGTTGGATGCAGCCCTAAGGCTGCCTGGAAAACATGGATACAGCCATCGGCTGTATCTATGTTTTTCAGGACTCCCTAGAGCTGCATCCAACTTCTTCAGCCACCGCTAATCAAATGCTGCACGCTCAGGTTCGAAAGGACCCAAGCATGCTCAAGATTTGCTTATATCTAATAGTTATAAATGAAAACCCCTAAAGCAAGCGACACAGTGTAAAGTTGCAAGTCACTGGTTGGGGACCACTGATATACGGGTTCTGGCTCACAGGTATAATTTTATAGGTATAAAGTACTATATTGGGGGTTTACGTACACCTACATATTACAGTACCTTGAAGGTGCTATATAAGTGCTCAGAATAGGCTTAGGCACATGGCCAAATTACATACTTTGAAAATAGTCTATCAGGGGTCAAGCACAAGGTCATATTACAATGTATAAAAAGTAGTAGTAGTGTATATACATTATGAGCTGACACACATGGCCATATTGTGTATCTGTACTTTACTGATTTGATCTGTAATTGTGCATGCTTAGACCGATATTGACTTATACTGTACCTCGACATGCCTCCAGTGTCAATATGTTCTATTGCTTCCCCTTAGAAGCCTTGGAATGGTCAGTACATTCATGCACATGCTACCATACAGGCTCAGAGACCGCTGTATATGATGTAGTCGTACTGTTTTCGTAATGCTCAATGTGAAATGATGAATGAATATTGTTATGGCTGACGTTTTATCCTCCTTTCTCAGCTGCAGTCTATGGTGGACCTCCTGGAAGGAACTCTGTACAGCATGGACCTGATGAAAGTGCATTCCTACATCAATAAAGTGGTGGCCCAGATGAACACTCTGGAGGAGGTATGCTTGCTAGCTGCTTCCTGACTTTGAGGTTACTACCATTCTGATGCGTAACACATGGACACACGTGTTGTATAGGCTGTAAATCAGGAGTAGTCACCATGTAATAAAGTCAGTACTACAGTGTACTGCTCCTGTGTGCCTTTTACAGTTGACTAAGAAATAGTGGTTTTTATCTTGTTTCTAGTTACTTAAAAAAGTAGTCACCACGTGCAAGAATTTTTGTAACCCTTTCTCCACCTTTATTAAACAGAGCCTTATGACAGGCTGAGCACATGTGGTGAACATATTTCAGTCCCTATGGTTGAGCTTTGAGTCTCCTAATTCCTAATTAAATGCAATAAGTCATTTTAATAAGCAGTGATATAATTATAAAAATATTACTGAATAAAGGTCAACTGGGGTTGACACCATGAGTGAACAGTTACAGGGACTCCCTCAGCTGCAATTGCTGCATAGAGATGACCACTAGAGAGCTGGATACGCTAACAAAATGATAGTTACATAGTTAAGGCTGAAAAAAGACGAGTCCATCAAGTTCTACTTGATGTGTTGATCGAGAGGAAGGCAAAAATCCTTATGAGCTTCACAATACTAGAACACCAGCACTACAGGACCCAGCAGTTCAGTCAGGGTGTCAGGGTGCTCTGCAGTGTATATAGTCCGTAGAATAAATAAAAGAAGAAAATCCTTGCGGCACTCACCATGAATTCACCTTAATTGCTACTGGCTGGTGAGGGAGCGTTCCTCGTTTGTCCTGCTATGTGTTTTTTGCAATAAAGGTGAATTCATGGTGAGTGCCGCAAGGATTTTCTTTTTTTATTTAAAAATCCTTATGAGGCCAGTGCCAATTGCCCCAACCCCAATGGCAATCAGAATAATCCCTAGATCAGTGTCCTATCACATGAAATCTAGTGGCCGTAACTTGTAATATATTTATCGTGGAAATCCAAATGTTATTAATTTTTTTTATGTAATTCAAGTGTCAAAGAGGCAGTGCCAAGCTGCCTAAGTGCCACAGCTTGGCATGCCTCCTTGCATGTCTGTTGCTATGTTAGAAATATGCAGGTTTCTAAAACCAAGGAGTTAATTGCCCATCCTTCCATTGGGCCCCAATATTAGATTAGTGGCATCTGACTGTTGGTACTACATTGGATTAGCTGTTTGAAGAGTCTGAAGAGTAAGCCACCATCCCTTATATACCCACTTATTGTATGAAGCATATTGGATTTGTGTAATATACAGTTTTTCGTTCTGATTTATTTTAACAAACATAAATAATTAAATCTTCGGAAAGTTCAAAAGCCATATTTATAAAAACTATAATTTACCCAAAGCAAAATGTAATTCATTTGCACACATGGAGCCTACATGGTAAATGTACACAGTATGGTGGACCTCCAGAGAGTATAGAGAGACCCAGCTATCCAGATTCTGTATCCCTTTGATAACAAACACCTCTCTTTCATGATTCTAGACCATCAAGACAAACCTTACCCGAGAAAATGACTTCATGAAGGAAAGCGTCATAAACCTCTCAAATCAGATGAAGAAGTATGACAACTATTCTGACATTATGATGAGTATCAAGAAGGAGATTTCCAACCTGGGATACCAACTGCTCCAAAAAGATGCCCCAGAAAACAAAGTACAGGTAATTATCAGGAGGGAGTGGGCAGCATGGTGCCCCAGTTGTTAGCACTGCCGCCGTCCTTTGATGGAATCCGACCAAGGGCAAAAAAAAAATATTGATCATTTAGGCCTGGTGTACATGTGAGATTTCTGTACTGCCCTATGGAACATGTTAGCGCTATACACGTAACATACATAAATAATAAGAGTGAGTTGAATTGATTATGTAGTCGACTACCAATTAGGCAAAGATGGAGGAGTCCCAGATTAATGACTTATTGGGGGGCATTTATCAAGACCGGCATCTCATATACCCATCTTAAACAATGGCGAGCTGGAGCTACTGTATGTAGAGGGGTAAACCCCTACTTAAGTCTAAGCAAATCTGAGCTGCTGTGCTCTGCACTAAAACTACGCTAGCTCCAAGCTGCCAAAGACTAACATGCAGGCATAAATTATGACCCCCTGAGTGCAGCCATACGTCCCTGTCTACAGCCGTTTTGTATGAATGACTTGGTTGCACAAACTTCGAAAACTTTTTGCCAGATGCAGCATTGATAAATTCTCCATGCCTCTGGGACACCCACCAATCACTACAATGGGGATACCATGTCCTCCATTACAATGGAGTGCAGTACTCTGCATTTTTCAGCAGTTCTATAGCTTGTGAATGGAGCAGCAGCTTGCATACTCGCTTAATTCAAATGGAGGACATGGGACCTCCGTTTTCTTGAGGCCCACTGAAATTCAGATCACTTTTAAGGGAGTAAAGAAAGTAAAACTTTATACACAACTTCCTAGAATTACAATCTACAGAGCTGTAGGTAGAGGCGTAACTTGTAACTCCTTGGCCCTGATACAAAATCTGTAACAGTGTCCAACATCTACCATGTGCTATTAATAATACTGTTGTCATATTTGGCAGAAAGGCCATAGATGCGACTCCTATCTCTACACCCCCTATAGCTATAGTCCTGGCTGTGGGTACTGTCAGTACCATTGTATAGTGCATCTAATATAGCAGTAAGGTATAGACTTCTATGAGTAATAAACTGCAGACCCACTGAATATAAAACTTGAATGGAGCTGTGAACATATGTGGTCTATAAATTAGTGGAAATTAAAAAACTAATTGGGAGGAAAAGAATACCTGAGTTATTGGTTGTGGAACAGTGGGGAAAAAAAAGTCATCTACAGCCCCTAGGTGACCGTCCTATTAATTCTTGCATCCATAAACCTGGTTTCTTTACACTTTACACTTTTTACCGTCAATTTTTTTTGTTGCAGGACACAGCAGGAGCCAAAGTAAAAGATGTAAAATTCCCGAACAAGAAGAATTCTGGGGAGAAGTCTTTATCTAAAGTGACAAAGGAGAAACCACAAAAATCTGAGAAACCTAAAAAAGATAATAGTAAATCTAAACCAGCCTTGTCTCAGCCTACACCAAAACCAAGATCTGTACATCAACAACCAGTGGTCATTCGAGGAGTCACTTACTACAAAGCAACCAGGCATGAAGACACAGACACGAGCAACAGAGGTACGTAAAGCCAAGACCTCCTATTATGAATAATCATCCCGCTACTCTTCTTCTGTCTATAAGGGCAGTATTAGACGGCCATTGCCTGTCTGTAAATGAGTGCCGATCTCGTGATCAGTGCCTTCACGAGGCTCGATCAGCTGTATGGCCCTTTCCTGCAATCACCTATTAACTGCACACGTACTATTACATGGGGAGATACACGGCCAACACCTAATGATTTTTCAGTGATTGTTCATTGGCTGATTATTGCTAGCCCTATTACATGGAGTGATGTTTGGCCAATAATTACCCCATTTAATGGAGCCCTTAGGTTCTGTTGGCAGCTGCTCTCCAACTGTGTCACAGTATATTTATTACTAAACATGACTACTAAGCTCAAGGTCTCTTTAGAGTGGAGTTTCCCAAAGCCCCTTTTACGTGGAAGATTATCGGCAAGTAGTGTCGCTAGAAACGCTACTTTGGCCAATAATCAGCCTTCATAAAAGGGGCAGCAATCAGCTGAGGAGCAGAAGAACGCTTTTGTGCTACTTCAAAGTCTATCACTATTGGCCGCACATCTCACTTAACAGGGGATGTGCGGCTGATAGCAATACACGATCGAAGATTGATTAAAGTACTAGGACCCCTAGCCTTTCTGGCTTTTGCAGTATGGTGTGTATTATAGTGTGCGCTCTGTGTGATTTTTTTTTTTTTCTAGCATTCCTTTTGTGTTTTCTCTTGCCTTGTTCTAGTGTAATTTGTTCCAAGGCTTCTAAAGTTCTAAAGCTGCTGCGTCACTTGATTGCGTTACTTGATTGAGTTTCTCTTCAGTCTTGTTTGTTTCTTAGGATCCTTGTGATTGGTTGTCGCTAGGGTTAGCTAGCATATCAAGTTTATAATAGCTGGGACAATAGGGCTTAATGTGTCTGGTGTTCGCTTAACTATGTTCAAAGACAACGATCAGCCGACCTTGTGCATGTCGGCTAATCATTGTCTTTTGTTGCACAAAGCGATTATCGGCCGCAGCGGCTAACAATCAGCCAAATACAGCAGATAATCAGCTTGTGTAATAGGACCTTTAGTGGGGTCATAGAGTTCAGGCAGCATTATAGCTTATTGCTCATATCTCAGCATTATAGAGACAATGTTGTATTGTAGGATGTTACAAGGTCTGCACAAGGTCTACAATACTTCAATAAAAAATTTCACTTCTCCGTTAAATACAAGATTGTTGGTTTGGGTTACTGGCAATGGATGGCTCATACATTTTAGACTTAATTGCAAAAAAATATAATCGGTATAATAGAGGAGTACATTAGAAACAAGTGCTGTATGCGGCTGGATGATGGATTACACAGAGACGTACAAAATTACTTCCAAGCCTTTGGCAGCCACTTAGAGTTAAAAGCTAACTATTGGAAATGTCATGTGTAACACAGAGGGGGTTTATGCGAACAACTCATTAATGATAACCTCCATTGTGATTATTCTGGGGGTGGTAGTTCTTCAAATTCCCAGATGTTTTTTCCAGAGCTCTGGTCAGCTGTTTCAGGCATTTCGCCATATATCATCTATTGTCTGTCACTGGTCTATCTCGTGCGAGATCTTAGTGGAAAATAGTATCTGCCGCCTCCAGTGTATGCTGACAGAGGGTGGGAGGCTGCACCAAGATACCGAAAGAGAATACAGAGGGATAAGTAGGAGGTGCAAGAATATTTAACCTGTTAAAGTGGAAAGCTAATGTTTAACGCTCGATGCATCTATAGTTGCCTCTAATGGTGGCAGCACCACTGCCCTAAATCTTCTCAGTATGAAAACCATTGAAAACATGGCCTGAGAAACGTAATAGCCCATATGTTTAGCTGCTTCCATTAATTTGGAAACCATTAATTTGGAAACCAAAATTGGTTGCCTGCTGTTTAAGGTGAATGCATTTCTTAAAGTGTAAGTGCCATTTCAAATAACTTTGCAGAAATCAGTAGTACAAGTGACTATAAGAAAGTCTGTAATAGAGTAGTGCTGTAATGTGAAATTTAATAGTGGTTTTCTGGAAGAATGCCAAGCCCAGTAGAACTCACTCGGCACCACTTTGAACCAACCACTATATAATGTCCACAATCAGAGAGGTACCTTTCCCTTTAAGCTAATTGGTGCTCTGCGCTCAATGAAATAGAGTGTCACTAAACAAACTGCAACAGAAAAGAAATAGACAGAACACAACACTCACCACTCCACTTAGTTATACGTACTTATTCAAGTTCCAGATTCACAAGGTTACAGGTGCAGGTGAGGTGAAGGAGGACCAGTGCATGCTGCATGTCAGCGACAGCTGTTTCATGCGTGTGTGCACTTCATTAGACTAAATACTCAACCTGACGAAGTGCGCATGTGCACAAAACCCTGTGAAGGGGAGTTGTCTGGGAGAATGAATGTCTGTGCAATGTAAAAATGGCTTTGTGATACATATTATAGTGAATAGTCTGGCAAAGAATGTAAGCATGGTTGTTATATATCAGAAATAAATGCTGCTATTGAGAGTATATAATTGGATTTGATCACTTTGGACATGTTGTAGCCCAATGATAATTTCACAAATGTTGACAAGAATCAATGTAAATGATGACAATCTCTATACAGCGCTGCAAAATATGTTGGCTCTATATTAATAAAAGAATTATTATAAAAAAAAAAATTTGGGCTTGATGTCCTCCAACTTATAAGGAATTTTTATAGTTCAATTTCAGGAGGGGTCCTATTACTTCCTATGTAGACACTTAAAATGCTGCATATCACTGTCATGTATTGAATTAACACCAATGATAACATTTATCTCATTCCCTATTGATGTGTTCTTGGAATTTGGATGACCTTTTCTAATTCTCACATACTTGGGTCTTGACCTGATGCAGCGTACATGCCTTAGTTTTTTGGGTGTTTAGCCTCTCCATGGTCAGCGTGTGAACTTCAGCCAAGCAAAATAAATTTTAAGACTCATATGATGCATTTTAAGATTGTTAATTGTAGAATAATTTAACACAAATATATATAGGATATGCCAAAATAAACAAAAAGCAGCAAGTCTAACCTGGTGCCCCGCTGTGCTTTTGTATTTTTTATGAAATGCGATGAAAAAAGAAAATATCTTCAATTCTTTCTTCAAAATGTGACAAATAGAAATAAGCCTTCCCTGCATTTAAAGGGAACCTGTCATATTGCAAAAGAAATCCAACCTGCAGGCTGCGTGTTATAGAGTGGGAGGAGCTGAGCAGACTGATATATAGTATTGTTGTATTTGTTTTTTGAATCGTATTCTGGGTTAAGGAGTCCAGTGGGCGGTCCTCTTCAGTGATAGCTCTGTATCCACTATCTTACAGGGTAGGCTGCCAATCACAGCCAGGAATGCAGTCAGGATTAAATTAGTGAATTATTAGTCCTACTGAATCGTGTCCCACAATTATGTATGTCAATCTAGGCTCTTCCTTTATCATTCAGCCCACAGATTAAACTATGTTCTGGATCCTCATCTCCTGGCCTGATAGGAGAGCAGTTTCAAAGTGTTGAAGACCTGTCCCGTCCCACATTAAACAAACAACCCATTGGTTTGAATGGGCACTGTGTAGTACCCAATGTCTCCTGTGGTGGTGCTGCAAGGAAACTCAACCCTTACCTACAGGTTTCTTCTGATCGTGGGCAGCTCCAACAAGGGGCACTTTTTGATCCGCTTTTCGTAAAGGGACTTTTCTAGCAAGTAGCGTTTGTCCAGGGTGAAGGACCCCTTTAAGATTACTGTCAGAACAAAGTGATTTCAGATAATAGAAAGCTCATGAATATTATAGTGTTATGGTTATTATAAGCTCTGTGTACACTCAATTACGTTTTCCTTTTATCATCCACAGTATTAACTGGTCCTCACATCAGAAGCTTTTTTAAGGGTTAAAGGGATATTCTGCTCAAATTAAATTTTTAGTATGTCACTTCCCTTGGCGAGAACATAACAAATAGCCTATTTCTTACCTCTCTGCGTTCCTCTGGTGTCCTCTTACTTCATCTTTAGGTCCCTGGATGAGCAATCCTGCTTCGGTTTCCAAGACTGAATCGTCTGGCAGTGAAAGCCTGCTCAGCCAATCACTGGCTGCTGCATTGTCCTGTCTCAGTCAGTGATTGGCTGAGCGGGTTGTCACTACCAGATAAGACCATCTCGGAAGTGAAGGCAGGATTGTTCAGCTGGGGACCTAAACATGATGTAGGATTACACCAGGGGAGTGCGGAGAGGTGAGAATATCCTGTTTGTTATGTTCTCCCCAAAGGAAGCAACATATTAAAGCCTCAATTTGAGCCGAGTACCCCTTTAAAGTGGCCCACTGTAGGCTTTTGGGATGCCTGGTAAATTAGTTGCCTTAAAGTACTGTGGTCCTGGGTTCAAATCCCACCAAGGGCAACATCTACAAGGAGTTTATATGTTTTCCCATGTGTGCTTTGGTTTCCTCCTAGACGACAACAACAACAAAAAAAAAACATTCAGAAAGGTGACTTTAAAATTTGCATTGTCAGCCTTAATGGTGAATGGAAATTTTGTGCTGAACTAATATCCTTGGCCAATCCCTCGATACATACTCTCTCTCGTGGTTATCCCTTCTCCATATACAAAATTACATTCTCAAGAAGGAATGTTCCATCTACTTGGTCTTAATAGCCCATTACACACGGCAGTGGACAACCAGTGGGCATCGGAGAAAGTAAACATTCTTTTACATTTTTCATCTATCTTATAGACAGCTTGTTATGTTTCTACTTGTCTTTCGATATTCTTGACATTGAAATGTTAAGAGGCTCAAGAGTTTTTAGGTTTTCCCTTGATTTAACTCAGAAAACAAATCACGGTGCATTGCTGTCTGATGTTATCTGTGCAGTTCCTCGATATGGAGCTAAATATATATTTATAGCGTCTGTAGGCACGATGATACCTCAGATCATCTGTTTCCTTTATGCATGAAGGAATGCACTTGAGAATACTAAATGGTAAAACTGTATGGTTCCAACCTTATTTTTGAGTGTTTTCTTGATAACATTCCACAATCCAGCTGTTTCCAATGAAACTGTCTCCAGCGCTATCTGCATTAGATCAAATGTGAGGCTTGCTTAGAAGCAGCTTCCTATACCGATCTTGAGACACACAGTATAGTGTCTTTATTCATCATGTAATCAAGTCCATCCATTCTAGTGGAGCTTATGGTGCAGAATACTCCTCTGCAGAGGTTGTACAGTTGTACATCAGACAACTGGCATGACTCCAGTATGGACGCAGACTGCTATTGCCAGTCACTATGGCTCTTATTGAAAACAAATTTTTCAGTAGAGAATACTTTACGTTCCATGGAAAAGATACAAATTTCCAAATGTCCCTCTGTTGTTTCCATCATGGGTTGCAATGTATGATGGCTCTAAACCCACTTGCAGATGGTAGTGTCATCAATAAAACCTCAGCTTCATTTCTTATATAGGAAGCAGACAACGGAGATTAAACGCCCCCCCATATGTAGCACCAGGACTGAAAACATGAGGCCACGTAAGGGAGGGATATAGTTGATTTTATATATATATATATATATATATATATATATATATATATATATATATATATATATAATATATATTAGTATTGAATTTAAATTGCTCTTGTTGGCAGTTTATCCCATACACAAACATATTTTTTCTCTCTGCTGCCACCTCCCATGGACAGCATTACCTTATTTTAACTAGCTAGAATTTCCTAGAACTCTCTGGTATAAAGGTGGGGTCAACCTAAATGGCTAAATAAACCCAATGTTTCCTGACTTTATGGTCACGAGTCTGCAGTTTTTTTTCTGTGTGAAGTAGTTTCTGGCTAGACTTAAGGCCCTATTACACCAAGTGATTATTGGCAGTATTTGCCCGATTATTGGCCATAACAGCCAAAAATTTTGTGATGTAATAACTAGTGTTAATCGGCACAATGTCAGCCGATTCTTGTCTTTCAACATGTTGAAAAAAATTACAACAATAACGATGGTCTGCTGGCTGTCACTTCATGTAATAGGAGCGGTGGCAGCAGACCCCAACAATCTTCTATGGGCCCCTCCCCGTGCCCCCCCCCCCTCGGTCCTAGCCAGTGATAGGCTGATCAGCTCAGACAGGCCGCTCTGAAGCTGCAGCAAGCGGTGCCAAGTTGCTTACAGAGCACAGGATAAAACCGAGAGCATGGAGGGGTGATGTATTAACTGTTTGGACAATTGTCAGCCGTTGGCCGCGCATTGTATGATTTTAGGTCTGGGCATAAAGAAACGAACAGCCAAGTTTTTCTCTATTACACGGAGCGATAACTAGGGCCCCTACATGTGTCATGTGCCAAAGACTACAAGGATCGTGAGCAGCTGACTGACCTTTTATAGAAATCCTGCCCTTAGGGATATTTTTCTCTTCCATAAACTTCAAGTTTGAGCTGATAGCAATTTTGAGGGCCCCTCAACAGTCTTGTGTCTTGGTGGACCTCAGGTCAGGCCAATCCACTAGTTTCCTGCAAGAAGCCAAGATGTATTCCTTCAAGTCCTTTCAGGAGATTTATAATCTTAGGGACTACTCATCTGACCATACTGACTCCACAGGGGTTAACCCCTTCAATGCCACCTACCATCTGTCATTACAGGTACTGTTTTTGGAACTGTTCAAACTATTTGCCTCCACTTTGCTTTAAAATGGGTAACTTTTAATTTCATTCACAATTTCTTGAGTCCCCTTGTCTTGGTTTTTTATGTAGACATGCACCACCAAGGGCACCCAATCTACCCCCAGCCAGGACATCAATAAGCAGATATTAAAAAACTAATATTTACAGGGTAGACCCTCCCCTCATCACTGCCTTAACACCTAAAGAAGGACCCCAGGGCCAAAGAAACCACAGCAGATGCTATGACATCTACCTCACCTGTTCGTGCCAGCTGTTCCTGTTTCCTAACACCAAGGCTGCTTCCCGGGACATGGCATAAATTATACTTTTTCTTTATTAATTTTATGTAATTTTATATTATTTTATTACCTTAATGGAGCTCCTGATCTGCCATACAACAACTGAAATATTGGTGTGTTCTCAAGTGGCAAAGGGACCCAGAGGTACAAGTTCAAGTCATTGGGTCCCAGGATACAATATGCAATGGCATCCCCGCAGCTATGTGTTTCTAAGGGCCCTTTTACACAGAAAGATTATCTGACAGATTATCTGCCAAAGATTTGAAGCCAAAGCCAGGACTGGATTTAAAAAGTGGAGAAATCTCAGGCTTTCCTTTATGACCTGATCTCTGTTTATAGTCTGTTCTTGGTTTTGGCTTCAAATCTTTGGCAGATAATCTGTCAGATAATCTTTCTGTGTAAAAGGGCCCTTATAGAGGCAATTGGGGACTCCAATTGGATCTCCAGCAGCAGCCTGGAAGTAGAGCTGGAATACATTATGCTCCACTGTCAGTTCCACTAGTTTGCTATCAGTTCCACTGAAGTCCTTCCATTCCATACATGATCAAGTGGTCTCCCAGACCTGTTGCATATCACATCAAAGGAGGAAGATCATAGCATAACCAGATGTCCAGGTTCCTGTTGCACTTAAATCACCATCTTAGTGCACCATTTCGATAGATAAAAAAACAACAACAAAAAAAAACAACTGCATTGATATAGGCAATTTTATCTCTCAAAATGTTGCACGGCATTGCGATAGACAACTAAAGATTCTAGTTCCAGTAGTTTGGCAGAAGAACAGAGAAAAGGAGAAGGGAGGAAGGAAAAGCTGAATTTGATTTGCCCTGGGCCTCAGTTTTGTGACACCAGCAAAGCATCGCTACCTCTGCACCCCCTACAGCTAACGTATCTTGACCCATTGCATGTAAAAATTCAGGAATTCATGCCCAGTTTGTATGCTGAGACACTAACAGATTCAGTTTCCTCTTTGCATAGTTTACAAGACTTCTAGGAAGGAGACGGATATGTTTTCATCAGGGCTAATTCTTCTGAGACAAGATGCATTGTTAGTGCTTTCAATACCAGTCAGCGACATTACGACAATCTATTGAGAGAGCTGTGAAACCTCCGCGGTTGTCTAGTGTATTTGTTTGCATTTGGCTCACAATGTGAACCGTCAGTAACATGCAGTATGTCGAATTAGCAGAGTTTTACTAGTTCATGAAAGTCAATATTTTTACAACCAATGCAAATGACTATTTAAAATTCCTGAAATTTGTTGGTTCTCCACCCGAGTCTTTGACAGGCAAACACTATGTAGACTAATCAGACGACATCCTCAACTTAGACATTTGTCTTGTTTGCTCAGACTTACATAAAAGCATAACATTTTTAGACCTGGTTACCTCATCTTTACTGATCAACCTTTGTTTGGAGGTCCAACTATATAGGCTCCAAGCCCAGCCTTATAAATGAGCAATATGGGATGTTCCACAATTAGCAATATGGGATGTTCCACAGGCCACATCACCTGTCCCTAGAAGGTTCCAGTAGCCCTGATACCCTGCCTACTGATCGATTACACCCCCTCGCTATGACTGTGTATTTATGGATGAAGAATGTTCACTCAATCTTGATAATCGACCTGTAAGATATTTTTGCCTTAATTTTCCGGCTGTTTTGCTGTAAATCGCTGTAAAATAATGAAATTTTCGCAGCGATTTTGGCAAAATCACTGCAAAAATTGTGCCATGTGTGAACACAACTAACATATCAGACAACATATGAGAAAATGCTTGTTCTTGAACTGATCACAATAGAATTTTTATAACAACACATCACATTGTGTAAATGGAATGTATGATGGACAGCGATTAAAGGGGTACTCGGGCGAAACTGACAACTGGTGTCCGAAAGTTATATAGATTTGTAATTTGCTTCTATTTAAGAATCTCAATTCTTCCAGTACTTATCAGCTGGTGTATGTCCTAGAGGAAGTGGTGTATTCTCTACAGTCTGACATGGTGCTCTCTGCTGCCACCTCTGTCCATTACAGGAACTGTCCAAAGCAGTAGCAAGTCTTTATATAAAAACTCTCCAGCTCAATTCTATGGGTGGATGGCAGATTGAGCCTGAAAATATCATTGAGTCAATTGGACAGGCGGAAATTCAAGCAGAATCCTCTTGAGCCCATAGTGGGAACAAACCCTCAGACTGAAAAGAATACACCACTTCCTAAAGTATAGCTGAGTATTGGGAGACTTTTTGTAGAGATGCTCTTTATACCACATCAATTCTTAATTTTGATAATGCATTCTATCCTGATGCCATGTATTGTAACTTGTAATCTTATAAAATACATGGTTCACATCTATTGTTCATAGCTAGAAGGTAATCTCAGTAAATGCTTTTTCCTTTAATAAATTTCAATAAAAGCAGTCTCAACAAGACTTAATTCCATGTCTAGTGTCTGGCATATATACAAGTATGCTCAAGGTCAACAGTAATTATATCTTTTATTATAACTAGGGGCCCTGTCATGCCCCATAATGTAGTTAAATTGACATGCATTTAACCTCTAGATAACCAGGGCTCATTATTGCTTGTATCCAGCATTCTAAGACTGAAAATTCTTTCTTATTTTTTATGACTCTGTATTATAGTCATGTAAATGAGTTTTTAGAGCAGTTGTGGTAGGGACACTGAGCTGAAATATATACTGTGTTCTATGATTTGATTGAGTATTTTCATGTACACTGATCACTGTATTAGGAACTAGTGTTGACTGGACTTGCCAAACTGTTTGGGTTCCTCAACATTCTCCAAACCCCAGAAGTTGGATGCAGCCCTAGGGAGTCATGGAAAACATGGATACAGCCAAAAGCATGTTTTCCTGGCAGCACTGGAGTGTTATCTAACTTCTTCAGATGCTGGGAATCAAATGCCTAGCGTTTGGGTTTGTAGAATGTCACTGAACAGTTTGTCAAGTCTACACTATAAGGCCGTGTTCACACGCTGGATGACACTGGCCGTTCTGTGATCCGGCTGTGTCACAGAACGGTCAGTGTCAGTGAAGATCATCCTGGCGAGTACTGCAGTACCGGCCAGATGAACTTTATTTACAGTATGTTGCACACGGATGCGCCCGCATCCCAATTCACCATAGCACACAATGGAAAGTGCCAGAGCCGCACTTTCCATTGTGTGAACTGACAGTCCTGTGCGGCCGCTATTCCATGAATAGCGGCCGCACCAAACTGACATGTCAGTTTTCCCATGCAGCCGCTTGCAATCCCGGCCGGAGCATATACTATATGTATACACTCCAGCTGGGATTCCATTCATTTTCAATGCAAAGTATCTTTTAAATTAATCTTTTGAATTAATTAAAAAAATACATAGTGTGAACATAGCCATAGGGAGCATTCACACTACCGAATCCACGTGGAGAACTTCCTATGGATTCCACCACTCACACCCGTGCCATAGACTCCATTCTATGCTCGGGCAGATTCCGCCATCTGCCCAAAGAATTGACATGCGGGGGCGAGGGGCAGAATCTGCGGGAAGTTCTCCGTGCAGATTTCGTAGTGTCAAGGCACCCTAAGGAACTAAAGGGCTGGTCCACCTTTTTGGGCAGACATCAGGAAACAGATTCCAGAGGGTGGTGGACATCCTCCATACTAATCCAGACCCATGCCCACTGCAGCAGCTTCATCAATTAGTGCATGGAGCGCTATCCAATTGAAAGGTGGGACTGTGGTTTGCGAAAAAACCCTGAACATATGGGTGCAGATGGTTAGCTATGTCACAATAGTATTCACCAATCAAAGATTATGATATGATGACCAGCAGTCCTAGGGCATGCCAGGAATAGCTTATACTGCATGAGCTGACCCCCTCTCTCCCAGGTCCCAACAACCTGCCCATGGTCAAAGAGGCCAGGTATTTTTAATTTTTTTTTATTTTTTATTTATATTTGTATTTTTATTGAAATTTTTTTAACATATTATTTTAGGAAAACAATACAGGTGAAACAGATAATACAGTAATAGGCAAATGTTAATAATGCAAACAAAGCATTTATCACAGAAATTTATGAGGTCAAGAGAAGGCAATCTACACAAAAAATTTACTCTAACCAACTGCCTCATAGTAGCGATGCAACAGGAGGAAGAACAAATGCCCAATCGCACCTCCTTAATTCTCGTCCGAGTCACCATATTTACCAGTGACTGGAAAATGTTGCCTTGTACTATGCAGAGAAGAGGTCAAGACTTTATTTGTGAGCTGTCCTTGTACAAATTCATACAGGAAGAGCTGTCAATCACTGTGTATGGGTGGGGCAAATAGGGCTTACGGGTTTTCTCTTCTATGAGTTCTATGAGAATAATAAATCAAATGTACAAATCTGTAGCTTTCCAATACAAAGCAATCAAGTCCTGTGGTTCCTTTGGTAGTGAAGCACCATCAAAGCCATAAGTGAGTAGTAGGTCATTGATTTTACGATACGACTACAACATCAATGTACTATTTTACATAACTTATCATTTCCGTTTGTAGAGAACACAGGAAGGTTGTCTGTACGTGGAGAACGACAAGATCTGAAAGTGGCAGCAAACATCTCAGAAACCCACATCATCCAGGAGGACAGACCTATGGAGCTTGAGAGACCAACAGCAGCTACTTCTACTACAACAACCACCACCACATCTCCTACTACCACCACCACGACGGAGAGCACCACCACTACAACCCTGGCCACAACTACAACTACCACCAGCCTAGAGTACTCTGTCACAGGGATCTCTCTTGGATCTGATACTGAAAACAATATTAAAGGTATGGATTGTGCATTTAGTAAGTTTTCATAGAGCCGTAGTACGCTAAAAAAAAATTAGATGTCCGTGGGTAAAAAAATTCAACTTGAAGTGCTGTGTTTCTTGCCGTTATTTCTATGCTATTTGAGGATGACACTATGTTTGAGCATGTTATGTTTTGACATCTCCTCCAGGTTGGGATCTGAGTTTGCAGACCCAGGCTTTTCAGTAAAACAAGGGTGAGAGCGGTGCACTACTGCCTCCTTCTTGCCTGTGCTGCTTTTAACAACATATAGAGAGATGCTATACAGCAAGCCCCATGGATATAGACATAGTTGCGGAACAGACCCTATTCACTGTGAATGGGAGTGTTTTCTAGGCATGCTCTGTGACCACTGCAGATGCCATTCTACAGGGAGAGAAAAGCTAAGTTCTAAGCATCAGCTTGTGTGAATGGCTTTATATTTTTATTTTGTTGTGATCTTTCTATGTAAGGCTATGTTCACACTACGTATATTTTCGTATATTTGCCAAGTGCAGCAACGGCCTTGGTTATAATGAAAATATATGTAATATGGCCCCCTATGGGTGCTGCGAGAGAATGACATTCAATGAATAGCGGCCACAGAAAACCCTCTCAGTGCACACTGTGTGGCGAGCGGCTCCGGCCACTCACTCCATAGTGTGCTGTGGGGAGTTCTGATGCGGGTGTGCACGGATGCGCTCGCATCAGAACTCTGCAGATGCAAAGATTATCCGGCTGGTACTGCAGTACCATCCGGGATGATCTCTTCAGAGATCGGCCGTTCCATGACCTGGCCGGGTCACGGAACGGCTGGTCTCATACGAGGTCTGAACATAGCCTAATACTCTGTGGTGATAAGGGGAACCCTACTGAATAGTGATTTATACAGAATAGAAAGTCTCAGTTTAACTTTAGAATTAGTGGTCATTGCAAGAAAAACAAAACATTTTAGAATTATTTTGAAATATATACAGTAAAATGGAAAACTTAAAAAAAATCACTAAAATTTCTTTTAAAATATGTTTAACAAAAACTTAAGTTAGAAAAATAGATAATATTTAAGATGATACATTTAATAAAAGAGATGTTGCGTTAAAGTAATAAACGGTCTAGTAAAAAATGTCAACATGTTATACGTACAAACATCAACTTTAATTCTTATGTATATTGTGTATTTGCCAGTTGTCTTCATTCCTCCTTTAAATTGCTTAAAGGACCTTTCAGTTTTCCAGATATTCAATTAAGCAACTTAAAATAAATAACATGGAATGTAAAAAAGGCAAAGTAATGATGAAATCCGAACTCCACCAAAAGAAATATGTGCAGTACTTCTGGGTGGTGTTGGATGGATTGCTTGTAACATGTTGTAACCCAAGTAGGATATGGTGACGTACAAAGTCCAGTTGTTAAAAAATTCAAAAAATTCTTTAGAAAGTTCTGAATCCTTAACAGATGAGACAAAGCAAATAAAAGCATATCTATAAAAAAGGCGTAAATCATGAGCCAAATCTGGAAGCAGGTGTAGATTTGTTAAGGCGGGCACAGGGTCGGCTGCACGCCCGACCAGATTTACCAAGAGTGTGCCTGTTAGTGAATCTGGATGGGGAAATTTAAGACTGGCGTACTGGTATGCCGGTCTTAATAAATCCCCCTCATAATGTACCCAATTCCAACACCGATCGAGTGTTTTTTAAATAAATTGTTATGTCTGCTGCTCTACCCCTGGCATCCAACGCACTGGAAACCAGATGGACCCTATTATAGGTCAAGCGATCCCACATTTTCTAATGTTTTGACAAAAATAATAAAACTTGAACTCTATTGTAAATGTTCCTCTCCTTTTAAGTACATACTGAAGCTATTGGTTCTTAATGTTATCTCTGATTCCCTCAATAACTGAGGAGAGATGTGATAGCCAGCCATAGACAGGAAATACATCCATAACATCAGATACGATGAAACCTCTCCAAAAAAACTACCCTCTTGAAAAGACCAGATAAGATTTGTGACAAACTTTCAGTTTACCATATATAAGGAGGGTCTTCAACCAGCCTTAAAGGGGTCATTTATAATTAGGGGGGGGGAGACTACTATCTTGTGAAAACAGCACCACCCATGTCCCCAGGTTGTGTCTGGTATTACAATTCAACTTCATTCACTTTAATGGAACCTAGCTGCAAAACCCACACCCAAACTGAGGACAGGAGAGGTGCTGTTTCGGGAAAAAGTAGACACGTAGACAACCCCTTTAAGGTTGTTGGAAGATCCTGAGTATAATTTAGTTGTGTCCCACATTCTTGTTCTGAAACCTGAACTTTATCAGATTCCCTGTTGCAGCCACATATAGTTGAGTTAGCCAGAGAACTCTGTACTAAAGTCTAGGAAAATCTACCAATCTTCATCAATCAAACAATAGTCCAGTCGTCAGTTATGTTGCCTGCCTGCTGCCCGTCCTCCACCATACAGGAATGTTTCAGACAGAAGAATGTTTCTGTATAGTCTAGGGTGAGGGGAGGTGTAAGCCGGAACAAGAGCACACTAGCTGAGGTTATTTCTGACTTACTGTAACTAAAGGGGTCGGCCGTAATTTTCAATAACGGCCAACCCCCTTATCACCAGCGACCTTAAGGACCTATTACATGGACTATTATTGGCGAAAACAGGCCGATTCCATCCTGTGTAATAGGACCAGAGATCAGGTGACAAACAACTGTTGGCTGATTGCTCAATCCTGGCCTGCTTAAAAATCATCAGCTGTTGGCCACATATCTCTCTGTGTATTCAGGGATTTGTGGCTGATTAAAACCTAATAATCATTCATTCAGTCCTGGTTACTGATAAAACGAGTGCCGATCAGCAAGATCGGTGCCTATATACTAAGATTTTTTGCAATAAAGGAAAATTATTGCACCTCCTTATAGCAATATAGCAGCCTAAAGAGGTAAACAGGGCCTAATTGCCTTAACTGCTCTAGGCGGCAGCGGACAACTGGTCCACAGTCCCTAACCTGTATAAGTAAACATAAGATAGACAAAAACACAAAAGCTCAAAATCCAAGGTCCGGGTCGGCAACTAGTGGTCTGCGCAGTACAAATACATGATCCAAGGGGAAGTTAAAAGTCAAGCCAGAAAGTCCCAGCCCTAGGCATGATTGGAGCTGAGACTCCAGCCCCAGGACACACACCTAAATCTGACTGGTGGTGCCGGCCGCTAGTCAGTTATACACAATGCAGGACGACTGTGCTGCTCAGCCCGGGGCAGCGCGGCTCCAGCTGCAGCAGGACCCAAGGACGCGGCCACACCCCTAACAACCTGGCCGGCAGCTAGGGATACCGTCAGCGTACCTGGCCGGTTACTAAGGACGCCGTCTACGCATCCAAGGGGCCGGACACGCACTCCGCCAGTGTCAGGAGCCAAGCGCGCAGCCCGGACCATGACAGTTGCCTAATGGCAATTGAAAATTTTGCCTGGTGATAGCTAGGAGCTAGTGACCGTGTTAAATGAAAAGAAAAGATTTTTATCAATGCCAAGCAAAACACAACAGTAAAACAGTCGTATTTTGATTCCTTTATTACAGCTGAAGGGCTGTATCCCCCAAAGTTACTCTAAATACTATAGAAACCTATGGGATCTAAATTCAGTTCGAGAGAGTAACGAGGGATGTTACAAAAATGAGACATATTTGTGTTCCCTCTATACCATTATACATAAATGATGCATTATTCTTTGTTTTTGTTTTTCCATTGAGAAAATGAATAGCAAATGGAGAGGATTATAATAGAATATGTCATGTGTCAGTTCCTGAAGAATGTAATGCAAAATGTTTTATGATGATTTAATCCCAAAATCTTCAAGATGATTAATTTGTTTCTGGAGAAACATGCCATCTGTAAGGGGAAACATCTAACTTGTATCTGACTTGTGTGATGGATTAGGAGAAAGTGATATTTCCGTTCTATAAATCGATTGCAGGCATTTTGTGTATGCAGTTGGATCACATAGTCTGTGAGCGTTCCTCAATTCTGATTAAAACTCTCTATAATGGATTTCAAACATCAATATATTATTGATCCCTTAGATAGACATTAACAATAAATCACAATAAACTTCTGTTTGGCTGGGTTCACGCTACGTTGTTGCAATCCGTTTTTACATTTGTGTGCATCCAATTTTTCCCATTGACTTTCATTATAAAAAAAATAATATATCAAAATGCATCCATTTTTTAACGTACACAAAAATGTGGTTGACCACGTTTTTGTGTACATTAAAATAACTAGTGCATTTTAATCCGTTTTTTTAGTCATGGAAATCAATGGAAAAACGGATCAAAACAGATTAACACAAATGCATCCGCAAAAATGGATGAAAAAAATGGATTGCAAAAAGGTAGTGTGAACCCAGCCTTAGAGGGTCTTTCTACAACTTTAATATTCATTCCAGATAGTCGGTAGTGTTAAGCAACCCTCGAATGATTGTTACTCAATTTGCGCATTTTTCAATGCTCAAGTGCTCAACTAGAGTAACGAACCCCAATGAAATCAATGGAAGACTTGAACATTTAAACAGGTACCTCCTGCTCGGCAGAGCGAGGGTGCCTGGTTAACCCATTATGTGTTTTTTCATTCTAAGTTTTGAAAATTTTTCCCCTGCGGAGATGTTTAAACAAAATATAAAAAAATTAGAACTAAAAAATTGAATAGGTTTCTGCAAGAAACCTACAGAACTCTGGGGGTATGCCGGCATTTACTGAAGGTGCATGGTCATCCGAGTATCACTAGGTACACAGTTGAACATTGGTTTTCTCATCTGAGAAAGTTGTCTTCTGTTAGATTGGAGCAGTGGGATGCAGATGTGCTCCGCTGGCCCAGAGCCCCAGTGGTCAGACTCCCCACGATTAGCTAGTTATATGCTATAAACAGAAAAATCAGCTAAGTCTACTCACCTAATATCTGTAAACTCCACACTCAAAATTGCACTATTCGCTGGTAAACAGATCCACAGTGCTGGTCCACTATAACATGTTGGCAATGGCATCCTGAGAAGAAGACTGTGCGGATCTGCACTCACTGGATGAAATCATGTCTTTATTGATGTACAAAAGATAAAAATCCAAACCACTACAAGCAAACGGGTACAAAAAACAAGGCATTTCAGGCCTCTCCCACTGGCTAGTTCAAGATTCGTAAAAACCTCCCAGAAAAGGGGCTAAAAATATAATAAGTATGATGGAAAATGTTTAATGTATGATATTTCTTTTTTTGTAATGTAAGTTTTTTTTTTCCCTCCCTCAGTCAGGGAAGGACAGTGTGAAGGCACCATTGCATCAGTTGAGACACCCATGAAGCATCACAGTTATGGTCGCAATGAAGGAGCTTGGATGAAAGACCCAGCAGCGAAGGATGATAGAATCTACGTCACTAATTATTACTATGGAAACAATCTTGTAGAGTTCCGAAATCTTGATAATTTTAAACAAGGTAGGAAAATGGTAATTTCACAGCTGATGATGTGGCTTTATATTTACAATTACTAATTTACCATTAAAACTTTGGACATTGCATTCAGGAGATCCAATCTATAACAATACAGCCATACAACAGAGCTGTTTTTTTTTTTTAAATTGTATTTCGGACAAAGCTTTTCAAGACCTGAGGAAGAGAGAGTTTGTCTCTTGAAACATGTTGGCCTAAATGAAGCTATATGCAACATGCAGTCAGGGTGGTGCTTTCTTTGTACACATGACTTCCTGCTATACAGCCACTATACAGTCAATACCTTGGAGTATTGACACTTTGGGCTTTCTGATACTGTTGTGCCTTGGGTACCCCCCCCCCCCAACCTTTCTGCACCACCGCTGGCCAACAGATTTTACCTTTTACTGTGAGATGCAGGAAGACTGGATTATAAGACAGGGTAAAGGGCAAATATTTCCTAATGTTTCCCTAGTGAAGTTTAGGAAGGTGCTGTGCCGGACTTGTTTTGGTGAAATTTTGCGACGCTTCAGCAATACTGTACATGTACAGACTTCGGGTTAACAGGGTGATTTATTGGTAGAATTTGGGACAATGTGTTTAAAGGATTAATTCCCTTGAAAAGCATTGTCCCAAATTTTACCAATTTTGAATTGGTTTTGAGTTGGGTTCTTAGATTGCTTACAAAATCATGGATGGGGGCGGGAGAGAGTCTCATTTGTTGGATTAGTGAGTTCCTTTGTCAGGGTCATATACTGACTGAATCTTGGAGACAATTCGAGGAGCAGATGAGAGACAGAAAAAGAGGTTGTTCCGAAATTTCGGATAATATACTATTAGAACCCAAATGTTGGAACATGGCAGCTTAGGTTATTTTATAAGATATTGCTATAGTTGTGAGGATGTGTTTTACAATTTACCTATGTTTTTCAGGTCGCTGGAGTAATCTGTATAAGGTTCCTTACAACTGGATCGGGACAGGGCATGTGGTATTTCAAGGAGCCTTCTATTACAATAGAGCTTTTACTAAAAACATCATTAAGTATGACCTGAAACAGCGCTTTGTAGCAGCCTGGACTCTTCTGCATGACGTTGTGTATGAAGACACCACCCCATGGAAATGGAGAGGCCACTCTGACATCGACTTTGCCGTAGATGAAAGCGGTCTATGGGTCATCTATCCATCCGTTGACTATGATTACTCTCAACAAGAAGTCATCGTCATCAGCAAACTTGACCCCAATGACTTATCTGTAAAGAAGGAGACTACGTGGAAAACCGGCCTGAAACGTAATTCCTATGGAAACTGTTTTATAATATGCGGCATACTGTATGCTGTGGATGTCTACAACCAAAAAGAAGGGCAGATCTCCTACGCCTACGACACTCACACAGATACTGATGCAGATCCAAAGCTGCCTTTCATTAATGAGTATGCCTTCACGACACAGATTGACTATAACCCCAAAGAAAAAGTACTATATGCCTGGGACAATGGGCACCAGTTGACATACAAAGTGAACTTTGTCGACTGATTGAATTGATAGCTTGTTAGGACGTAGGTCAGTCCTCCACAAAGAAAGCACTTTTACACATCAGTTATAACGTGTTGCTTGGGGAGCAACTATAGTATTATCCTCTGGCTGTTGGGAGGTGGAAATACTCTGGCCAAGACAAGTGTAATGGCCCAGAAATGTGGTATGTGACTAATCCATTGTTAAGAAGCTGAAACAAAATTGTAAAAGTGTGAATGGACATGAGATGAATGGCTCAATGCATAAAGGAAAGCCAGTTTCTTTTCGGCCTTTTGACATCCTATATTTTTTAAGTGTAACCTCAATGAAGGAGACTGAAGAACCTTAATACAAAGCAGTTGGGAGCAAAGTTTAAAGGACCACCAAAGAAAGTGCTGACACCACGTGCTTACACTTAACACTTTTGTTTCTCGTTTTTGTAGTATGATTATTCCAAAACTACAAACATCAAAGAATACGTCATAAAGTGTAACAATATTTAATGGGGGATCATTTTGTAAGGAAAAAAAAGCATATTCATGTGACATGGTGGTCATAGTCTTTACCATTGCAAAAATGTTGACTGCTTGGAATTTAATAATGACCGTTTTTCATGACCAATTTATTTTCTGTATTTAATGGGTGGTCCAGAATGTATTGTTTTTATATAGCCCTCTTGGTCATGAATTATCAAAAAATCCCCTCCCTTCCTCCCTGCAGTGCCCATGAAACAGAGCACCCCTGTATGTAACCATTGCGGCAACACCCATTGGTGCCCCATTCCCCTCATTGTCTTCATTATATAGAGGTATGCAGTGAAGGATCTCTACAACTGGTATTGCTTGAATTGGAGAGGATATATATATCTGGTTACATCTTCAGATATGTTGTCTTCACACAAATTAGACATATTTGCTTTATTCCTTTCATATTTCATAGCATAATAACCAGTTATACTGTGCATCGCCTTTAAGGAGAAGTCTGGCCTCTGTTTTTTTTTTTTTTTTTTTTTTTTTTAAAAGGCAGGGGCACAGAGGAAAGTAACAAAGAGCATTAACTCACCTTTCCCTGTGCCCCTTTAGCCCTGGACCGCCCTTCCGGGACCCCCCGCGGGCTTTGGGATCTGATGGACTGGACGCTCAGCCAGGCAGTGACTTTCCCCAGTCGTGACTTCATGACAACTCGGGGGGAACATGCCTTTTGGAGCGGGTCCCAAGGCTGATCCCACTGCTCATTGTGGCCGCGGGGATAGGTAAGCAATACTTCATTATTACTCTCTCCTCTGCCCCTGCCGCCTGCGAAAAGTGGCCTGAGGCCAGACTTCTACTTTCAATATGCATTTCCCCAAAAATTCCTCTTAAAGGGGTTGTCCTTACTTGCAAAAGATAGAGGATAAAGGGGAAGGGAAAGTACATTTTTATTTGAAGAAGCGGTAAATGTTTGAAGTAAGGGTTTTTTTTTATAAAGGGCTTGTCCCTTTAGCATAGGTGATAAGTATTTGGTTGCAGGGGGTCTCCTAATCTTGAGAATGTTGAACAGAGTCTCCTGGGGGAATGGACCAATGGGACACACATGCCAGTCACCATTTCACTCACTGCTCTATAGGAGCCATGTGTGTCCTACCACTCCATTCTGACAGGAGATTTGGGACCATGTTCAGATCAGGGGGATCCCAGCAGACGGACTCCCTACAACAATACCTATTACCTATCCTGAGCATAGGGAATGACGTTGCGGCTTTAGAAAAAGATCCCCTTACTTTCAACATTTACCTTATATTAATGGGGAAGTCCAGACAGGGACATTTTTTTCACACTCACTGGGGAGAGGGTGGTTGAAAAAAATAACCAGTCCCAGGTCCCTATCCGCTTCTTGGTGAAGAGATTGGACTTAAGGCCCTATTCCACGGAATTCCACGATATCGGCCGCTACGGACGATAATCGTCCCGTGGAATAGAGTGCAACGATCATCATTCGATCGGCTGTTGAAAAACAAGTGACTGATACAGCAATGATCTGCTGCCGTCGCTCCGTTGAATAGGAGCATTGGCAGCAGACGCTGCTGTATCCTATGGGCTGCTCGGACGATCAGCGATCACCCGGGCAGCCCCCCTGCAGGTCCCCGCCGCCCCTCCCGCACTCACCCGCTCGCTGCAGCCGCGTTGAATAGCGGCGGCAGCGAGCGGGGAACGAGGAGCAAACAAGCGCTGAGAGCGCTCATTTGCTCCTCTAGACGACCCGTGAAATAGGGCCATTAGGATGTGACTTTCCAGGCCCGCTGAGCCAGTCAGCGACTACGGACCAGAGCAGCAGATGGCTGGCACCATCACTTCGACTGGGGAGGTAAGTGCATGTTATGGCAAATGTAAATGAAAAAAGTTTATCCACCCGGACTTCTCTATGTTTAATGTGTACTTCCCCTTTACCATTTGCAGGAAACCCTCCTCCATGGTGACAGAATTTTTTCCTGACAGATTTGTTGTGTCTCAGAAATGTAATAGGCGGAAAGGACTCTTTTCACCTGTGCATTTTCACTCGGTAAATGGGTGTTAACAAGCAAACCGAGCCAAGTCCTGAAGGAATAAAAACTCCAACGTGCCAGCTCACTGGTGCCAGCTGTATTTTCCCACAGTTTCTATGCCTTTAGATGCATATTGTGGTGTTTCTTTAGTTCTCAGATCAAGATGCTTCCTTTTTGGTTTAAGTGTTCATAATCCACATCAAATATCTGGTATATTTAGCAGCTGTGCATGTGTTTCTCCAGCTGAATCCAATGTGCTCTGTGTATAGGAAGTAGATATATTTCTTACAGATAGACCCCAACCAACTAGAAAAAATATGGGTTCTGTTCTTCAGGTACTGGTGATATCTAAGCAGCCCATCTGGATAAAGTCTGACAATGGGACATATTAAAGATCTATCCAAGATTGATAATACCAGTCATGTTAAAGCAAATGTACCATCAAAGACATTGCTTTGGGATTTATACCTTAATGGATGCCAGTGGCAAGGTCCTTATTCTGAACTGCCACCTGGTTGCCGTGCACGGCACCTGTCCATTCCTGGACACCAGCCCAGCACAGAGCACTGGGGACAGGCCCCCAGTGTTACGAACCCCCCTCCCCTCTGTGACGCGGCTCTATTGATTTTAATGCAGCTGCGTCGCAGGGGGTAAGGGGAAATTGTCACACTGGTTATAAAAAAGGACCGCATCACTGGCATCCCCATGTCGGTCTTATCTGGTAAAGGAGAAGTTCGGCAAAATCTTTTATTAAAGTATTGTATTGTATACATATTACCAATATACACATTACAGGAAAGTGCTTTTTTCCCAGCACTTACTACTGCATCAAGGCGTCACTTCCCGTAATAAGTGTATATTAGTGATTTGTATAACTTTTGGGGGCAATAGAATACCACGATAAAAATTTTTGCCGGACTTCTTCTTTAGGGTACGTTCACACTTACCGAATCCGCAGCAGATTTCATTTAAATAACTGAACACAGCATCAAATCTGCACCATCAAATCTGCTGCAGATCTGCTGCGGATCCTGTAGGTGTGAACGCACCCTTAAGGTAAAAAACCCAAAGTGATGTACCTGATGGTCTGGGTCTGACTAGGGTGTGACTATAAAGTAACTGGAATACCAGGGTTCACCATTAACAAGCACTTTTCCCTGATCCAAACAATGGCTCCCAATGCTCATATACTCTCAGGACTTATGGTAGGGAAGAATAATGAGAAGGGGTTAACCATAGAGATTTTAGGTGGATAGAGTTTATACTCTTATTACTGTGTAAATTTATAACATTATAAGGAATTCTACAAAGTACTAAACAAAAGTATAAAGCCTCATTGATATGAATGGAATGTAAAATTTATCTATGTATATTCCATATAGACCGGTCTGGAGATGGCATTAGTATAGTTCCAGGAATGGACACTTCAACCGAGGCTGGTAATGGCCAATGGAATTAGCCATAACTTTTGCATATAGTTTCTGACAGTTTCTGTAACTATCGCAGTCTAAAAGTCAGAAAGAGACAATGGGATGATATTTTCCAAGTACCAGCAGTGCTTCTTGGGGGTGCCAGCTCCTGAACCCTATTTGATTTGAATTTCATACATTTCAACCCTATTTAAGAGTTACATTGGCAAGCCTGTTCAGCGATTGCACATCTTCAATGTTACATTTCAGTGTTTTGTGTTTTATTGGTCCTTTAAAAACATAGTTATGAAATAAAATAAAATAAAAAAGACAGCTGCCTCTTCCGACAGTGTAAGGAGTGTGTTGAATGTTCTCACCCTCATCTACAAAAGAAAACCATCTGTAACCACTTTAGAGTTTTTTAGAGTTATCTTAAGAACAGTGAAAGTACACGAGGAGTAAAGAAAAGGAGGATCTATACAAAAATAAACTCTTTATAAAAAACAAAACAGCTGGAAATTGTTGACATGTGAGTGTTGGGTGGTAGTGACATTATAATATTAGGAGTTCCTATATAATTGGCCACAATGCAGTCAAATGTTTAGTGTATTGGAAATTGGGCTTAGGGTTTGTTTCCGCAACGCAGAAATGGAGTTAAAAGAAATTGGTTTGACTAGCCACACTAGTTCAGTATTAGGTAATCCCACCCTAAGGCTATGTTCAGACGCTGTAGAACAGGGATGGGGAACCATCGCGTCTTTGGCTGTCCAGACACGATGAGAATTGTAGTTTTGCAGCAGCTGGAGGGCCAAAGGTTCCCCATCCCTGCTGTAGAACAACGGCCGTTGTGTGTTACATAGTGTGCACAACAACGGGCGTTCTTCTATTGAAACCAATGACAACTACGTCTGTAGTTTTCCCATTTATTTACATTGTGTGAACACAGCCTTAGGCCATGTTCACACGGCGTATGACATCGGTTGTTCTGTGACCCGGCACAGAACAGCCGGTGTCAGTGTAGAACATCCCGGCCGGTACTGCAGTGATCTTCATTTGTGCTGAATTGGGATGCGGATGGAAACTGCACTCTCCATTGTTTGATGTGTCAGGCTTGTGCGGCCGCCATTCAATGAATAGCGGCTGCACAAAACTGACATGTCAATTTTTTGTACGGCTGCTAGTGATCCTGGCCGGAGTGTATACTATGTATATACACTCCGGCTGGGATTCCCTCTAACTCCAGTACACGTAAGTTGTGTATTGATCACAGCCCTTGTTGTTGTGTGAACATGGCCTTAGACGTCATTCACTTGGTTATATTATGCATTTGTGTTGCATCAATCGACCCCATTTATAGAAAGTTATGGGGCCATTTTGTATCTCTATATGCCTCTGTATGTATCAGTTCTTGTAACACCTTCAGTATTTAATGGAAATAATCCCCTAGAACCATGGTTTCTATAGCAGAAAGGGATGATGCTTGCTAGTATCACCATATGGCGGAACAATGACTGACTATGACTATGTAGTAGGATTTTCTGGTATACTTAATTTTGAGTTAGAAAATGTATAGTATAGATATGATATGTTCTTTTATTAAAGGGGTTGTCCAGCAGAAAAAAAAATCTTTCAAATTAACTAGTGTCAGGAAGTTATATAGATTTGTAATTTACTTCTATTTAAAAATCTCAAGTCTTCCCATAATTCTAAGCTACAGTATGTCCTGCAGGAAGTGTTGTTTTATTTACATTCAGACACAGTGCTCTCTGCTGACATCTCTGGCCGAGACAGGAACTATGCTGAGCAGCAGAGGTTTTCTATGGGGATTTGGACAGTTCCAGACATGGACAGAGGTGTCAGCAGAGAGCACTGTTTCTGAATGTAAATAAAACAATAAAACAACACTTCCTGCAGGACATACAGCAGCTTATAATTATGGGAAGACTTGAGATTTTTAAATAGTAAATTACAAATATACATAACTTTCTGACACCAGTTGATTTCATAGAAATTTCTTTTTTCACTGGACAACCCCTTTTAAGAGACTGCAGATGTCTTGTATACAGCTGAACACTTAATCTATCATGTGACTCCTTTGTGCTTGATTGCATTATGTCCATAATGACGTATAGCTGACCACCCACAGGATAGAGAACTGTTAAATGACAAGCTTCTGGTTGGACGTCCAAGCTGGTTAAAATCAGGTCATTTGACTGGAGCTATACTGCCAACTTAAATTAGGAGAAATGGTTTTAAGCCACCGCCGCCCCCCACTGGTTCCTGTTTTGTGTATATGTAAAAGAAGTATATACATTTTTATATCATGCCACGCCATACTAAATGTTGTGTTGAATATATTCTTTATTTGTTGTAAATAGAAATTACACCATATTTTTTAAAAAAGTTCCATGTATGTAAATTAGGATATCGCTTTACCATTTGTATATAACATGTGCATTCATTGGATGAATAATTTAATGCAAGTCATTCACATTTGCAGTACTGCCGCTCGAGTACGGCTTAGTTAAACTTCCTGTAAGAGTGATGTTTGTGCTCAGTATATGGTTATAATGAATATGGCGTATTTCATTTTTATTATATTAAAGTAACTTATGAGTTATAATGGAGTACACTTCTGTATGTTCTGCTGAACATTGAAAGAAAATAATAAAACATATTGATGTCAATCTTAGGCCTGAAATTGTGTATTTGGGGCACATTTTTGGTTGTATTTTGAAGAGTAAACTTTATTCCACTACAAGAATGGAACGCCATAGCACCGCTTAGCCAATCACTGTGCTGTCCTGCTGCAGCCTGTGATTGGCTGAGTGGGCTGTCACTGAGTGAGGGACCTGGAGACGTTGCAGCAGGGCACCAGGAGAGCGTGGACAGGTAAAAATGGCCTCTTTATTGTTTTTTAATATTACAGCAGCACAGTATGTTAAGGTTTTTTAACGTTTACACACATCATACAGAGATACAAATACAAAGAGATGCACATTATATATATATATATATATATATATATATATATATATATATATATGCATAGATAATACACACATACACATGCATCATACACACAAACTCACATACATATTTCATGTACACACAGATTTACCTCTGGTATTTGAAAGCACCAGGTAAAGCTCACATGCTGTCAGATCTGCAAATTCAAGAGCCGCTCCAGTGCCAAAGTGTGCAGGCTGCAGAACTACTCTTGTGTCCCGACTGACAGCAGCAGCACATAGAACAGATGGAGGCAACCTGAGAGGAGGAGATGGGGAGGGTCCCAGGTGAAGGAGAGGGCTGCACTGATTCTGCACAATACATGTTGCTCCCTGTCACCCCGGTCACTCACTGCTTCTATACAATAAGATGAAACCCTAGGTTACTATATAGAGGAAGTGAGTGACAGGTGTGTGCAGCAGTGCTGGGGGATTATATGTTGTCCTTTTTCTACTAAACAGAGAGGCCCACCTCCTGCTAAGGGGACCACCAAGGGGAAGGGCCCACCGGAGGATTTCCCCGCTCCTTTGTGGCCCTGTGGGCCAGTCTTGGTCTGTCTGTAGGGGAATAAAATGAAAGCACTATGGGTTTTTGAAAATGAGGAAAAAAACAAAAGTGCAAAAATGAATATTGGCTCTGTCATGCGGCAACAATATTTCCTATTATGAGTAGGACTTTGCTCAGATCTTGGATCACTAGTACCTCTGTCCGTTTTGTGGTATTGCTGTGTAAAATTCAGTTTTGTAGATAGATGGATAGATAGATGGATAGATGGAAAGATAGATCGATGGAAAGATAGAGTGAGTCAATGTTTGATGTGTATTTAGTAGCCAACGCTTGAGTTTTATTAGCAAGTTGATGTGGGACTCTTGGACTGACATTCACTCACTCTACATTCTCAGACAGGAATCACTGTAATTCAGATCTAAATTAAACTTCTTACTTTGATTCTAAACATAGGTCATCATTCTGGGGCTTAAATGATTACACATTCTCTTATTACTACATGTACTAGTTCTATTCTGCAATAAATGAAAGGCTAGACGACATGGTAAAAACTGAATAATAATCTCATATTTTAAGAAGGTTTTTGTGACCATTACTATACACTATCACACTGACCAAATCCTGTATGCCATGACCAATATTACAAAGAATACCATTATACAAGGTGTAACTTATACCCCACGCCATGACCACTAACATTACCACCAAACTGTCATTGACCAAATACTAAGACCAATAATGAAAACACTACCAGTTTACACGGGACAAATAATGTCACCACTCTGCTACTGAATAAAATCCACTGTACAAACATCAGAATCACCTCATACAGTCATTATAATAGCAGCAGATATCAGATCTACACAACCTCTGCAGACCATAAATGACTACAGTGCAATTACAGCCAGTGATTTACAGAGAACGTCTTGTTTAAGTGAATCACAGGGGGCTTCTCTGATCAGAATTGCTCTTCTCCATCTGGCCAGGGCCATCATAAGGACTTCTCTCAGTCAGAAGTCGTCGCCATAGGATCTGCCAGACAAACATTTTAGGCTCCTCACGTCTGTATTGCCCTTTCTAACCATATAGTGGTTAGTCCCCCCTGTATCCATACAGTAGTTAGACCCTTCTGTGCCCCCAATTAGGCCCCTCTGTGTCTTTATATAGTAGTCAGGCCCCTCTCTATGCATCTGCCTAGTAGTTAGGCCTCCCTTGTGCAGGTAGCCCCTAGTAGGTAGTATCCCCATGTTGCTATTTCCCCCATAGGTAGTGTTCTTGGTAGGTAGGCTTCCCCCTGTAAGTCCCCACCCATAGTAAGCCCACAAGTATGTAGTATATCCCATGTAGGCACTGCACTGTAGGTAATCACCCCCTGGTAGTTACATGAGTTGTAGCCAGGGTTAACTTGATCACAATAACACATTTAACTTTCACATTCCACTTTCTACTTGACTTAACATAGCTCCCGGACACAATTGGTTAAGTCTGGCTACATCTGTACCTAACTTCTCTTCCTACTATTTAGCTATAGCCCCTGCTAGCCTCCATTCCTCCTATGTAGGCATCGCCCCTGGTAGTTAGCCCTCCCTCCCATGTACTCATCTCCCTGAAGAGTAGTCCCCCTTTTCTCCATGTGGACATCTCCACTGGTAGTTAGCCCCCCCCCCAATGTAAGTATCTCCTTTGGTAGTTAACCCCTCTTGTGCACATCCCCCTGTTAGCCGCCTCCCTCGCATGTAGGCATCCTGCTGTAAATTAACCCTCTATCAATGCAGGCAATCCCCCTGTAAGTTTCCCCATCACCACTATATGAACATTACCCTGGAAATTAAGCCCTCTCCCACCATGTAGACATCTCCCTGTTAGGTAGCATCCCATCCCCTCTCCTCCCTGTGTGAAAAAAACAAACAAACAAACAAACAATACTCACCTAGCTGCAGCAACTAGCATCTTCTTCCTCTCCCTGTTCTGAGTACACAAGTGACATCAATCGTGTGCCAGAATGCTAGGGGAAGGAAACAGGCTCTTTTGGCTGGAGGCAGATTGCTGTCTGTGGCAACAAGAGTGATTGACAGGGCCAGGAGCCATTGGCTCCTGACCCTGTCAATCACAGCCCTGCATTTAGCTGCGAGTGCTCATCAGCAGCACTCAGCCAAAGTGCTGGATGCGAACATTTGCAGCCCCAGAGAGGTTCGCTCAGCCATCAGGTGCTGCAATTAATGTCAGCTCAGGGGGCCCGGTCCATTATGGCTGCTACGGCGGTAGTTCTGTTATCCATAGTCACTCTTTGACAGCCATAATAGAGCATAATGTGGAGAAAAACAAGGTATTTCGTAACATAAATGCCAAGTCCTATAATGCTCTGTTATCAGCTTTTTTGTCCTGTTGGAATGGGAGTGACTTGAAACTTTTTGTTAATTGTTGTCAGGAATCCCAGTATGGAACAATGTGTTTTCCATAGAGCAGGTGATATGCTTTAAAGCCAAAGGGTCCCTTTAAAAGTGTCATGACATTTATCAGGTGAGAAGTTCAAAAAAAGCACTTCATAGGATAAAAATGTTTATGGTTTAAAAAAAAAAAAAAAAAAAAAGCAATAGAAAAAAAGATGGTGTCAGATATGCTGGCCTTTTGATGTTGGACTAAGAGCACAACCCACATATCTGCAAAACAGATATCAGCTGCCGCCATTTGCCCCTCTGGACATATGATAGTACTAGATCCTTGACCATGCAGTTAATCAGGATAAGAGGATAAACTGGGCTTATTAATGGTGTTGCTGCCACAAAGTTAAAGCCAAAGTCAAAGCATGTGTCCAACTTTTTTTTTATTGACTCAATCATGAAATCACAGACCACATGATATCACAAAACAGGTACCATTATAGACAGCGCATTAGATTATAGGGCACATGACATCATTGATATCACAAGGTATGTAGCTCTTTACTCAGTATTGAGGCCTCATCTACACATTGTGTAGCCAGGAAGGTGTAGAGCGCTTCAGAGGTGCACCATTTAAACACAAAAAAACACAAAATATGGCAAACTGTGACCCAACCTTTTAAGGGATGTCTCATGTTGCATGTTCGTATGCATCTGCTGTTCATTAGAGTGTAAACTCTCGAAAGCATAATGTCTCGGGAGCAGCGTATCTGCTGTACATTAGAGCGTAAGCTCCTAGGAGCCATGCATCTGCTGTTGGTTAGAAATTAGAATGTAAGCTATCAGGTGTGGAGCATCTGCTGTGCATTAGAACATACACATTAACGAATACACTTTCAAGAGTGGTATGACTGCTGTACATTAGAGTATAACAGTGACCCATACACAATAGATAGGGGAGTGATGGCTGAACAAGTGTTGAACAAACGATCTGTCGAATGAACGAACTGTCTTATGTACAATTGTTTTGCAGAAGTGGCCAAGCACATTTTAGTCCATATTGGCCATTATAATTTTACAGACTATCCATTCATAGTCCACATCCAGGTTATGTTCACACTACGCAATCCCTGCGGATCACCTGCAGCAGATTCCGCAGCTTGGCCCCACTCACGCCGTGCACATCTCTGCTGGTGCTATAGGCTTCATTCTATAGTTTGGAAGATTCCGACATCTGCCTGAAGATCGAACTCGCTCTGTACTGTGGACATACTCTTAGGGATGAAGCTTCTGCCTGGAGACGTTCTGAGAATATTATTTTCTGAAAGATCATGGACATGAATGAAAGACCTTCAAAATGTCAGGTAGGAGGTATTGAGCAGGCATAGGTGCTGAGCTTGCTCCATACACACTGGGTGATGGCTGTCTTATACATAGAACAGTGGAAGAAATCAGAGTTGACCCCTAGATACCAGTTAGACAGGAGGACTGCCCTGTCACCTGGTCAGTGGCCATGCTGGGAGCAGTTTACATGGTAAGGCTAGGTTCACACTGCGTTTTCAGCATCCGTTTAACGGATCCGTTTTTTTTAACGTCCAGAAAAATAGGGTCAGCAACGTTTTTTGGTCCGTTTTGGTCCGCCAAAAAAAACGGATCCGTTTTTTTTTATAATGGAAGTCAATGGAAAAACGGATGCACACAAATGAATCCGTTTTTTGCAATCCGTTTTTCATGCGTTTTTTGCAAAAAACAGATGCGTTAAACGGATGCTGAAAACGCAGTGTGAACCTAGCCTAACCAGATAAAGACCCCCAAGACCTGCCCTCAAGTATTAGGGCCAAGCAAAAGAGGTCACACAGTCACACAGTGTCTCTATTGGAGGGCTTGCGCACCTCTGATTCCGTCGCTCTCCGCTCATTGAATTGACATATCAATTCTTTAAGCAAAGAGCGGCGGAAGTGGAGGCCTGTGAGCCTTCCCATTGACTGAGACAGGCGGGAATCTGCGGCGGAGAGTTCCTTGGGAGAGGGGTTACTGTGCAATACAAAAGTATTGCAGTGTACTATATATGTAAGCCCCTAAGGGGAATAAAAAAATTGTAAAGATAATGAAATAATCAAATTAGCAACATTAAAAACAAATATCTTTACAAACAAAAGTTTACATTTGTGAGTTTCTCAATACATTATAGTGTATACTGTCATTAAAACAAGCCCTTGTACAGCCATCTTGATGGGAGAAAAAAAAAGTAATTCCTGTGATGGGAAGAGATTAAGCAAAGCTGTTATCAAAAAGAAGTTGTAATTGTATCAACTCATGTATAAACTCACGTCTCTAGTAAATCTCAGTAATATCACGTTCATGGTAATGACTGCCGGATGAATGACCTCACTGTGGATAAAAGACAAAGCAATAGCATTGCCAAACTAAGTTCCATAAACATTATACGGAAGAATCGGTGCCTGATATTTCCCCTAAAATTATATTTGTGAATATGTTTATATACAGTTTCATTATAGTTGTGGTCCTACATATTTACTTTCACTCATATGATTGTGATTTCCGTCTCGTCATCCAGAATTCACTTATAAAACATATGTTGGCCTCGGATCAAGCAAATCCTTTTATTTAGAAAATTAATCATACATGAAACAGAGAAGAATATTCACGTCTGAAGTGTATCCATATGATCCACCCCTGGCAAATCACTGAATGGGCTCGGATTGCACCCAGTCTTCAGATTTAGAAGTTATGATGGGCACTTGTTAAGGTGTGGGGTTATTCCCAGCTACAGTGTACCAGCAAAATGTCACTAAGGAAAAATGGGTTTGCATTGATGCCATTTATGTTTTGCATTGATGGCACAGCAATATGGTACCTTACATAAAATGGTTGGTTATTGGACCATTCGTGTGACCAAAAAGACATTTGTAATTATTGTATTTATGGAAATGACTGAAACTTATTATCAGTTGTATTAGCGCTAGAGATGATTTGGTCTTCCTCTCTTAGATACTCTGCTTGTCGTAATTTCCTTGATCCTTCCTTTGCATGTGGTACAACGCTTTGCCAAAAACTATTCCGGTCATGGCTTTCCTATTATTCTCAGTAGTATTGTTGTGACAGATCTGATACTAATGTTGTGCTTTCTGTATTGGCCAGATGCCCTATTACAGTGTCTGGTGTGTTGTGTCAGGCACATCCTAATATTGTGCCTGACACAATATTGGACTATTCATCCTTAGCCCCCTTCTACAGTGCCTGCTGTGGCCCTATACAATGTCTTTTTTTTCCCTTCTACTGCCCCCATATCGTTCCTCTTGCTCTCTTTGCTATGCCTGCAGCGCCTTCAAAGCTATCACAGCGCTGATCAACTCTTCTAGGGTTCAATACTGTAATTTATAATAGCATATGCCAGGGGCATGGTGGGCAGGACAACCCTAGTCCACAGCGATATGTGTCGTCTCCTATGTTAGTATGCCATTGACCTGTACATAAGGTTCCAAGATCAAAATTGGATATTGACTGAAGCGGCCCCTTAATATGGTGGTTTTTGGTGGTCTTTATACAGGAGACATCCCTTTTCTAGGCCCTTCCTTGGAGGGATACCTGGCTAGTCCCATCTTTTGAGACTAGTAAGCGAGGCTCTGCGGATCTTTTTGCATATTGATGTACTTGAATAATGAACTACTATTTGTTAATCTAACAAAAAACCATTATGTTTTTAGTAAATTAGTAAAGCAACTTCACACCAAACTTGACCTTGAATTATGTCACCTAAAGGCACTATTACATGGGGAGATCAGCTTAATATGCCATTGATCAGCTGAAACTCAGCTCCTTAGTTAGCCAATGGCATTATTTTAATGCGATTGGCCAACTAATGGTATAAAAAATCTTCCTATTGCAAAAAAATATTACCGGAGAAATAAAAACTATGTACAGTAGCCTCAGGCTTATAAATACTGTTTCCCAAAAATAAGACGCCCTCCTAAAATAAGACACCCCTACTAAAGTAGTGTAAAGTAGGGCACCCCCCGAAAATAGGGCACCTCCTACCCTAAACTATGGGCACCCCCTGAAAGTAAGGCGCCCCCGAAAATTAAGGCCGCTCGGCGCCCCCCAACCACGACTCACCTAATCCCCTTGTGGTGCCTCACAGTCGTCGCCGCAGGCAGCTTGGTCCATGGCCCCCAGCGTCCGCTATGCGTCCTAATGGACAACGCTGCTCGCATACCCCAACGCGCAACGCTACTGCCGCCAGAACCTGCCAACGCATCCCGGCGCACAAAGCCCCACAAGCGCACAACGCTACTGCTGCCAGAACCCGCCGCCACGTCCTGACACACAACGGCGCATGAACACCCCGACACACAACGCTGCCGCACGTCCTGATGCACAGCGCTACTGCCGCCAGGACCCACAGCAGCCGACAGGACAGCCCAAAGCAAAGACTTTTCAGCTCTTACATATGGAGATTACTCTAAAATTACCAATCTAACAACATGCCAGTGCCTAAATCTCTATTGTTTAGTTTAGTCCCCCCAAATCGATTGCAATCTATTGCAACCATAGAGATTCACATGAGCCATAAGGACCTTGTGTGATTATCTTTAGAACAGTCATAGCTTTATTCTTCTGATACAAAATGCCCAAATTTCCTACAAAGACACAATTTCCTCTCTGCCCGAAGCAGCCACTAGAGGGAGCATAGGAGCTGACTGTATACTGTTTATGCATTGAACTCAAGAATAAAACAGTATGCAGTAAGCTACTAGACTATATGTAGCCAGAATGTTATCGTTTATCGCTGTCTATATGGGGGAAGCACGGTAAGAAAAACAAAGCTACTATATATTATAGAAGTAGTCAGGACAGAGTTTAATCTATATGCAGGTACACCATGTATTGAGAAGGATTCAGTAAGCTGCTGCATGTATTGGTGCTAATAGCTGTTTGTCTACTACATGATATTAATCAGTACGCTCACCCTTTAACTTTCAGCTTAGCGGCTTTATTGCAATTCACATACTGCGGGGAGGGAGAGGAATCAGGTGTGTACGCGTCCAGGACGCGTACACACCTGATTCCTCTCCCTCCCCGCAGTATGTGAATTGCAATAAAGCCGCTAAGCTGAAAGTTAAAGGGTGAGTGCGACTGCATATTTCTCCTTTTTCACTCAAGTACCTCTCGTCTCGGTAGTGTGCACCCCCTTGCAGCAGCCGCATTCACTATCACAGGTCGGCTTTAGGACTGTTCCCTGGCTTCCACCCAGACAGTGCACAGTTTTGGAGCGGTGCAGGCTTCTTTTCCTCACTATCCACAATATTAATCAGTACACTTTGGTACTTGTGAGTCATAGAAAAATAGAACAAACAGAACCTGACATTTTGATTTAACTGTTGATAATAAGAAAGGTCTTGGAGCGTTATAGAAGGACAAAGAGTCTGCTATTTCTCAACCTGTTTCTTTAAACAAAAAAATAATTAAGTATGGAGTCTTTTAAGAGTGGCTGAGCCAGATCAACTTACAATAGGCATGTGTTCCTTCTTCAATGCTCCGGGGTCAATATACATTCCTCCTAGTTATCATTTAATGGGCTAATACATAAAGTTCACACCCCTGCCCACGTTGGGTTAACAACTTTCCCAAAGGTGTTCCCTGTAATACTAGCTGATCCAATACAGAGACATATATATATATATATATATATATACATACCATGCATATGACTACAATAAAGTAGACAATAAACACACTTCAAACTAAAAACAGAGCCAACTACCCAGAGAATTTCTGTCCCTTTTGCACATTTTTTTTCTAGGTTACAAAAATAACATTTGGGAACAATAGTATAACTATTAGAGATGAGCGAATCTGGAGCATGCTCAAGTCGATCCGAACCCGAACTTTCGGCATTTGATTAGCGGTGGCTGCGGAAGTTGGATAAAGCCCTAAGGCTATGTGGAAATCATGGATATAGTCATTGGCTGTATCCATGTTTTCCAGACAACCTTAGAGCTTTATCCAAGTTCAGCAGCCCCAGCTAATCTAATACCGAACGTTCGGGTTTGGATCGACTCAAACCCGAACCCGGTTCGCTCATCTGTAATAACTATTTAATTATATCACTACAATACTTATTTAAAGCGTTACTGTCATTTGAATGTAATTTTTCAGAAATCAATAAATATCAATAGTACAAGTGATTTTAAGGAACTCTGTAATAGGTTTTATTTAGCAAAAGTGTTTCTTTCTGTACTCAAAAAACTGTTTTTTTTACCTCCCCCCTTACTTCAGAAGAAGCAGGATTTTTGTGTCCATTATGCTGTATGGAGAGGGGAGGGGTTGAAAGGAATGAGTGAGCACCACACTGCAACAGCACAACACCCTGCAATCTTCTCTCAGCAAGTTCCTAGATAAGCACTGACCTTTCTGACCTCTGAATCCAGCGTTTTAGATGCCCAGACAGTCTACAAACAGCTGACCTTCATGTCTCTTCTTCCTGCTCTCTCATCTCTTAGATTCCATTATGAAATCGCCTAACTGGTGCATTGTCACTAGCGTCACCACTAATGTCCAATTCCTAGCCTCCAGGTACAGGAAATGCCGATCCAACCAGGCATTGATTGGCTGAACAGGCATTTCCATCTTGAACCAGAACAAAGTTATCAGCAGTAGAGGACCAATGAGGTACTGCTTTTTTTTCACATTATTTTTTAATTTGATCTAGACTGTTCTGGCTTCTGACTGTTCTGCCATGTCAGATGTTTTTAAAGTGACAGGGACATTTTTATTTAAACAATCATTTTCAGATACAGTTTTCTCCTCCTCTGACCAGAGCTGTGGTGTGTTGATTCTTAATCACATTGCCACCACACATGTCATAGACTTGGTACAACTGTGTTGCCTGTTTGATCATAGTGCCACAGTAGTGCACCAATTTCCATGAAAGGAGAATTGCGGCATGGGGCTGGGGGTGAGGGAACATAAAAAAGAGATCATATTCACCTATCCTGGCGCCCTTCCGTGCTATCTTTTTAGCTCCCTTCCGGCTATGTCACAACCTGGCTGACGAATGCCCTGCTCAGCCAATCAGTAACTGGGGCAGGACACCACTGCAGTCACTGATTGGCTGAGCGGCTAAATCCCACCTGCTTGTGACGTTTCAGCTGGGTTGTGACAAACCCAGAACCCGGGAGGAAAGGACACCCAGCCGGGTATGGGAGCCTGGTCATGCGACATAACTGATGCATAACATTTAACCTTAGTGTCTTTTTTATTTTTCCTCCACCCCCTACTTGTAATGATTTTTGACCCCCTGGACTTCTCCTTTAAGAACTTTCCACCTACTTTAGTAGCCTAAAGTTGTTTAAAGTTAATGGCCCCAAATTTGATATCAACAATATCAACTTTTCAAAGGCATTCTTAACATTATTACTGCTCTGTTCTCTATCAACTGATGCTAAAGCACACATCCATTACTGACTGCTAGGGTAAATAAATATTCGGCCACATTTCATTACATATGCACATAGCACACTGGATCCCAAAGCGTTGCCCCAGCCCTGCACTCTGGAACAGTCTATACATCCTATGACCTCCTCCCACACATCTACAGGGTTTACCCCCACGGACTGTTTACAGAATACATACTGAAAAAGTCGAGGAAGTTCTGCAGATATTTTGTTTTCTTTGCAGCTGGGGGTCCTGATATAAGTTAGCACACGCAATGATTTATCTTCTTCCTACAATATTGATTCAGATGGGTTTGTGTTTCTTTAATTCCTAACATCATTGGGGATATAATAAAACAAATACTGTGTATTCTGATATTATTTCACCTCCAAATCTCTGAATCAGATCAGCTTCACGACCCATGAAGTAATGACAAATTCATCAGATTTCTCTCTTGTGGTCAGCTCTTGAAGAGATGGTGAAAGGAAATGTACAGGCAAAGCCTCTTGGGAAAACTATGCTAATTATCTCTCATGCAATTTAGTACCACCTATAGGAAACTACACTGTAAGTCAATGTCTGATACATTACAGAGCCTTGAAACACAACTTGGGATTTCAGCCCAATCAGCTACTTTTTGATATTGTTTATGTTGTTATGTATCATGAAGTACTGTATGTGAAGTATTTTTTATTTAATGTTTGTGCAAAAAAATGTGGTCTTGGTCAGTGATTGGCTGAGCGGTCTGTCACTGAAGAGGGGCAAGTAGTGTCAGAAACGACTGCAAGGAACAGAAAATGCAGGGAAATGGCACCAGGATACAGGGGGAGCATGGGTAAGTATAAACGCTATTATTTTCTATGTGAAAGCAAAGGCGGCACGAACATTGCTAACTTTACATATACAGCCCTTGCTACACGATCATAGAGCCATCTAATAGGCTCAGTAAGAGAGCGCTGATCTAGCAGATTGGCACTTGCTTACACTGCTCATTGGGCCATGTTATACAGCCCCTAGGGCCCTTTTACCCAGACCCTGATTAGAAACTAAAAATGCAACTATAAATGCTCATGCGACCGATAATCAGCCTGTGTAAAAGGGTCAGCGATCAGCTGAGGAGCAGGGAAACGCCCGCTGATTGGCTGATCGTATCTTTTGAGCAGCTCTAAAAACCATTGTTTAAAAGAAAATGCGTGGCCGATAGCAATGTATTTAAATATGCAAGAACGGGTTCCATGGAGCCTCAGTTGTTTGTCAATGTATTTAAATAGCCGCACAAACGGTAAAGGGATCAGCACTCGTTTGTTTCCGCAGATGGCAGCACATCAGGCCATCTAAAAGGACCTTTAGGTGTAACTGCTATCTCTACCTCCTTATAGCTAGACCCCTGCCCTCTATATAATAGTCACTACTAGAGCTGAGCGAACCTCGAGCATGCTGGAGTCCATCCGAACCGGAACTTTCGGCATTTGATTAGCGATGGCTGCTGAAGTTGGACAAAGCCCTAAGGCTATGTTGAAAACATGGATATAGTCATTGGCTGTATCCATGTTTTCCAGACAACGTTAGAGCTTTATCCAAGTTCAGCAGCCGCCACTAATCAAATGCCGAATGATCGGGTTCGGATGGACTCGAACCCATCGCTCATCTCTAGTCACTACCTATACACAACATGAGTGACCTAATCTTTGTTATCATCTACGGTATCGGATTATTACACAGCACTTCTACCCATATTAATATTTTTTCTGGTATATTTCCTGAATTAGAGTAAGAATTTAACTGAATTGTGAATAAAAATATTGTGCATGGATGAATGAGAAATTAAAGTTAAATAATGTTTCCTCTGGTTATCTCGGGATACATGAATTTATCATAATGATTTCTCTTGGAATTCAAATGTATAAACTTTTAGAGTAAAAAAAATGTCAAGTCAAATTTGTTCTGGAAATTGCCCCTAGGTAATGAGAGTCTGCATCCCAAAAGCATCTGACAAGCACAGATAAAGGAGTCTCTCTGCCGTGTAACACTAAGCTAGATACATTTATTAAAAATCCTGATATGAAAGGTATGCAAAAGGGGGCAGGTAAACTCCATTGATCACCTGTAATCAGGGCAATTTATGTCATCAAGTGTTCAACACCACCACAAGGGAAATCATGCCTTACACAATTTCTGCTGACACCAAAGAGCTGTCTATGCATGAATATGTTGGGATTGTAAATACAGTGGTGCCTTGGATTATGAACATAATTCGTTCCGGGACCATGCTTGTAATCCAAATCACTCTTAAACCAAAGTAAATTTTCCCATAAGAAATCATTGAAATGCAGAGAATTGGTTCCACACCCCAAAAAATTATGATTTTTTTTATTCTGAATGTTAAACAAATGAAACAAACATTTATAAAGCTAGATATGTGATATTATAAGTTTCTGTACAGTATAGCAATCAGCATGTGGTGTATAATGTATAGTAAGTGCATAAACCTGATAACACAGCAGCAGTTTGTAGATACAGGATGGGACTGCAGATCCCCATAATGCAGTAGCGTAGTGCAACAGGCTAGAATAGAGAAGCAGGGCTGCTGTAAGAGGTCTGTGTGGTCACATGACAGCAATGGGGAAGGGGTGTGTTTTCAGCATGGACCAATCAGGAAGTGAGAATCACAGAGCTGTGCAGGAGGACAATGACAGAAACTTTTCTATACAGCAGTGTGAATGGCTGAGTGTAAGTGCAGGAACATTATAGCAGCAGTGTGTATAGCTGAGTGTGAGTGCGGGCATATTATAGCAGGAATGGAGAGGATGGGAACATAAGGGCTGACAAAGACTGCAGGGAGCATGAAGGAATGAGCAGGACATATGTGGGCACATAGAGAGGTTACAGCTATCAAAAGATTACCTCCCCAGTCCTGTCCTCTGATGTAAACCCCAGCCTAAAGTGGATCTGCTATGATTTGGAAGGTGAGGGAGACATAGTACAGTGCTGTAGACCAGTGTTTCTCAACCTTTTCACGCCAAGTACCCCCATGCAACAAGACGCTCCAGCCGAGTACCCCCAAGTATGCAATCGGTTATAAACATTGCCTTAGGGTTGATTCACTCCTACCTTTCACAGCAAAATCCACTGCAATACTCTGCACTGTTATGGCCTATGGCTCTGCACTGCGAGAATGTAGCCAATGGCTATTCTCACAGCATAATCAAAATTCACTGTGAGAATGGAGGCCCACAGGCCATAACAGTACAGAGTATTGCACCGGATTCCGCTGAGAATTCTGTACGTGTGAATCTCCCCTTAATTAGGATAAGATCACACTGCTGCCATAGGCTCTGGATAAAGTCTCTGTTCGCAGTTGATTCACAGATCAGATCCCCCCCCCCCCCCCATAACAATGTGACTGACCTGTAGGACCAAGTAATAATGCTCAATTATTGTCATATAATAATGCCCCCTGTGGCCAGTAATAATGCCCTCCCTGTAGCTTGATGCACTGCCTCCTGTAGCCGGATATGCCCCCTGCAGCCAGATACACCACATGCAGTTACTTCAGCTCCTTTCAGCTAGATATGGCCCTGGAGCCAGATCCCCTGCAGCCAAATACATCCCCTGCAGCCACATATACCCCTTTCAGCTAGGTATGTCTCTTGCAGCCAGATACCTTCCCCCATGTAGTCAGATACCTTCCCATGTAGTCAGATACCTTCCCCCATGTAGTCAGATACCTTCCCCCATGTAGTCAGATACCTCCCCCATGTAGTCAGATACCTTCCCCCATGTAGTCAGATACCTTCCCCCATGTAGTCAGATACCTTCCCCCATGTAGTCAGATACCTTCCCCCATGTAGTCAGATACCTTCCCCCATGTAGTCAGATACCTTCCCCCATGTAGTCAGATACCTTCCCCCATGTAGTCAGATACCTCCCCATGTAGTCAGATACCTCCCCCATGTAGTCAGATACCTCCCCCATGTAGTCAGATACCTTCCCCCATGTAGTCAGATACCTTCCCATGTAGCCAGATACCTTCCCTTGTAGTCAGATACCTCATATGGGGGCACAGCAGGAGCATTATTACTATTTACCTCGCGGCACCCCTACCAAATAACGGTGTACAATATACTAAGAAAAAACATCATTCAGTGACTCACAGGTGACGTTTTCTTTGATCTGAGGCGTCACTTTTCCTTTTCCTCTCTATCTGGCCCAGACTACTGTGATGATTTCTTGCAGCTACAATTCATTTCTTCAGAACCTGACAGACAAACATCTCAGGCTCCACACTTTTTCAGCAAATTCCTACCCTTAATCCCTCCTATAGTTTTCCATACAATACTGCTGCTAGGTGTCATGTACAGTAAGGTGAGTAGGACTGTGGGTGACCCCCTGTATGTAGGGTCCCCTGCTGTGCCCCATATACTAAGAAGGGCCCTACTGTGTCCTGATATAGTAATAATGCCTCCTGCTATACCCCTCCATATTGTAATAATGCCCCCGCTGTGCCCTCCACATAGTAATAATGCCCTTGCTGTGTCTCCATATAGTAATAATACCTCCTGCTGTCCCCCACACAGTAATAATGTTTCCTGCTGTGCCTTCCTAGTAATGTCCCCACAGTAATGTCTCATGTAATGTTCCCCACAGTAATGTCTCATGTAATGTTCCCCACAGTAATGTCTCATGTAATGTTCCCCACAGTAATGTCTCATGTAATGTTCCCCACAGTAATGTCTCATGTAATGTTCCCCACAGTAATATCTCATGTAATGTCCCCACAGTAATGTACTCCACAGTAATATCTCATGTAATGTCCCCACAGTAATATCTCATGTAATGTTCCCCACAGTAATGTCTCATGTAATGTTCCCCACAGTAATGTCTCATGTAATGTCCCCACAGTAATGTACTCCACAGTAATATCTCATGTAAAGTTCCCCACAGTAATATCTCATGTAAAGTTCCCCACAGTAATGTCTCATGTAATGTCCCCACAGTAATATCTCATGTAATGTCCCCACAGTAATGTCTCATGTAATGTCCCCACAGTAATGTACTCCACAGTAATATCTCATGTAATGTCCCCCACAGTAATATCTCATGTAATGTCCCCCACAGTAATGTCTCATGTAATGTCCCCACAGTAATATCTCATGTAATGTCCCCACAGTAATATCTCATGTAATGTTCCCCACAGTAATGTCTCATGTAATGTCCCCACAGTAATATCTCATGTAATGTCCCCACAGTAATGTACTCCACAGTAATATCTCATGTAATGTTCCCCACAGTAATGTCTCATGTAATGTCCCCACAGTAATATCTCATGTAATGTCCCCACAGTAATATCTCATGTAATGTCCCCACAGTAATGTCTCATGTAATGTCCCCACAGTAATGTACTCCACAGTAATATCTCATGTAATGTTCCCCACAGTAATGTCTCATGTAAAGTTCCCCACAGTAATGTCTCATGTAATGTTCTTCACAATAATGTCTCATGTAATGTCCCCACAGTAATGTACTCCACAGTAATATCTCATGTAATGTCCCCCACAGTAATATCTCATGTAATGTCCCCTACAGTAATATCTCATGTAATGTCCCCCACAGTAATATCTCATGTAATGTCCCCACAGTAATATCTCATGTAATGTTCCCCACAGTAATGTCTCATGTAATGTTCCCCACAGTAATGTCTCATGTAATGTCCCCACAGTAATATCTCATGTAATGTCCCCACAGTAATGTCTCATGTAATGTCCCCACAGTAATGTACTCCACAGTAATATCTCATGTAATGTTCCCCACAGTAATGTCTCATGTAATGTCCCCACAGTAATGTCTCATGTAATGTCCCCCACAGTAATGTCCCTGTAATGTAATGCCCCCATAGTAATGTCACCTGCAATCTTATGCCCCCATAGTAATGTCACCTGCAATGTAATGCCCCCGTAGTAATGTCATCTGCAATGTAATGCCCCCATAATAATGTCATCTGCAATGTAATGCCCCCATAGTAATGCCCCCTGTAATGCAATGCCCCATAATAATGCCCCCTGTCATGTAGTGCCCCCATAGTTATGCCCTCTGTCATGTACACACAGTAATGTCCCTTGTAATGTAGTATCCCCATAGTAATGTCCCGTGCCCCATGCCTAGCCAAACACAAACAAACAAAACTTCTCCAGGTAGTCAGCCACACAGAGAGGTCCGAGGGGGAGAAAGGAGGAGGCAGATTTGCGGTGCAGGTTCAGGAGGGGCGTGTCTGTGGCTGCCAAACCCCCTGTCAGAACGGGGGTAGGGGGCTGTATCTGACGGCACCGGGGTCCGCACGGGTTTCGGGGTGTTGTTGGGGCTGTACCTGACGGCATTGGGGGTTCCCGCGGCTTCCGTGGGTGGGGGTGGGGGGGCTGTATCTGCTGCCGGGGGTGGCGTCCCCTGTAAGCACGGGTTAGGGGTGTGGGGGGTTGTAGCTGACTGCACAGGGGAGTCCGGGATGCACGGGTTCCGGGATAGTTGCCGGCGCCTCGTGCTGTCTCTTTCCTTTCCCTAACAGCACGCTGGTGAGCTGCTGCTGGGGGAAGTAAGGAGGGAGCTGCGGTGGGGACAGGTGCCGGGACATTGCTAGTGATAGCAGTGTCCCGGCACCTAAAGAAAAAGTTTAAATGTTTATTTTTTAACCCCCTCCCGCGTACCCCCTCAACCTGCGGCACGTACCCCCTGGGGTACGCGTACCGCAGGTTGAGAAACACTGCTGTAGACTACACTATGCAGACCATTCCCCTCACCCTCCCACCAAGTACAGGGAGCTCTTAAACCAAAGCAATGCTCTTACACCAAGTACATTTTTTAAAAACTGTCAGCTCCTCTTGCAAAATGCTCTCAATCCAAGTTACTCTTAAACCAAGGTACGACTGTAGATGCCTTATCCCCATACAGTATTTCTAAAATGGGCAAAATTCCACAGCTACCACTCCCAATTATCAATATGAAAAAGAGGAGCCCGTGGAGCCTCATTGAAGAGTCTCAAAACACAGGACTAGCCAGATATCCCTCCGGGAAGGACCCAGCCAGGGGGCAGCTCCTGTTAGGAAACCACCAAAACCACCATATTAAGTGGCCCTATAAGTCAATGTAATGACAAGGGATAAACCAAGGCTAGGTAACCATCCACATACAGCTGTTTCGGGGTGTTGCCCCTCATCAGTGTGGAGCAGGATTCTGGCTAGGTGGGAGCAATGCCTAGTAGAGCCATAAGAGAAACAGATTGCTGAACTCAGGGAGACCAGCCAAACGACAACACTGCCGGCTGCTAGTGAAAGCGCTCAATGCAGTGAAGTCCTAGGTGCATTGCCCTCTGGGAAACATGAATATGAAAAAGAGGAGCCCGTGGAGCCTCATTGAAGAGTCTCAAAACACAGGACTAGCCAGATATCCCTCTGGGAAGGACCCAGCCTAGGGGCAGCTCCTGTTAGGAAACCACCAAAACCACCATATTAAGTGGCCCTATAAGTCAATGTAATGACAAGGGATAAACCAAGGCTAGGGTACCATCCACATACAGCTGTTTCGGGGTGTTGCCCCACATCAGTGTGGAGCAGGATTCTGGCTATTATCACAAAGGGTTGGTTGGGGAAGTCATTGGCAATTGCAAAGGCCCACTGTGCCAAGGCTGTAGTTCTACTGACACAAGCAGCTTTCCCAATTGTAATGTTTATTCTAATGCTAGCACTACATGACTTCCCCTCTATTATGGTGCCAAGAAAGAAGGGACTGTTGGGCCAGTTACCAAACACTTTGCTTGCAGTTCTCTTTGTAACGGTGTTCTCCATGTTTTCGAACCCCAGTAGCAACATGGATGGGACCAGCCAAGGATGGGTCCCCTCACTCCAAAGATCCCCATGGCAGCTACATATTTTGTCTCTATTGTATGTATGTTGAAAACACTTTCTCCATTATTAAAAAAAAATGCTCAGTTATTCTTTTGCAGCCTCTAAATGTGCTGAGTTCTGCTTTCTCTCTATACTTGTACACATCCTATATAATTCTCCCCTGCAGACTGCCTTGTATCTGCTTTCTTCTCAATCTACAGCCTGTGTGAGCTGCCCCCCAAGAATTCTCTCCTTTCTCATAATACTCCCTCTAATGTTATCTCTAACTTACCTTTCTCGGAGCAACAGCTAAAAATACTTAGAAAGTTGATCCTTTTTATAGTGAGGATGCAAATCAACAAGTAATAAATAAATGGATATATAAATAAGCCAAAGAGTGTCTATAACCTTCCTGCAGAAATATTTTACAGACTTAATTAAAATATTACAACTAAATAATTCACAGACTTAGCTTATTATAAGTCAGTGGTCCTCAATCTAGGTGTTTCCAGCTTTTGTTGAACTAACTGTTACCTATAATTTCCGGTAAATGATTAAAGCCTATATCTAAAAAGAAAAGTATAATTTTATTATATTTAAAATAAAATAAAAAAATTCTATCCCTTTCTGAGAATAACTATGTAGCCATCTCATGCTATGCAAGAGATCCCTCAGTGTCATCATGTTAAGACCATCTGCATGATCATAGGAGGGAATATATGATGTATGCAGGGAGGCAGCCATGCTAAAGAGTCCCTAGGGAACCCAATTTAAGCTGGTTATTTTACAAGTGGTTGTGTAATGGCTAAAGGTTCCTGACCCAATTATCCAGGTAATTGAAAAAACAATATCAGTTTTCAATAGGTAATTTTGCGATGTGCCCCATACAACGCCCCCATTACATATGCAAAGCTTCATATAATCCCCGAGCCCAAATCATGTGATGGTCCCTACAGAGTGATCACAATGGACAGTGCATGACAGATTACCATCTGTATTCTAGATCTTCTAATGTTACCGTTCAGCTGAGGAGGCCTCGGAATGTCACCAGGCATGACACATAAGGCCAATAGTCCTGCTTTTTTTTTTTTTTTTTTTTTTTAGTGTTGCCTCAACACTTTCTGACAGCAACAACTCATTTTTTTCCATTGGCGTTGCTATGTGAGGTAATGTTTTTTTTTTTTTTTGCAGGACACAATATAGTTTACCTTATATTTTTTTTTTTTTAAATTACTTTACAGAACACATGAACTTTTTTAACAGCATAATAAACTTTGCTGTTATCATTGTACATACATGGCCTATCATCTATATGGTTTAATATAGTTGTACTGTATGACTTGTGTGGTACACTGTTTTCATGGTGATCTATCGGTATAGCATCATACAGAATGGACTGTAAAGCCACTACACTAATTCAGACAACAGTACTTTAAGAAGCTAGGGCTAAGGTTTTAATTATTAAGATTTTTCGCAGAACAAAGCCAATGAGCCACAGCATCACCGGTAAATTAGACCCAGGCTACTTATTATACAGAACTGTATACACGGTTAGGATGCATGGACATCTTGATCATGTTTTACATAAGCTACACTTAAAGGGGTACTCTGGCGAAAATCTTTTTCTTCCATACCAACTGGTTTCAGAAAGTTGTACAGATTTGTAATTTACCTTATTTTAAAAATCTTAAGTCTTCCAGTACTTAATAGCTTGTATGTGTGCTGCAGGAAGTAATGTATTCTTTCCAGTCTGAGACAGTGCTCTCTGCTGCCACCTCTGACAATGTCAGGAACTGTCTAGAGTAGGAGTTCTTTGGGGATTTGCTTCTGCTGTGGACAGTTCCTAACATGAACAGAAGTGTCAGCAGTGAGCACTGTGTGAGACTGAAAAGAAAACACCACTTCCTGCAGAACATACAGCAGCTGATAAGTATGGGAAACTTAAGATTTTTAAACAGAAGTAAATTACAAATCTGCATAACTATCTGAAACCAGTTGATTTGAAAGAAAATGATTTTCGCCAGAGTACCCCTTTAAGTGACCTGTCAAAGTGGGATGCTGACATAGAGCTCAATGGGCCCATCGACTCTAATCGCCTAACATGGTGTGACGTTAAGTCCATTTCTTGAACCTATCTGCAATCTGTGCAGGACATAAAAAAAATTTTGACCACTAGAGATTAGCAAACCTTGAGTATGCTCGGGTTCATCCAAACCCAAATGCTCAAATTACTGGTGGCTGAGGAAATTTGATGCAGCCCTAGAGAATCCTGGAAAACAGTCATACAGCCTATGGCTGGGTTCACACTATGTATATTTGAGGCTGTATTTGGTCCTCTGTGTTTTCAATCCACTCCTTGTTTTGGTTGCTATACAGCCTCAAACATACAGCCTCAAATATACGTAGTGTGAACATAGCCTATGGCTGTATCCATGTTTGTCAGGCATCTCATGATTCTTCAAAAGAAAGTAAAATATCGTCTCCATCTCAGCTTTCATGTCTTCCTCCAGGGCTGTTCAAAAAAGCAATAAAACTTATATACATTGATGCAAAAAACATAAAAGAATAAAAATAAAAATTATAAATTACAAAACAAGACATTGTATTTGGATTTTATTCATTATAAAGGACATAGGGCCTTTATAGCAGGCCATTGTTTTTATGGCTATGCATAGTTCGCTCATTGTCGGCCATGATTGGAAAATTACTCTAATTATGAAGGATCAGTGAATCTTCAACTTGTCAGCAAGAGAACAGTTATTGAAACTAATTCACAAATACAGGACCTTAGCTGACATATGTGAGGTTCAAGGTAGTAATACACTCAGTGTTGTTCAACTACGCCATATGAATATATTTTTAGAAAAGTTGGTACTCCGCAGTTTGCTTCACTTTTGCTTTATGCTTTCTCTGTCAGATTCCCATTGGCTTCTTCTTTTAGATGGGAAGATCCATCCAAGCCTTATGAACCACATGCCAATTTCCTAGATTGGTGCTCGTATTGGACATGGATCTGCCCATCTAAAAGAAGAAGCCCATGGGAATCTTACATTACAGCAACTTAAAATCTTTGGAAGTGAATCAGTCATACCATGTTTCCCCGAAAATAAGACAGTATCTTCTAATAATTTTTGCTCCCAAAGATGCACTGGGTCTTATTTTCAGGGAATGTCTTAATTTTCCATGAAGAAGAATTCACGTCATCTGCACAGCAGGGAGAGAGCATACAGTATGGTGGCTTCCGGCCACCAGGGGAAGCTCACTACAGCACACTCGTACAGCACAGCAAGGACAGCATACGGTATGGCAGCAGGCGATGGGATAGCGGCAAACTGTGTGCAGCTCTACATCTGTCGGTGGGGAACAACGGGGATGGTGGCAGGCGATGGGCCTCTTTACACACATTTACAAGTAGAATACTGAAGACTTGAAAGTAGAGATTTACTTGTCTCCATGTTTTAACCTTATCTGTCGTGTACCACCTATTGCCCACCAGTGTCGGGTGACCCATCCTATGAGGGTGACACAAGCCCCAGACCTTATTTCCTGAGTGGAGCAAAGTGGCCAAGATTTCCTGGTTACACCCGCACTGCGAGATAGAGTACGTAGGCTTCTAGCAACTTTGCTCTATCTGGATCAGTCCCTCTTGTTATCAGGATACTGTCCTGCACTTTTAGACTTGTTCTCGGTGTGGGTTGGGCTTTCTCTGACTTGTCATCTCCCTTAAGTAGCTTAACACTGCACAGTGTGTAGAAGTGCTGCTTTCAAGAAATTGGTGTCTGTGTCTCCCATATGCATCTGTTCTGCACAGGAACCTGACTAAGACTGCACTGTGGACTTGTACTAGAGTGGGGACCTGGCAAAGCCAGGGCCCAGCCGGACTAAAGCTGAGACCAACTTGTTTTGCATCTTCTCTGCTCAGAAACCTGACTAAGACAGACTAAGAGTAGGTGTATACTTCCTCTCCCCATGTGACAACTTCCTACAGGAGTTGTAATGTCCACTGTGAGTGGTGAAGAAAGGATAGAAAGAAAGGAGCCTAGAGATAGGTAGAAAAGAAAAGAAGGTCCTAATTGGTGTACAGATCATAACAAACAAAAATGCTTTAGTTTCCTGCAGCTGTGCAAAATACAAGTACAGTTACATACAATAGTGACATCTTGTGGCAAAACTTAGGTACTACTTCATTATCACAGTTACTTGAAGTACAGACTTTTGCGAGGGGTGTATAAATCAGCCCTCATTCATTCATTCATGTGTATGGGGGAGGACAGGAGAAGTGACTGTCACCCAAATGGTCTTTAGTCTAACAGCTATTATAGGTGTATGTTATTAATAATAAAATAGATAGTGAATATGGAATTGTGATCATTCTACAAAGAAACTATTTTAATATAATCCTTTGGGAATTCACAATTGTGCAAAAAAGTCAAAAGAAAAAGTTAAGTGACACTTAAACTCATGAGATTCATATGTATTTCTTTGGAGAAACTGCTAAAAGACTAATTATTGGGGTTTAAAGATAAAGCATTGTTCCTCTTGAACCCAAAGCTACTTTGCTGCCCACCAAGTAAATCACTGGTGAGAAAAGATGAATTTCTGATGAATTGAATTGGATAAAAGATGACTTTTTGACCCTGAAAATCTTGATCTCGTTACCCCGCCTGCTTAGCAATGTGTGTTCTTGTCCGATGGTGTGGAAAGGCAATCTATTACCGAATGCTTTATTGAAATAGATTCAATGGATGCTGTTACTTGTTGGACAATATTGACTCTTTAGGGAAAAAAATGGTGATTCAATTGTGGATCCTGGCTTAGTAATTGAAATTTGGCTTCAGAGAAGCTGCCTAGTGTTCGTAGTTTGTTTTCAGTATTTCAACATTCCTCTGGATTATCAGCTTTAATAATCAGTATATTTCTTAAAAATGCATATATTGGGATATAAGTGGTGGAATGGTTATTAGCAGTAAAGACTAAAGGCTATATTTTGCAGGTCAATTAACCGCCAAATCGGGTCGTCTAATACAGCCTGTTTAGATGAGAGCTATGTCCCCTGACTTCCACATAAATTTACATGTTTATTTGAATCAATAAGGTGGTGCCAGAAACTTGTCAATTTCTATCTTCAAGGAAGACATAGGACTGGGCATGTGTAAGGACTGGTCTCTCAGACAGACAAGATGGTAGACACGGACAGTGGACCCTACGCTGAATCCCACCCACTCTCCCTGCCTACTTGCCAAAATCTGCCCTAGGTGGCAGTGAGCAACTGGGCGACAGCTGGCTAGGTGGCTAGGTGGAACACAAAACAAACACAATAAAGATGAGTCGACAGTCTGGGTCATAATAATCGGGCAGCGCAGTGCAAATCAAGATTTGAAGCAAGGTCAAAGTCAGGCAATAAGGTCAGGCCTAGCAGCAGGCAGGAATGGTCAGAAATACAAGGCAAAAGGTCAGGAAAAAACACAGAAGATAGCAAAAGCACAAGCAGGCAGAAACAAGCTCAATAACCGTCAGTAAGAGGCATGCTGGCACACAATATATAGGAGACCAGAGGTCCAGTCCAGAGGCTGAATGGACCAGACCCCTAATCTCCTCACAACACCTGGGGCAAGAGCAACCCGACTGGCAGGGAGAACCGTCAGTCAGACTAGCTAATGTTTTTGAAACTGAATTTATTTTAAAGGGTTTGCATCTGAAGATTTAAATAAGGTTATTAAAGGTTTTCCCTATCGATAGGTGGTGGTGGTGGGGGGGCAACTATTAGACCCCCACCAATGATAAGAACAGAGGTCAGTTGTCCCCTGAGTAGTGATGAGCGAACTTGCCAAACTTGCCTATGGCTGTATGTATGTTTTCCAGGACTCCCTAGGTCTGCATCCAACTTTTTCAGCCACAGGGAGTCAAATGCTGGTTCAGATGAACCCGAAAGTTTAGCAAGTTTGCTCATCACTACCCATAATTTCACGAATATGTAGGACACAGCGCCATGCTCTAAAGCACTGATGGGGAATGTGCTGCACTTCAGCTGTTGCAAAGCCACAATTCCCATCATGCCTAGACAGCCAAAACTTTGGCTGTCCATGCCTGAATGAAATTGTAGTTTTGCTACAGCTGGAGTGCCTTTGGTTCCCCACCATGGCTCTAATGGCACAAATTACATCCATTCTCATGGTTGGTACTGGTCAAAGTGGTTACACCTCCAGCTATCAGTTATGCTTTATTTTTATGGAAACATTGAGCTAACCTAAAGAAATATTGGGGAAAATACCATCCAACTTCCAAGACATACACCAATTATTAGATTTAGGCTATGTTCACACTACGTAAGTTTCCAGCCGTATCGCGTTCCGTGAATAAGCGGACGGAAACTTACGTAGTTTGCGTACAATGGAAAGTATACGATCTACGGCCGCACAGTTCACACTACGTACGAACTTACGCCCGGATCGTATGCGGCGCCGTAAAAAATGAACCAGACCATTGTTTCGGGACGGAAATGCCGTAACTTACGCCCGTAGCGTTACATGCGGTCCCGTACGTAGTGGTGATTTCTTCATTTTGCAAGCTTTTTGTGCCGATCCAAAAGGTTCTGTTGGGTGTCCGGGGCTAGGCGAAGATTTCCAAGTAAAAGACCGCTGTCAGATCGCTTTGTAAAGGGCTCGGGAAGCGTAAGTAGACTATGGGCGTACGTTCGCAATGCGTACGCATCCGGCCGCATATCGAATATTCGCACGCCCGTAGTTTCAGCCGCACATGTACGGCGCCGTAAGAAATCCGTACGGATTCGTACGCAGTGTGAACATAGCCTTAAGGAGTATCCTATGATATTTTCCCACAGTACTGTGCCGAAAAAAAAGATAATGCTGCCCCAGTTGCCTTATTTCTATGATCAGCGGAGACTCCTGCAGTCAGACCACCTTGAGATGCAAGTTATAGCATATCCTGCTCATATGTTATCACTTTCTCTGACTAGAACACCGTTTTAATGAAAAACAGGTATTTTAAGGACACTCCAGAGAATTCCCTTTGTGTCTAAGGGTTATGAGAAAAGGAAATATTAGATTCTTCAGGCATAACAGAAACTAGATTTCTCATACTGGCCACACCTGCTATGACCTCTAGTAGTAGTTTTCATATGTGAGGATAAAGGACTAGGTACATGTTTTAGGGAAATAATGTTTTCAGTGCAGTTCCGACACACTTAATATTCCTACACTATGATAGCCCTGGGTGAAGAAAACCTAACTATGTATGCTACACATGGTAGCACATAGGGAAATATATATCACATTGTCTATGGGTATGAGCAAATTCCTAAAATGTCTCTTGATACACGAGTAATTGCTGTAATACTATTCTGACGCCTCTGTGAAGTGTTTAATATCATATCTTGTACGTCAACTGACAGGTTCCAATTATGCACGTCACAGGCTTGGTAGATGAAATGATAATTGCAATTTACTCAGGTAATACAATGTGTTGGGAGTGAAAACAGCGATAAGATTACTACCAGATGCCCGTTGCAGTCTTTATTTCTTTGTAAGGTATTCTTTTTAGATACCGATTAGTGATGAGCGAACATGCTCGTCCGAGCTTGGTACTCGATCCTGTCATAGGGTACTCGATGGTACTCTTTACTCGGACGAGCATCTCGCCATACTCGAGAAAATCTCATCATCCGTTTCATGTAAGTTTGGGCGCTTTTTCTCAGCCAATAAACATGCAGGACACTCTTTGGTACATCCTGCAATCACGTGGGACCCATACATGTCATACATACATACCATATAAAAATCTCGTCCGCCAAGGCTCGGCTCACATGCATGCTGGAAGAGAATAGGGACAGAGCTGCTGCTGGTCAGGGAGAGCGTTAGGGTGGGAATTAGCGTTCCAGTAGGCAGGGAATACTAGCGAAACAACCAAACAGCCCTTGTAAGGGCTTCAAATCGTATTTAAATTGTATTACTACAGACTGCTGGCTGGGACTTGCAGTGCAGCTACCACGATTTCAGCAGCACACTGTGGTGATCGGCTGCTGGCAGAAAGGGGATATTAGGTCTTGCATACACACCCCTAAGAAGTGCTCAGTACTCTTTTATTGGGCCCTCTACTATATTTTCTGATTTCTGTATTTCTTACGCAAGGCATATCTAAGTTCACTACTGCTTGCACAGTGTAAAGGGGGTGTCACATAGTGTATAGGTGCAGCCACCACCAGATTGTATCTCACAGCCCCCTAAAAACTAGTGGGCCCACTACTATATTTTCTGATTTCTGACTATGATTGATGGTAGCCTCCACCATTAAAGAAGCACTCCTGCAATTTCTTGCCCATATAATGCACAGTCACGACTGCTATTCCTGCCATGTCATCTGTTTCATTGAAGCTCTGCTGTCCTGCCGTGTCATCTGTTTCATTGAAGCTCTGCTGTATCCACGTTTCTTTACCGTATCAGGGTCAAGTAAAAAATATGGGGTTTTATGTTTCCAGCATAGAGTACAACTGTGACTTGTTTTCAGTATGTCAGCTTTATAAAATGTTTACTTTGTGTCACAAAGGGAAACTGTCACTGACAATGCTGTCCGATATGAAAGCAGCATCTGAAGATCTGCGCAGTTTGATGTATAGTTTTTTTGGAAAAGTTCTGGGATAACTTGTCATAGTAACATAGTTAATTAGGTTGAAAAAAGTCTATCAAGTCCAACCTACAGAAACCCTACTGTGTTGATCCAGGGGAAGGCAAAACCCCCTACGAGGTAGATGCCAATCGCGCCTCCACAAAGAGAATCCACTCCAAAACCAGAATAATCCCTGGATCAACGTATCACCAAAAATCTATTAGCCATAATATGTAATATTATATTTTTCAATAAAACCATCCAGACCTCCCTTGAACTTATTTAACGAATCCACCATGACAACATCATGTGGCAGAGAGTTCCATAGTCTCACTGCTCTAAAAGTAAAGAATCCCTGTCTGTGCTGGTGGTGTCATTTATTTATGTAACTCTCTGCTCAATCTGGGCTTAGTAGTCGTGTGGGCATCTCTATTCAGTGATTGACAGCTATCTGTGTATAAGAGAGAGAACTGTCGATCACTTATTAGGACCATCCACCTGACTGCCTAGCCCAGAAAGAGCAGAGAGTTACATACGTAACAACATATCCTGGAACAACTTATCCTGGAACTTTCCCCAGAAAACTATATATCAATCTGCTTAGCTCCTCTTGCTCTATATATCATGTTGCCTGCAGATTGGTCTGCATTGTCAATGTGACAGGTCTCCTTCATATAAAAAAAAAATTATCAATTGCACACATTTAGATTGCCGTCATTTTTTGGGGTTTTATTTTTGCATTTAGAGTTTTAAAACTCTATATCAGGGGTGGGGAACCTCCGGCCCACGGGCCGCATCTGGCCCCTGAGACGACCTGACCCGCGGCTGGTGGGGCAGGAGCCGGCAAACACAGCATCTTCCTGTGTCTGTGACGCAGGGCTGTAGCTAGTGAGGGGCAAAGGAGGCAGCTGCCCTGAGCGCCGAGACCAGGAGGGGCACCATCACAAGAAGCCCTCTGTCATTGTGGGGAGGCAGGAGACGATTTTTACTTCATCAAAAGAGGTATTTCCCATACTGTACTGTCTCCTGGCTGCTGTTTAGCTATAAATCGCGGCATTTTTACTGTGATTTTGCTCAAATCAGGGCTAAACAGCAGCCAGGAGACAGTACAGTAAAGAGATGGTGAAGGACCTTGACATGTGACTATGATGTCACCGCAGGTCCTGTATGAACACTGCACTATGGAGGAGGAGGAAGAAAGAAGATACAGGTGTGTGGGAAGGGGAGGACAATCAAGGGTGCACAGTCTGGGGAAGCGAGGGGGACAGGGGGTACAGGGTGACACCAGTCTGGGATGGGGGGAGACACATAAGAGAGTTGGGGTCCAGTGTTTATTTAGGCATCTGGTCTGGTTGTACATTATTCTATACTTAAAGGAGAAGTCCGGCAAAACTTTTTATTAAAGTATTGTATTGCCCCCCAAAAGTTATACAAATCACTAATATACCCTTATTACAGGAAATGCTTACAAAGTGCTTTTTTCCCTGCACTTACTGCTCTATCAAGGCTTCACTTCCTGGATAACATGGTGATGTCACGACCCGACTCCCAGAGCTGTGCGGGTTGTGGCTGCTGGAGAGGATGATGGCAGGGGGACACTGAGCATCATCCCCCTGCCATCATCCTCTCCAGCAGCCACAGCCCGCACAGCTCTGGAAAGCGGGTCATAACATCACCATTATATCCAGGAAGTGAAGCCTTGATGCAGTAGTAAGTGCAGGGAAAAAAGCACATTATAATCATTTCCCGTAATAAGTGTATATTGGTGATTTGTATAACTTTTGGGGGACAATACAATACTTTAATAAAAAGTTTCGCCGGACTTCTCCTTTAACCCCTTAATAACTGCCATCTCCGAATATATATCACATTTATATAAACCTTACCTACTATCTGCAGGGGTAGGGAACCTTGGCTCTCCAGCTGTTGCAGAACTACAACTCCCATCATGTCTGAACAGCCAAAGTTTTAGCTTTGACTGTCCATGTATGATGGGAGTTGTAGTTTTGCAACAGCTGGTGAGCCAAGGTTCCCTACGCCAATCTATAAAGCACCTGTATCTGTATATACAGTGACCATGATACAAGAGTCATTTTTCTAAATTATTTCTATTTTGAATTTGGTGATGGAATACCTTACTGGGGGTATTGCTGCTGTTGTATCCGCTGCTGAGTGGAGTTGATCGAACATTGGGAAATCCTAGGTTCTATAGAACTCGAACATTCACGAACCTGAGGCATTAGATGGCTGATGCCTTCCCGATCCGTGGGGAAGGAGGAGACTGCCCGGGTACTAGGTAATAGGCTGAATCCCGGAATCCCAGCCCTGGTTTCTCTGTTATACTGTACCCACAGCTCTATTGATCCCTATGGAGCTGCCGGAAAGAGCCGAATAAGCCGGTAGAGCGCTGTACTTGGCTCTCTCCGCCACCTCCATAGGAATGAATAGAGCCACGGGTCATGTGCCGTACCGTGGTGGTGGTGGGGGGGGTTCGTACAGAGGTTGGACCCACCCAATCTCTTACATTTCCCCTATCTTTTTGATAGGGGAAACTTTGATTTTGTTGAGATAACCACTTTAAACGGAGTCACCAAGACTCAGAATGGTTTTGCTTGGTGGAGCTTTATGGGTATACAATACATTAGGTTGTTATTTGTTATATAGCACTCTCATATTTGGTAGCACTGTACAGAGAATAATCCATATGGTCAGTTTTAAAGAGGCTAAATAACATAGTGTAGTTTTGGAGTTTCGGAGGAAACCATTGAGAACTTGAGAGTTATTCCAGTCTTAGGATTAGTTACAAATATATCCTGATCCTCTAATATTGCAAGCACTACAGCTTTTATTTTCCATGTTCACTGGAGAACACATTACTGTCAAGACGCCACCTCTCACATGTCAAATATTATCTGTGGGTGGTGCGGCTTCTCACAATCCACCACAATAAGTGGAAACGGATTGGGAGGATACTCAGACTTCACCCTCAGACATCCAGCTCTATATGCCCATGGTACTCATCATATTGCTACTTATTTCTATTTCTACCTAGAGGTAAAATGTGACTTGGACAATGGCTGTCTGTACAGAGATGAGAGGTCATCTATGCAGACCAGACCAGACTCATTCCCCACTTTCATAAGCGATAAAGAAAAAAGTGAATTCTGCCTGAGCGTACAAAGCGTCCACTATTTGGCCGGCTGTCAGAAGGGCATGTAGAGCGTCCGAGTGGGATCCAGCAGCAGCCAACAGAAAACAATACATTAATAAAACAAGACAAGCCGCCCTCTGTAATAAGCAGACTGAAGAGGAGGGGATTTAAAAAAACAAATGCATTCTCCACTGAGTATACAAGTTATGAGAAAGAACCCATACAAACTACTACTAGAATTCTTATTCTGATTCCAAATCTATAATTTGACAAAGGGTTACATAGCTCAACTATATAATAGAGAGGACTATATACAGTAGCTTAGGAATATAATGGGGAGGACTACATAGCTCAAGAATATAATGGGGAGGACTACATAGCTCAAGAATATAATAGAGAGGACTATATAGCTCAAGAATATAATGGAGAAGACTCTATAGTTTAGGAATATAATGGGGAGGACTACATAGCTCAAGAATATAATGGGGAGGACTACATAGCTCAAGAATATAATGGAGAGGACTCTATAGCTTAGGAATATAATGGGGAGGACTACATAGCTCAATAATATAATAGAGAGGACTATATAGCTCAAGAAAATAATGGAGATGACTCCTTAGATTCCTATACGGCCTAAAGCAAGAGTATGCAAGTATGCAGGAATATAAAAATTGTATTGTTGAATCTATTTACTGATACTTTAATGTAGGGGGTGTTTTGGAGGGACAGGCTTTTTTGCAATGCAGGGTATTCCTAGGGTTACTTTTACATGTTAGTAAACCCTCGTAGTAAGAAGGGGTGAGCTGCCTGGGGTCAACTGGTTATAGGCTTTTGGATAGTAGTGATATTTTTGCATATTTATAACTGGGGCCATGTTTTGTATAGTCATGTATTAATAAAGCTTGAATTTACTGTGTGTTCCTTAGGCCATCTTTTTTCTAGTAAATACACTGATTTATTTAAATTATCTTCTATCTTGGGTGGAAAAATTAGTACCATAATGGGGGCAGATAGAGGTGAGCGAATTTATAAATTCAAATTAACACTTCTCTGCAATGTATTCACTTTGTCTGAAAAAAAAAGTAGTACGGCAAAGTGTACCGATTGCATGAAACAGTACGGTACGACACTTGTGAGGTCTCCTAGGACTCTATCCAAACTTACGGTAACTTTTAACATCTCTAGTGACTGACATTATTATTTGCTATTGGCCTCTTCTCTGCAATGTATACCTGTAGATCTAAAACTCTTTGGGACCACCATCCACATCATAGTAATTTCGTAAGATCTATGAGCAATAAATGAAACGGTTAATATGCTCTGTTGTCAGATAAGCGATGATCCCTATTAATTGATCCCAGATCTCGCAGACATCTGGCAATCATTTAGATGTGTCGGATCCAAACAAACAAGATCAGCACTTCAGGCACAAGACGCTGGCCTAGCAAGAAGATTGTCTCACTGAAAGATACGGCCAAGACACCAAAACAAAGACCCCGTGACAAGTTTATTTTCCTTGATATGGAAACAATTAAGTGTATCAACACCAGGGTACATTTCATTTTTGCAATTTCTCTCAGCCACTGGTGGATGGTTTTGATACGGCTTACGGTCAGATATTTTAATTGAAACTGATTGTGAACATACATTTCATTGGATTACTAAGAATTCTTACTTCTTTCCATTTTGATAAAATGCTTTATTATCCTATCAATAAACCTAAATTCACACTGGGTTTAAACAGTCTCTGATATGGTTAACCAATATTCCTGACCTATGGATACATGTAGTGACGGATTATTACATGGGAAGTGATGGGGTGGCCACCGGGGGCCCCTAGGTTCTAGACATTATTAGGAAGTGGGATAGGAACCACATGGGGGCCTTATTGGGGACCTTTCTGTTGAGAACAGGCACCATTAGGGGATCTTACTAAAGTGGGGCACTATTGGAGAGGCTATCTTTAAATCTACTGTGTGGGTGCACTATAGGGGTAAGTACAGTCTGAGGGCACTATTGGGGTTAACTACTATGTGGGGACACTTTTAATCAGCCTCACTACTGTTTGGGAATCATTACTACTACGTGGGGCACCAAAGGGAGCATCACTGGGGCACTATAGATAGAAAGTTTGTACAGAGGTAAGGACCATACTGGAAAAATGTGAAGACTCATCATCGCGCATTCTTTGAGATTAGGGCTCATTATTGTGCGGCTGTTGGCCAAAGTAAAAGGGACTTTAGATCATTGGAGATGAATCATGGTTAAAACATATCATTATGGTGTTTTAGTTTGGACAGAAAAGGAAGAGAATGACTGAATAGAGAAGACACCACCTGTGAGTCATCGGATGTAACTGCACTGTAATCACTGTATGCTAACTGTATGGGGTAATGGCGGTTTGTACATAGTGTTTCTAATGATAACTGGTCAGAGAAGATGGTAATGCTCAAACATGAAGACATGTAACATTTTCCATCTTCTAAGGTTATAAGCAAGTAGTTAAAATCTACAGGATATACAACCAAAAAAAAATAAAATCACATGGTTAGATTTCTTTTCTATGGACTATTAGGGTAGTTTTACACTGTGTTTTTGCAGTCCGATTATTGGATCCATTTAAGTGCAAGTTAAGTTACTTTTAACGTACACAAAAATGTGGTCAACCAAGTTTTTTTGTAAGCTAAAAAGTAGAAAAAACATATCCATTTTGATCAGTTTTCTTTAATAATGGAAGTCAATGAAAAAAACTGATCCAAACAGATGAACACAATTGCATCTGTTTTTTTTTCCATGAAACAGACTGCACCCTTGATTCCAGAGCACTGTACAAGTGATAAGGGTTAACATACAGAACATTACAAAATCAGGAAACAAATAACATAAAAAAGTAAATGACAGACTGTCACATAGGGATGGAGGACCCTGCCTGTGAGAGATTACAATATTCAATCATAATTATCCTCTCTTTGAAGGGGAAAATGATTTATGGTATCAGTGTAGACATAGACTCTCTAGAGCTTTATGTAACACGCTTGCATCAACAATAGACGGGAGATCACAGTTGTGTTACATCCTGCGTCAGTGACATCTTTCAGTATGTGACTATAGGGGTCCTAACCTCATATGGCTGGAGAATGATTAACATAGAAAAAAATGTAATGATTTGTAATATAATGAGTATAATAGCAATAGATTTGCAGATTTTAAAGGGGTATTCCAGCAAAAAAAAAAAAAAAAAAGTTATGCTACTGAGGTTTTCCCACTCATTCCCTCACAGTACCTATATCTGTAGTTCCTAGTGTCAGGATTATCACAAGGAAGTGACTAGTAAACCAAGTAGAGGATCATGTCAGGTGGTAAAGTCATTCAATTGTGGGTGAGGAGCCTTCATATGACCAGTATTTGGGTATGTTCACACATAGTATAACACTGTCCATTGCATAGCGATTGACAGTGTCGTTATACTGCCAGATGCCGATTGGTGTTCGGCAAGTTCCTGCAGCTGATACTGCTGTATTGGCTGCACGAACATTATATTTTTACTTTTGAATTGTGGGCACTGTTGGGCATGCCGGCATTCAATTAAACATGAGCGTGCATGAGCATGAGGAAGGAGGAGCCTATTCTCTGAAACGTCCACAGGACAGCTGGTTGGACGTTTGGAAAAATGGAGCAGCCTGTGAGCAAGTTTTGTACTATGTACCATGGAATAAATTTTCTTGGCATTGATGAAACTGTGAGTAGTTGGTCTCTTCAATGAGGAGATCCACGATCAAAGAAAGCGGCAAGATTAAAATACAGATGTACATGGTGTTCGTAACACTATTCCTTATCACTTCTCTCCTAAACTGATATTGATTTAGCGTGCATTCTCACGTTCAGGATCCGCAGTAGATCCTCCACAGATTTGATGGTGTGTTCAGTTATTTAGATCAAATCTGATGCAGATCTGCTAGATAAAATCCGCTGTGATACGGTGTGTGTGTGAAGCTACCCTAGTTCCCCAAGTGAAAGGAACTGGCTATTGCCATTGGGTGCGTGATTGCTACCTTGTTCATACGAGGACTACTTATTGTCCAGGTTGTTCAGGAGGATATCTCTAGATGAGCTAAATAAAACAGTGTAAGTGATGCATTATTCTGTTCAGCTTCTCTGTCTGCTATCCTGAGATAGGACAGCATAAACCTAGAGATGGTTGTGCGTGAAAATCCCAGTAGATCAGCAGTTTCTGAAATACTTAGACCAGCCCTTCTGGCACCAACAACCATGCCACGTTCAAAGGCACTCAAATCCCCTTTCTTCCCCATACTGATGCTCGGTTTGAACTGCAGGAGATTGTCTTGACCATGTCTACATGCCTAAATGCCGCCATGTGATTGGCTGATTAGAAATTAAGTGGTAACGTGCAGTTGGACAGGTGTACCTAATAAACTGGCCGGTGAGTGTATATAAGGGGCCTCATCCAAACCATGGAAGTCTTTTCTAGTCTAATGATCACAAATTACCCCTTTTCCTGGTGGTTCTTTAGTACCGAATCCTTTTAATCACTGTTAATTCTGCATCTGGATTCCACACCTTACTAGCATTACATACTTTCTTGTGTATGTTAGGCTAGAAAAATTTAATGGGATGTTCTACAGTATAGCTGAATTCAGTAAGAAATGAGGCATTGCAAAACATGATGGGAAGGAAATGAGGCCGAGCAGGCAATTATGAGAATAACCTTAATGCTCTAATTCTTTCTAATTGCCTTTACATGCTAAATAGCAGAAATAATGGACAGAAATTGTGTGATTGCTTATGTAATGGATGCATTTGGCATTAGAAATGAATACTGCTTGGTAGGTACCAAAGAAGCATGGAGAGGTATGTATAATGTTAATTACTTCTTTATACAGTTAATTATAGTGCTTGAAAAGCACTATATTGTAATCCGTATTCTTCTTCTTCCGTTTCTTCTTCCAGCCATTTTTCTGCGCGTAATACAGCCCGAACCGCTTTGCGCACAGACTCCGTTCAAACTGCATTTCGAAGCCCTCGGTGGTGTGTGGTGTGCTATCTATTTTTCGTTTCGATCGGATTTGTTGTTTTTAAGAAATTTACGTTTAAAGACCACAAATTTCCCATAGAAAATAATGGCCCATTGCAAATAATGGCCACACTCTAACCGCTGACAGCCAATCACAGCACGTATGCAAATAGCTGAAATATAGCAGACAATAGGAACTCTAAGGTCTCGTCATGCATTGTATCACACCATCCACAGTCACATGTCCACTATTGGCCAATAGAAGATGTAAAGTATGGAAGGTCCTTAACCATTTTGTCTCCCCGACATGAGTAAGATTGTCATGGTAACTGAGCAATGGTCTTTACCATTATAAGTAGCAGAGGTCAGTCAGTAAAATAGCAGAGCTGAGGCAGCCATGTAGCAGGTACGGGATCCAAGCTGCTCTTAAAGGAACGGTACCCAAGTCGCTCTTAAAGGGACCCAAGCCGCTCTAAATGGGTCCCTTTAAGAGCGAACTAAGTACCTGTAAGAGCGACCCGGGTCCCTTTAAGAGCAAAATGGGTCCCTTTAAGAGTGATCTGGGTCCCTTTAAAGGAAATATTTAGCTCTTAAAGAGATCCGTTTCGCTCGGACTGGGTCCCTTTAAGAGAGGAATATGTCCCTTTAAGAGCAAAATGGGTCCCTTTAAGACCGACCTGGGTCCATTTAAGAGCGCAATATGTCCCTTTTAGAGCAAAATATGTCCCTTTAACCCTTTAAGGACAGAGCAAATTTCGATTTTTGCGTTTTCGTTTTTTCCTCCTTGTGCATAAAAGGCCATAGCACTTGCATTTTTCCAACTAGAGACCCACATGAGCCCTTATTTTTTGCGTCACTAATTGTACTTTGCAATGACAGGCTGAATTTTTGCATAAAGTACACTGCGAAACCAGAAAAAAATTCAAAGTGTGGTGAAATTGAAAAAAAAAAAACGCATTTTGTTTATTTGGGGGAAATGTGTTTTTACGCCATTCGCCCTGGGGTAAAACTGACTTGTTATATATGTTCCTCAAGTCGTTACGATTAAAACGATATGTAACATGTATAACTTATATTGTATCTGATGGCCTCTAAAAAATTTAAACCATTGTCAACAAATATACAACACTTAAAACCGCTCCATTCCCAGGCTTATAGCGCTTTTATCCTTTGGTCTATGGGGCTGTGTCATGCGCCATGACATGTTCTTTCTATCGGTACCTTGATTGCGCATATACGACTTTTTGATCGCTTTTTATTACAATTTTTCTGGATTTGATGCGACCAAAAATGCGCAATTTTGCACTTTGGGATTTTTTTGCGCTGACGCCATTTACCGTACGAGATCAGGAATGTGATTAATTAATAGTTCGGGCGATTACGCACGCGGCGATAGCAAACATGTTTATTTATTTATTTGTTTACTTTTATTTATAACCTGGGAAAAGGGGGGTGATTCAGACTTTTATTAGGGGAGGGGGCTTTTTACTATTAATGACATTTTTTTTTAAACTTTTACACATATACTAGAAGCCCCCCTGGGGGACTTCTAGTATAAGTGCTCTGATCTCTCATAGAGATCTCTGCAGCATAGATATGCTGCAGAGATCCATGAGATAGGCACTCGTTTACTTCCGGCTGCTGCAGCCGGAAGTAAACGAGTGCCGAGCCGGGGACGGCGCCATCTTGGAGCGGTCCCCGGCCGGCTTCATTTACGGAGATCGCTCCTCCGGGATAACATCCCGGAGGAGCGATCTCCCCACTAGACACCAGGGATGACGCTGCGTCCGGTAATCGGATGCAGCTGTCAACTTTGACAGCTGCATCCGATTACTGTATTAGCGGGCACGGCGATCGGACCGTGCCCGCTAATACCTACGGTCCCGGGCTACACGCGGCACCCGGGACCGGCGCGGTTCAGAGCGGGGCCGCCGCGCGGCCCCGCTCTGAACTCCCTTACCGGCATCAGGGCGTAAATTTACGCCCGATGTCGTTAAGGGGTTAAGAGATAAATTGGTCCCTTTAAGAGTGACCTTGGTCCCTTTAAGAGCGACCTTGGTCCCTTTAAGAGCGACCTGGGTCCCTTGAGGGGGGAAATGGGTCCCTTTAAGAACGAAATATGTCCCTTTAAGAGCGACCTGGGTCCCTTTAAGAGCGAAATGGGTCCCTTTAAGAGTGATCTGGGTCCCTTTAAAGGAAATATTTCACTCTTAAAGAGACCCATTTCGCTCTTAAAGAGCGACCTGGGTCCCTTTAAGAGTGAAATATGTCCCTTTAAGAGCGATCCTTGGTCCCTTTAAGAGCGAAATATGTCCCTTTAAGAGCGAACTGGGTCCCTTTAAGAGCAACCTGGGTCCCTTTAAAAGAGAAATATATCCCTTTAAGAGCAAAAATCGGTCCCTTTAAGAGCGACCTTGGTCCCTTTAAGAGCGAAATATGTCCCTTTAAGAGCGAAATATGTCCCTTTAAGAGCAAACTGGGTCCCTTTAAGAGCGACCTGGGTCCCTTTAAGAGCGACCTGGGTCCCTTTAAGAGCGACATGGGTCCCGTTAAGAGCAAAATATGTCCCTTTAAGAGCGAAATATGTCCCTTTAAGAGCGAAATATGTTCCTTTAAGAGCGACTTTGGTCCCTTTAAGAGCGAAATATGTCCCTTTAAGGGCAAAATGGGTCCCTTTAAGAGCCAAATATGTCCCTTTAAGAGCAAAATGGGTCCCTTTAAGAGCAACCTGGGTCCCTGTAAGAGCGAAATATGTCCCTTTAAGAGCGACCTGGGTCCCTTTAAGAGCAAAATGGGTCCCTTTAAGAGCGAAATATGTCCGTTTAAGAGCAAAATCGGTCCCTTTAAGAGCGACCTGGGTCCCTTTAAGAGCGAAAAATGTCCCTTTAAGAGCGAAAAATGTCCCTTTAAGAGCAAAATGGGTCCCTTTAAGAGCGAAATATGTCCCTTTAAGAGCGACCTGGGTCCCTTTAAGAGCAAAATGGGTCCCTTTAAGAGCGAAATATGTCCCTTTAAGAGCAAAATCGGTCCCTTTAAGAGCGACCTTGGTCCCTTTAAGAGCGAAATATGTCCCTTTAAGAGCTAAATGTGTCCCTTTAAGAGCAAAATCGGTCCCTTTAAGAGCGAAATATGTCCCTTTAAGAGCAAAATCGGTCCCTTTAAGAGCGACCTTGGTCCCTTTAAGAGCAAAATATGTCCCTTTAAGAGCGACCTGGGTCCCTTTAAGAGCGAAATATGTCCCTTTAAGAGCAAAATCGGTCCCTTTAAGAGCGACCTTGGTCCCTTTAAGAGCGAAATATGTCCCTTTAAGAGCTAAATGTGTCCCTTTAAGAGCAAAATGGGTCCCTTTAACCCTTTAAGGACATGGCCCATTTTCGTTTTTACGTTTTCGGTTTTTCCTCCTTGTGTTTAAAAGGTCATAGCACTTGCATTTTTCCACCTAGAAACCCCCATGACCCCTTATTTTTTGCGTCACTAATTGTACTTTGCAATTACAGGCTGAATTTTTGCATAAAGTACACTGCGAAACCAGAAAAAAATTCGAAGTGTGGTGAAATTGAAAAAAAAAAACGCATTTCTTTTATTTGGGGGAAATGTGTTTTTACGCCATTCACCCTGGGGTAAAACTGACTTGTTATGCATGTTCCTCAAGTCGTTACGATTAAAACGATATATAACATGTATAACTTATATTGTATCTGATGGCCTGTAAAAAATTCAAACCGTTGTTAACCAATATACGTTCCTTAAAATCGCTCCATTCCCAGGCTTATAGCGCTTTTATCCTTTGGTCTATGGGGCTGTGCGAGGTGTCATTTTTTGCGCCATGATGTGATCTTTCTACCGGTACCTTGATTGCCCATATACGTCTTTTTGATCGCTTTTTATTACATTTTTTCTGGATTTGATGTGACCAAAAATGCGCAATTTTGCACTTTGGGATTTTTTTGCGCTGACGCCATTTACCGTACGAGATCAGGAATGTGATTAATTAATAGTTCGGGCGATTACGCACGCGGCGATAGCAAACATGTTTATTTATTTATTTATTTACTTTTATTTATAATCTGGGAAAAGGGGGGTGATTCAGACTTTGTCACGGCCGCGGCGGCGTCCCATGCTCCGGGCCGCCGCCGCGACCTCCTCCCATCTTATGCAGCTGCCGGGGTCCCGGTGCAGGGACCCGGCGCTGCTACACGTTCGGCCCCGGGGGGCGCCTCACCTCTCCACGCTCCTGTCTCTCGCTGTGCCGGCCGGCGCGCGCGTCCCCGCCTCCTAGGGCGCGCGCGCGCCGGCTGTCTCAGATTTAAAGGGGCAGTGCGCTCCTAATTGGTAGTTGCACCAATCACTCCCCTATAAATCCCAGCATGCCCTGTCCCCTGTGTTGGAGCCTCTACATGCTTCCCATAGCGTTTGGCCCAGCTCCCTGTTGTTCCTGTGTCCTGTCCGTTACCTGGTCCCTAGTCCCTGTTCCTGAGTCCTGTCCGTTACCTGGTCCCTTGTCCCTGTTCCTGGTTCCTGTTCCCCTGTCACTCCACCTGTTCCTGTGTCCAGCCAGTCACGTGCTCTCTCATCTGCAGACTATTGCCTGTGCCATCTCCTGCCACGCCTCGCCTGCCGACACCAGCAACCAAGCCAGGGGTAGCGACCTGGGGGTCGCCTGCCGCAGCAAGTCCATCCCGCCTTGCGGCGGGCTCTGGTGAAAACCAGCGGCCCCTTAGACTCCGCTCCCTGGTGAGGTTTGTGCCATCGCTGGTGCCGGTCCAGTGGATCCACTACTCCGGGCGTTACAGTAGGCTCCAACCATGGATCCCGGCGAGGTGCCTGATATCCGCGAGGTAGCCCGAGTGGTCGCCCTACAGGCTCAACAGATTCAGCAACAGTCACAGCTGATTCAACAACTGACTGCAGCCGTTCAACAGCATACCACAGCTCAGCAGTCATCACCTCCGGCAGCCTCTTCAAAACTACGACTGGCTCTCCCAAGTAAATATGGAGGTGACCCCAAGTTGTGCAGAGGGTTCCTGACCCAATGCACCATGTACATCGAACTTTTAAGCAGTCAGTTTGCCACCGAGCGCTCTAAAGTGGCTTTCATTATCAGCCTATTGGAGGGAAGAGCTCTGGCCTGGGCCACGCCACTATGGGACCGTAATGATCCGGTTGCTGCCAATTTTCGAATCTTCCTGGACGAGTTCCGCTCGGTCTTTGAGGAACCTGCCCGTGCGTCTTCGGCTGAGACTGCTCTCCTCAATTTATCCCAAGGGACTTCCTCCGTTGGTGATTACGCCATCCAGTTCCGCACCCTGGCTGCGGAACTAGACTGGAATGAGGCCGCTCTGATTGCCACCTTTAAAAAGGGCCTGTCCAGCCAAGTGAAGGATGTGCTCGCTGCCCGGGATCTGCCTACCTCCTTGAACGATCTTATTCTACTGGCTACCAGAGTCTACACCAGGTTTTCCGAGAGAGAGGAGGAGGTTCGGCAAGGACGGCGTCTGAGTCTGCCCCGTCGCCATCCTCGGCTGGCACCGGTGTTCCAGAATCCTGTTGCTCCTATGTCCCAGTCGCTTCCAGAGGTTCCTATGCAGGTGGAACGTGTTCGCCTGACGACTGATGAGAGGAACCGTCGACTGGACCAGAATCTCTGCCTCTATTGCGGTGGCGCGGATCACTATCGACAGAGATGTCCCCAACGCCCTCAGCGTCCGGGAAACGCCCGCACCTAGGTCCGGTGGGAGAGGCCTCCCTAGGTGTGAATGCCACCTCTCCAAGGTTGACTATGCCCGTCTCCATCCAGACACCCTCTGGGCAAGTTTTCCAGACTACTGCCCTCATCGACTCTGGCTCTGCTGGCAGTTTCATCTCTGCTTCGTTGGTCCAAAGATGGCGGCTACCCGTGATCCAGCTAGCCCAACCCCGGTCTATCTCTTCGGTTACGGGGGAGGTTCTTACCGAAGCGGTGTACAGCCAGACGGCACCCCTAGTCCTCCAGGTGGGAGCCTTACATCAGGAGAAGATCTCCTTCTATGTCTTGCGCCATTCCTCTTCCAACCTCCTGCTGGGGCTTCCTTGGCTGCAAATCCATACCCCTAAGCTGGACTGGAGAACTGGGGAGGTTCTCAGCTGGGGTCAGGACTGTCATAACCGGTGTCTGAGATCTCCTCAACCCAAGTGCTCTACAAGGTCACCTGCTTGTGTCAAGCCTCTATCCGGGCTACCGGAGGACTACCAAGACTTTGTCGATGTTTTCTCGGCCAAGGAGGCGGACTCACTACCACCCCATCGGGCCTATGATTGCCCTATAGACCTCCTTCCTGGGTCTTCTCCTCCACGTGGTCGAGTATACCCTCTCTCTGTGCCCGAGACTGAAGCCATGTCCTCCTACATCCAGGAGAACTTACAAAAGGGCTTCATCCGCAAATCCACGTCTCCAGCTGGCGCCGGATTTTTCTTTGTTCAGAAGAAGGACGGTTCCCTCCGCCCATGCATAGACTATCGGGGTTTAAATAAGGTGACCGTTAAGAACCGCTATCCTCTTCCGCTTATTCCGGAACTATTCGACCGTCTTCGTGGAGCAAAGATCTTCTCCAAGCTGGATCTCAGGGGAGCGTATAACTTGGTCCGAATTCGTAAGGGAGACGAATGGAAGACCGCTTTCAACACCAGGGATGGGCACTACGAATATCTGGTCATGCCATTCGGCCTATGCAATGCCCCAGCGGTCTTCCAGGAATTCGTGAACGATATCTTCCGAGACCTCCTCTATGTCTGCGTCATTGTTTATTTGGACGACATTTTGGTCTTCTCCCCGGACCAGCAGACTCATGTGGCACAAGTGCGTCAGGTTCTACGAAGATTACGGGCCAATCATCTATACGCCAAGCTTGAGAAGTGCGTTTTCCATCAGCGCAGTCTTCCATTTCTTGGCTATATCGTCTCCGATCAGGGCCTACAAATGGATCCAGCCAAGCTCGCAGCTGTCCTTCAATGGCCACGCCCTGTGGGACTTAGAGCTATCCAACGTTTCCTGGGCTTCGCCAACTATTACCGGCAATTCATCCCTCACTTCTCTACCCTGGTCGCACCCATTGTGGCTCTCACTAAAAAGAAGGCGGACCCCAGACGTTGGCCTCCAGAGGCCGAACAAGCCTTCAATAGCCTCAAGTCTGCCTTTGCCTCCGCTCCTGCCCTAGTCCGCCCGGATGTCTCCAGGCCGTTTTCTCTCGAGGTCGATGCTTCTTCTGTGGGCGCAGGAGCCGTTCTCTCGCAAAGGGACACATCAGGCAAGACCAGAACCTGTGGGTTCTTCTCTAAGACTTTCTCCCCTGCCGAGAGGAACTATACCATTGGGGACCGTGAACTCCTGGCCATTAAGTTGGCACTGGAGGAGTGGCGTCATCTATTAGAGGGGGCTAAACACCCGGTTAACATCTACACGGACCACAAGAACCTCCTCTACCTCCAATCGGCTCAACGCCTCAATCCCAGGCAGGCTCGGTGGTCCCTCTTCTTCTCTCGGTTCAACTATACCATCCACTTCCGTCCAGCCGAGAAGAATCTAAAGGCCGATGCATTATCCCGAGCATCCGATGTCATGGGGCAAGAGGAATCTCCTCGTCACATAATACCTCCCGACCGCCTAGTACCAGTTGCCACTTCTGCTCTGCAGAGACTGCCTCCCGGGAAGACTTATGTGCGTCCCGCACTCCGTAAACGCATCTTGAAGTGGGGGCATTCCTCTTTGGTAGCCGGGCATCCAGGAGCCCAAAAGACCGGGCAATTGATCTCCCGTCATTACTGGTGGCCCAATCTCCTCCAGGATGTCAAGGATTTTGTGGCTTCCTGTGCAGTCTGTGCCAGGAATAAATCTCCCCGTCTAAGACCTGCCGGCCTACTATTGCCCTTGCCAGTCCCGGATCATCCCTGGCACCACATTGGGATGGATTTCATCACTGACCTACCTCCATCTGCGGGCAATACAGTTATTTGGGTGGTGACGGACCGCTTTTCTAAAATGGCTCACTTCGTGGCCCTTCCTGGTCTGCCCTCTGCTCCTCGTCTGGCTCAGTTGTTCTTCCGACACATCTTTCGCCTGCATGGACTTCCTCTTCACATTGTGTCCGACCGAGGCTCTCAATTTGTCTCTAAATTTTGGCGTGCCCTATGCTCGCAACTCCAAGTGAAGCTGGACTTCTCATCGGCCTATCATCCTCAAACCAACGGGCAAGTGGAGAGAGTCAATCAGATTCTGGGCAACTACCTACGCCATTTTGTTTCAAGCCGCCAAGACAACTGGTCCGATCTACTCCCATGGGCAGAATTCTCTTATAACCACTTGGACTCGACTTCCACAGGCAAGTCCCCTTTCTATGTGGTCTACGGGCATCATCCTCGTCCTCCTCTGCCTCTCTCTCCATCCTCTGAAGTCCCAGCCGTGGAGGAGTTGTTATCTGACCTGCAATCGATCTGGGAACAAACTCGACAGTCCTTACTCAAAGCCTCGGAACGCATGAAGGACCAGGCTGATAAGAAGAGGAGACCTGCCACGAATTTTCTCCCAGGTGACAAAGTCTGGCTCTCGGCCAAATATGTCCGACTCAAGATCCCCAGCTACAAGTTGGGCCCTCGATTCCTCGGTCCTTTCTCGGTGCTAAGACGCATCAACCCTGTCACCTACAAACTCCGCCTACCCCCCACTATGCGGATTCCGAACTCCTTCCATGTTTCCCTCTTAAAACCAGTGGTCCTGAACCGGTTCTCCGATAGGTCTTCGTTCTCTGCTCCTCAAGCCGTCTCTGACGACGTCTACGCTGTTAAGGACATTCTGGCTATGAAGACTGTCAGAGGTAGAAGGTTCTTCCTGGTGGACTGGAAAGGATTTGGTCCTGAGGAGAGGTCCTGGGAACCCGAGGCTAACATCCTGGACCAAGATCTCATCAAAAGGTTCCTGCAGGTTAGAAAGAGGGGGAGGCCAAAGGGGGGGGGGGGTACTGTCACGGCCGCGGCGGCGTCCCATGCTCCGGGCCGCCGCGACCTCCTCCCATCTTATGCAGCTGCCGGGGTCCCGGTGCAGGGACCCGGCGCTGCTACACGTTCGGCCCCGGGGGGCGCCTCACCTCTCCACGCTCCTGTCTCTCGCTGTGCCGGCCGGCGCGCGCGTCCCCGCCTCCTAGGGCGCGCGCGCGCCGGCTGTCTCAGATTTAAAGGGGCAGTGCGCTCCTAATTGGTAGTTGCACCAATCACTCCCCTATAAATCCCAGCATGCCCTGTCCCCTGTGTTGGAGCCTCTACATGCTTCCCATAGCGTTTGGCCCAGCTCCCTGTTGTTCCTGTGTCCTGTCCGTTACCTGGTCCCTAGTCCCTGTTCCTGAGTCCTGTCCGTTACCTGGTCCCTAGTCCCTGTTCCTGAGTCCTGTCCGTTACCTGGTCCCTTGTCCCTGTTCCTGGTTCCTGTTCCCCTGTCACTCCACCTGTTCCTGTGTCCAGCCAGTCACGTGCTCTCTCATCTGCAGACTATTGCCTGTGCCATCTCCTGCCACGCCTCGCCTGCCGACACCAGCAACCAAGCCAGGGGTAGCGACCTGGGGGTCGCCTGCCGCAGCAAGTCCATCCCGCCTTGCGGCGGGCTCTGGTGAAAACCAGCGGCCCCTTAGACTCCGCTCCCTGGTGAGGTTTGTGCCATCGCTGGTGCCGGTCCAGTGGATCCACTACTCCGGGCGTTACAGACTTTTATTAGGGGAGGGGGCTTTTTACTATTAATGACATTTTTTTTTAAACTTTTACACATATACTAGAAGCCCCCCTAGGGGACTTCTAGTATAAGTGCTTTGATCTCTCATAGAGATCTCTGCAGCATAGATATGCTGCAGAGATCCATGAGATAGGCACTCGTTTACTTCCGGCTGCTGCAGCCGGAAGTAAACGAGTGCCGAGCCGGGGACGGCGCCATCTTGGAGCGGTCCCCGGCCGGCTTCATTTACGGAGATCGCTCCTCCGGGATAACATCCCGGAGGAGCGATCTCCCCACTAGACACCAGGGATGACGCTGCGTCCGGTAATCGGATGCAGCTGTCAACTTTGACAGCTGCATCCGATTACTGTATTAGCGGGCACGGCGATCGGACCGTGCCCGCTAATACCTACGGTCCCGGGCTACACGCGGCACCCGGGACCGGCGCGGCCCCGCTCTGAACTCCCTTACCGGCATCAGGGCGTAAATTTACGCCCGATGTCGTTAAGGGGTTAAGAGATAAATTGGTCCCTTTAAGAGTGACCTTGGTCCCTTTAAGAGCGACCTTGGTCCCTTTAAGAGCGACCTGGGTCCCTTGAGGTGGGAAATGGGTCCCTTTAAGAACGAAATATGTCCCTTTAAGAGCGACCTGGGTCCCTTTAAGAGCGAAATGGGTCCCTTTAAGAGTGATCTGGGTCCCTTTAAAGGAAATATTTCACTCTTAAAGAGACCCATTTCGCTCTTAAAGAGCGACCTGGGTCCCTTTAAGAGTGAAATATGTCCCTTTAAGAGCGATCCTTGGTCCCTTTAAGAGCGAAATATGTCCCTTTAAGAGCGAACTGGGTCCCTTTAAGAGCAACCTGGGTCCCTTTAAAAGAGAAATATATCCCTTTAAGAGCAAAAATCGGTCCCTTTAAGAGCGACCTTGGTCCCTTTAAGAGCGAAATATGTCCCTTTAAGAGCGAAATATGTCCCTTTAAGAGCAAAATGGGTCCCTTTAAGAGCGACCTGGGTCCCTTTAAGAGCAAAATATGTCCCTTTAAGAGCGACCTGGGTCCCTTTAAGAGCGACCTGGGTCCCTTTAAGAGCAAAATGGGTCCCGTTAAGAGCAAAATATGTCCCTTTAAGAGCGAAATATGTCCCTTTAAGAGCGAAATATGTTCCTTTAAGAGCGACTTTGGTCCCTTTAAGAGCGAAATATGTCCCTTTAAGGGAAAAATGGGTCCCTTTAAGAGCCAAATATGTCCCTTTAAGAGCAAAATGGGTCCCTTTAAGAGCAACCTGGGTCCCTGTAAGAGCAAAATATGTCCCTTTAAGAGCGACCTGGGTCCCTTTAAGAGCAAAATGGGTCCCTTTAAGAGCGAAATATGTCCGTTTAAGAGCAAAATCGGTCCCTTTAAGAGCGACCTGGGTCCCTTTAAGAGCGAAAAATGTCCCTTTAAGAGCGAAAAATGTCCCTTTAAGAGCAAAATGGGTCCCTTTAAGAGCGAAATATGTCCCTTTAAGAGCGACCTGGGTCCCTTTAAGAGCAAAATGGGTCCCTTTAAGAGCGAAATATGTCCCTTTAAGAGCAAAATCGGTCCCTTTAAGAGCGACCTTGGTCCCTTTAAGAGCAAAATATGTCCCTTTAAGAGCGACCTTGGTCCCTTTAAGAGCGAAATATGTCCCTTTAAGAGCTAAATGTGTCCCTTTAAGAGCAAAATCGGTCCCTTTAAGAGCGAAATATGTCCCTTTAAGAGCAAAATCGGTCCCTTTAAGAGCGACCTTGGTCCCTTTAAGAGCAAAATATGTCCCTTTAAGAGCGACCTGGGTCCCTTTAAGAGCGAAATATGTCCCTTTAAGAGCTAAATGTGTCCCTTTAAGAGCAAAATGGGTCCCTTTAACCCTTTAAGGACATGGCCCATTTTCGTTTTTACGTTTTCGGTTTTTCCTCCTTGTGTTTAAAAGGTCATAGCACTTGCATTTTTCCACCTAGAAACCCCCATGACCCCTTATTTTTTGCGTCACTAATTGTACTTTGCAATTACAGGCTGAATTTTTGCATAAAGTACACTGCGAAACCAGAAAAAAATTCGAAGTGTGGTGAAATTGAAAAAAAAAACGCATTTCTTTTATTTGGGGGAAATGTGTTTTTACGCCATTCACCCTGGGGTAAAACTGACTTGTTATATGCATGTTCCTCAAGTCGTTACGATTAAAACGATATATAACATGTATAACTTATATTGTATCTGATGGCCTGTAAAAAATTCAAACCGTTGTTAACCAATATACGTTCCTTAAAATCGCTCCATTCCCAGGCTTATAGCGCTTTTATCCTTTGGTCTATGGGGCTGTGCGAGGTGTCATTTTTTGCGCCATGATGTGATCTTTCTACCGGTACTTTGATTGCCCATATACGTCTTTTTGATCGCTTTTTATTACATTTTTTCTGGATTTGATGTGACCAAAAATGCGCAATTTTGCACTTTGGGATTTTTTTGCGCTGACGCCATTTACCGTACGAGATCAGGAATGTGATTAATTAATAGTTCGGGCGATTACGCACGCGGCGATAGCAAACATATTTATTTATTTATTTATTTGTTTACTTTTATTTAAAACCTGGGAAAAGGGGGGTGATTCAGACTTTTATTAGGGGAGGGGGATTTTTACTATTAACAACACTTTTTTTTTTTTTTTTTTTTACACATATACTAGAAGCCCCCCTGGAGGACTTCTAGTATATACACTGTGATCTCTCATTGAGATCTCTGCAGCATAGATATGCTGCAGAGATCCATGAGATCGGCACTCGTTTGCTTTCGGCTGCTGCAGCCGGAAGTAAACGAGTGCCGAGCCGAGGACGGCGCCATCTTGGACGCGTCCCCGGCCGGCATCAGTAACGGAGATCGCTCCTCCGGGACAAGGTCCCGGAGGAGCGATCTCCCCCACTAGACACCAGGGAAACGTTGCCTCCGGTAATCGGAGGCAGCTGTCAACTTTGACAGCTGCCTCCGATTAGCTAATTAGCGGGCACGGCGATCAGACCGTGCCCGCTAATAGCGGCGGTCCCGGGCTACACGCGGCACCCGGGATCGCGGCACTTCAAAGCGGGGCCGCCGCGCGGCCCCGCTTTGAAGTGCAAGTGAGGACATAGGACGTACCGGTACGTCCTATGTCCTTAAGAGGTTAAGAGCGAAATATGTCCCTTTAAGAGCAAAATGGGTCCCTTTAAGAGCGAAATATGTCCCTTTAAGAGCAAAATCGGTCCCTTTAAGAGCGACCTTGGTCCCTTTAAGAGCAAAATATGTCCCTTTAAGAGCGACCTGGGTCCCTTTAAGAGCAAAATGGGTCCCTTTAAGAGCGAAATATGTCCCTTTAAGAGATAAATCGGACCCTTTAAGAGCGACCTTGGTCCCTTTAAGAGCGAAATTTGTCCCTTTAAGAGCAAAATGGGTCCCTTTAAGAGCGACCTGGGCCCCTTTAAGAGCGAAATGGGTCCGTTTAGGAGCGACCTGGGCCCCTATAAGAGTTACCTGGGCCCCTTTAAGAGCAAAATGGGTCCCTTTAAGAGCGAAATATGTCCCTTTTAGAGCGAAATATGTCCCTTTAAGAGCAAAATCGGTCCCTTTAAGAGCGACCTTGGTCCCTTTAAGAGCGAAATATGTCCCTTTAAGGGCAAAATGGGTCCCTTTAAGAGCAACCTGGGTCCCTTTAAGAGCGACCTGTGTCCCTTTAAGAGCGACCTGGGTCCCTTTAAGAGCGAAATATGTCCCTCTAAGAGCGACCTGGGTCCCTTTAAGAGCAAAATGGGTCCCTTTAAGAGCGAAATATGTCCCTTTAAGAGCAAAATCGGTCCCTTTAAGAGCGACCTTGATCCCTTTAAGAGCGAAATATGTCCCTTTAAGGGCAAAATGGGTCCCTTTAAGAGCAACCTGGGTCCCTTTAAGAGCGACCTGTGTCCCTTTAAGAGCGACCTGGGTCCCTTTAAGAGCGAAATATGTCCCTCTAAGAGCGACCTGGGTCCCTTTAAGAGCAAAATGGGTCCCTTTAAGAGCGAAATATGTCCCTTTAAGAGCAAAATCGGTCCCTTTAAGAGCGACCTTGGTCCCTTTAAGAGCAAAATATGTCCCTTTAAGGGCAAAATGGGTCCCTTTAAGAGCGACCTGGGTCCCTTTAAAAGCGAAATATGTCCCTTTAAGAGCAAAATGGTCCCCTTTAAGAGCGAAATATGTCCCTTTTAGAGCGAAATATGTCCCTTTAAGAGCAAAATCGGTCCCTTTAAGAGCGACCTTGGTCCCTTTAACCCTTTAAGGACATGGCCCATTTTCGTTTTTACGTTTTCGGTTTTTCCTCCTTGTGTTTAAAAGGTCATAGCACTTGCATTTTTCCACCTAGAAACCCACATGACCCCTTATTTTTTGCGTCACTAATTGTACTTTGCAATTACAGGCTGAATTTTTCCATAAAGTACACTGCGAAACCAGAAAAAAATTTAAAGTGTGGTGAAATTGAAAAAAAACACGCATTTCTTTTATTTGGGGGAAATGTGTTTTTACGCCATTCGCCCTGGGGTAAAACTGACTTGTTATGCATGTTCCTCAAGTCGTTACGATTAAAACGATATATAACATGTATAACTTATATTGTATCTGATGGCCTGTAAAAAATTCAAACCGTTGTTAACCAATATACGTTCCTTAAAATCGCTCCATTCCCAGGCTTATAGCTCTTTTATCCTTTGGTCTATGGGGCTGTGCGAGGTGTCATTTTTTGCGCCATGATGTGATCTTTCTATCGGTACCTTGATTGCGCATATACGACTTTTTGATCGCTTTATATTACATTTTTTCTGGATTTGATGCGACCAAAAATGCGCAATTTTGCACTTTGGGATTTTTTCGCGCTGACGCCGTTTACCGTATGAGATCAGGAATGTGATTAATTAATAGTTCGGGCGATTACGCACGCGGCGATAGCAAACATGATTATTTATTTATTTATTTGTTTACTTTTATTTAAAACCTGGGAAAAGGGGGGTGATTCAGACTTTTATTAGGGGAGGGGGCTTTTTACTATTAACAACACTTTTTTTTTTTTTTTTACACATATACTAGAAGCCCCCCTGGGGGACTTCTAGTATATACACTTGGATCTCTCATTGAGATCTCTGCAGCATAGATATGCTGCAGAGATCCATGAGATCGGCACTCGTTTGCTTTCGGCTGCTGCAGCCGAAAACGAACGAGTGCCGAGCCGAGGACGGCGCCATCTTGGACGCGTCCCCGGCCGGCATCAGTAACGGAGATCGCTCCTCCGGGACAAGGTCCCGAAGGAGCGATCTCCCCCACTAGACCCCAGGGAAACGTTGCCTCCGGTAATCGGAGGCAGCTGTCAACTTTGACAGCTGCCTCCGATTAGCTAATTAGCGGGCACGGCGATCAGACCGTGCCCGCTAATAGCAGCGGTCCCGGGCTACTCGCGGCACCCGGGATCGCGGCACTTCAAAGCGGGGCCGCCGCGCGGCCCCGCTTTGAAGTGCAAGTGAGGACATATGACGTACGCATACGTCCTATGTCCTTAAGAGGTTAAGAGCGAAATATGTCTCTTTAAGGGCAAAATGGGTCCCTTTAAGAGCAACCTGGGTCCCTTTAAGAGCAAAATGGGTCCCTTTAAGAGTGACCTGGGTCCCTTTAAGAGCGAAATATGTCCCTTTAAGAGCAAAATGGGTCCCTTTAAGAGCAAAATATGTCCCTTTAAGAGCGACCTGGGTCCCTTTAAGAGCGACCTGGGTCCCTTTAAGAGCAAAATGGGTCCCTTTAAGAGCGAAATATGTCCCTTTAAGAGCAAAATGGGTCCCTTTAAGAGCGACCTTGGTCCCTTTAAGAGCAAAATATGTCCCTTTAAGAGCAACCTGGGTCCCTTTAAAAGCAAAATGGGTCCCTTTAAGAGCGACCTGGGTCCCTTTAAGAGCGAAATATGTCCCTTTAAGAGATAAATCGGTCCCTTTAAGAGCGAACTTGGTCCCTTTAAGAGCGAAATATGTCCCTTTAAGAGCAAAATGGGTGCCTTTAAGAGCGACCTGGGCCCCTTTAAGAGCAAAATGGATCCCTTTAAGAGCGACCTGGGTCCCTTTAAGAGCGAAATAGGTCCCTTTAAGAGCTAAATGGGTCCCTTTAAGAGCGACCTGGGTCCCTTTAAGAGCGACCTGGTTCCCTTTAAGGGACCCAGGTCGCTCTTAAAGGAATCCAAGTCGCTCTTAAAGGTATCCATGTAGCTCTTAAAGGGACGGGACCCAAGTCACTCTTAAAGGGACCCAAGTCGCTCTTAAAGGTATGGGACCCAAGTCACTCTTATAGGGACGGGAGCCATGTCGCTCTTAAAGGAATGGAATCCAAGTTTCTCTTAAAGGGAAGTCACTGGTAAAGGGGCGCTCTTTTCAAGCACTATGTATTTTCCTGGAAATGCAAATCTAGTTGTCTTTATTACACAGAGCGATAATCTGCTTATTGGACCTGATTTGGCAGATTATTGCCCTGTGTAATAGAACCCTAAGGCTACAAACCCACTTGGCGGGTCTGCAGCGAGTCCCCTCGCTGCGTATTTGCAGCAAGACTCGCTGCAGATCCCGGCCCTATACTTTTAATGGCAGACAAACACGCAGCAGGGATGTACATCCCTGCTGCGTGTTTGTCTGCAGCCCACCCCATTAACCCCGCCGGAGCTGATACTTCACCTGATCCCGACTCCGGCGGTTCACGATGTCTTCAGCAAGCCGGAGCGGGGACCAGGTGAAGTATATGCTCCAGCCAGCCGCCCGCAGCCCCTTTAACACCTCCCGCAGCCCCGGCCGCCTGATCGCCCCTCCGCAGCACCGATCACACTCCCCCCCCAATCGCCCCCCCGCAGCACCGATCGCTCGCACGCCCCCCTGCAGCCCCGGCCGCCCGATCGCACCCCCCCCCCCGATGAGGGCTGCAGGGGGGGCGATCGGTGCTGCGGGGGGGCGATCGAGCGGCCGGGGCTGGAGGGGGATGATTGGGGGGGGCGTGCAAGCGATCGGTGCTGCGGGGGGGGGCGTGCGAGCGATCGGTGCTGCGGGGGGGCGTGCAAGCGATCGGTGCTGCGGGGGGGGGCGATCGGACAGTGTTAAAGGGGCTGCGGGCGGCTGGCTGGAGCATATACTTCACCTGGTCCCCGCTCCGGCTTGCTGAAGACATCGGGAACCGCCGGAGCCGGTAATCAGGGAATCCCGTCCGGAGTGTATACACATGGGGGGACATGTATGAAAAGGTATAAATATTCGCAAAGGGGATTTTTGCGAATATTTTTTCCCATCTGCCCCACCTTCGCCAGTGGGGCGGAGAGGGGGGCGTTACGGGGGATGCAGCCGCACGCAGAGGGGGCACGGCCTCTGCATGCACTGCATTTATCATTTTTTGTGTGGAAATGCGCCTCTACATAAATTCCCTGAGCTCCAGAGCTGAGGGTAAAAAACGCCAGACTTCATAAATGTGCCACATAGTATACACTCCGGCCGGGATTCCATCCAGCCGCAGGAGAAACTGACATGTCAGTTTTCTGCGGCCGCTATTCTTTGAAGAGAGAAACTGTCAGTTCACAAAATGGAGCATGCGGCTCCGCACGCTCCATTGTGTGCAGCGGTGAATTCCAAATTCAGCACAAATTAAGCTCATATGGCCGGTACCGATGATCTTCTGTAACACCGGCCATTCTGTGATTTGGCCGGGTCACAGAATGGCTGGTGTTATACTAAGTGTGAACATGGCCTGAAATTGTAATGGTGAAGCCACATAAGTGACCAATTGCATGTAGTCCAAACCATTACACAATCTCTACATTAAGGCATAGTTTCGGTTGCATGCAGCCAATCATTCAGGTTGTTTTAGTAATAGAATACAAGGTGGAGTAAGGAAGTAAGTAAGTGGCTTTAGTAATACAATACAAGGTGGCATAAGTAAGTAGGTGGCTTTACTTAAAGTAATAGGACACAAGGTGGAGTAAACGTAGCATATTCGTAGAGTGGCCATGAATATCTGAACATAGTAAGTTTACTTGGGGACATATTAATCCTGCAGTTGTCCCCGTAATTCACGGAGACTAATATTTCAGAACCGCCGCTACTAGATGATTGTGATTGCAAGAAGAGCGTAATAAACTTATAAACCCAACGAAGAACAAACATTTGCAGCGGTTGCCAAAGGATGTTTATGACCAAGAAAAACAGTACGCGAAAAAAGGAAATTAAAATAAAAGCCACAACTAGACCCCAAGATCATCTCAGTTATTTCCAGACGCTGCCATCTCTTTAGGTTTGCTCAGAGATTATGGTCGTGATTTGCTATCAAAACATGCTTCTAAGATCAACTCATGCGTGCATGGGACAAAACAATAGGCTTCATGAGTCAGACAGCTGAACTAATGAATCCTGGTGCCTAAAGGATCATTGCTGCCTGACTCGGGTTTCTATTACTTGTTCAGGTCTTTGAGGAAGCCCCTGAAAGTTCTTACCAACAAAGCGGGACTGTCACTAAGAACATCCGCACTATGTCACTGTCTGTCTGCACGCTTTCCTGTATACCAGGACAGAGATTCATCATGTAGATAGCAATTCCGGCAGGTAGGACAGTATTTCTGTCTGTAATATTTTAAATGCGCAAGTTACACACAGGGATTCCTGAATAATGATGGGAATATAAATCTTTCTTTCTGACACTGCAGTTGTGTTCCACGTTAAAAGAACTGAACACAACATGTGAATTGGCATTCAAATCTGACGCTTGTCTGTTATATTGCAGAGTTTCCGTAAATTTGAAAAATTTGCAAAAATAGAAAATTGCTGCAGCAAACTGCAAGTGTCAGGACTCACCGTATATACTCCCTCTAGCATACATATGATAAAAACCTGTTCTAAAATTTTAGTTTTCTTTTTTTTTAGATGAGGTTCTTGGCAAACCATTTGATCAAATAGAAGGTACCAACTCACCACGTTAAGGTGACCCCAAAGAGGGTTGGACCCTATACTTAGATAACTGCCTCTCTCGGACTATAAGCTTATAAAGCTGGGCAAATAGGATCAACTAAACTCTGAGTAAAACACCCACAGGAGCTGGGTGTAGTCAATGTCTTAAAGGAGGTAGCTACATCCCCCCACTTGTAACACATAAAGCAGACAGTCAGCACTCCACTAACACTTGTTCACACTAAGCAGTTTGCATACTAACAAATAGACAAAATTTTCTATTTTCAGTGCATTTTGGGGCACTGGATGTGGTAAAACAGCCCTTAGTACACTGATCTACATACATATATATTCAGGTATACATACATACATATATATTCATATATTCATGTGCTCTTAGCTCCTCTGCTCCAGCTCTGGTGCCCTCATGCCCGGTACCCAGGTCGCTGGCCGCTTCCTAGTCTGAGCAGGGACCTGGGTCGTGACATGTGCAATCTGCTCAGGCTGTCAAATGCAAACGAAGGGTCTGCTTTTCATCTCAGAATTAACGCCACCTTTGTCCACAGGCTATGTCTGGTATTGCAGTTCTGTTCTCCTTATAACATGATGTGCAAATGTGTTTAGCAAAATGTGACTGCAGAACCAAGTCAGTCAAGTGATAAAGACGTATCATACATTAAGGAAACAAGCAAAGACTTACGCCTCTAGCTAGTCGGGAATTGCATTAGACAAACTGAAACAGTCTCAGAACATCCAGAACTTTTAGCTATATAAATAGTTTACTTCTTATTTCGGAAAGCATCATGCTCTTCGTGACAATGCGAGATTTCCCAGCAGGGCTAGGCTGCTACAGTAGAGATATGCCATAATAGAATGAATTAGAGGAACGATTGCTGTGTCGGCTCCTATAAGATTAGAGATAACCCTCCCATTATGTGAAAACACTCTTTGTGGTCAGTACTGTCTTGTGAAGTGAAACCATGATGACGGGATTATAGATTGTTGGGTTTTTCACAAGTTGATTTACAATGTATCTGTATATAGCTGTAAGCAGTAGCTGTATCTTTATTTTAGAGCGGAAACACATGCTGTTTGTATAGGAGCATCATGTTGATGAATTTATGGGTCATTGCCTCCACATGTGCCCATATACACACACATAGGCACATACTCACACACACAAATCAGAAATCAAGATTTTATATTGTTAAATATTGTATATACTTTTAAAAAAAATGAATACTCAGTAAACTTTGATTCTTTTTTAGCAAGTTGGGATTGGTTACCATCCTACTGGGACCACCATCAAAATTTTAGGGCCCATAGAGATAAACAGTTTAAGCTCTCTCCATGTTCTTTCAACTTGACTCATCTGATTGAACACTTGGAGGGACATTTATTACGTCTGGCGTTTTTTACGCCACGCTTACAAATGTCCCCGCAGCTCCTCTGCATAACTTCTGTACGCAGGGAGCCTGTTCGTACAAATGAATTGAAACCGTGTAGGTTTCACTATTATTTTTCCTCCGGAAATATGAAAAATGTGGAGCACACGAGGCGGCGCTCCCCCTGTGTGCTGCCGCATCCCCAGTAACGCCCCCTCTATGTCCCACTCAGGGCCGTATTTACCACTAGGCACCCATGGCCCGGGGCAGCATATTGCAGGGGGGCAGCAAAAGGGAGCCTCCCACCTCCCTTTCACACTTACCAGTAAAAAGACCATCTGCGCCTTAAGAAAAGCATTTTAGCCTTTTAATAAATGTCCCCCTTGGTGTGTCTGCCTCCAGTCAGGATTTTTATTTTCTCTGGCAAGTATATAGGATGCTCTACTTGTCCAGACCCATGATATTAGTACCTTCTGTAATGGTGGTCCTACACCAAAAAGTTATGGTTTCTGTCAAGTAATTTTTAAGTTGTGTAGTAAAAGTGTCATGATGGAAAACATGAGAAGAGGATCTGCACAATCCGAATATGGGTGTTACTTGACTGACATACCATATATAACCACAATTACCAACAATTACAGTATGTTACATTAAACAAGGCATACCAATGGTGTGCCTTGTTTCATGTGTGTTTCATGTGACATGCACTGCTGTCATGTTCTCATAGTTTTTCAATCAATAACAGGTAGGGTATTTGCCCCAGATATCCAAATGTATTGTATGATAGAACAGAAGTAAATTTTACTTCCTCTGATAAAACTAATTCTAATGTCTGGGGCTCTCTCCACTGAACACCGACAGGCAATATCAGGGTAGGAATTGGGGCATGATGGAAATCACCACCCAACCCCTTTCTTTTGAGAGAGATAAGCAGCAGCCAAAGCTCTCTTGAGGCCCTATACACTGTGTATGGGAAGGAATTTCATTATCCCACCACTGTGTTCCAAGAGAGATAGGTTGCCACCAGAGCAGTCTGGCTGTGGCGCCTAAGGGCCCTATTACACGGGACGATTATCGTGCGAAAAATCGCTAAAGTATTCGAATTTAAACAATAATCGTTCTGTGTAATTGCAGGCGAAAAATCGCTCGTATGTTGTTCATTGTTTATTTAGATCTGAACCTAAAATTATTGATAATTAATCGTTCGCTAATTGTTCGCTGTAATTCCACGTTCGTTTGCTCAAGATCCACGGTTTTTTTTACTAATCGTTCTGTGTAATTGCACATTGTTCATAGTTTTTCTGGGATCAGAAGGAATAAACGATCATAGTAACCATAGTAACCATCGTAACGATTATCGTTCTGTGTAATATGGTGAACGATTTCAGGTTAACGATAAACAATCTCGTTTGCGATCGTTTATCGTTAGTCGTTAATTGTTAAAAATCGCTCAGTGTAATAGGACATAGAGAACTGCCAGACTTTCCTCTGTATGAAGAGAACTGGTGAGATAACTTTCAACTTAATGGTCATTCAGCAGTCAACAGTTACTGAAGGTATATAGGCACTGTTACTCTAAAGAGCAATAACCAGAACAATGTCAATGAGACCGACTGGTAGACTATATATAGAAGTTGTAACTATGAAGCTTAAAAAGTTTGATCTCAATTTTTTATTTATTTAATAGACGAAGCTGAAATTAAAAAAAAAAAAATACAACCTTTAGTTATTTTCTACAATTTAGTTCCTAAGGACAACGTGTATATGACTGTGTATTCCAATAGCTAAAAAAATGGAGACCTCTGATACTGTGTGTCCCCATGCCAGCGGCACGTGTCTCATGTGTGAACAAAGAAGGATAAAGCGACTTACAATAGGGTCATACGGTGTTGGCACCAACTTCTCCCACTTGGAAAAGCACACAGGAAAACTGTAAATCTACACTTGTGCTAATCCCTAACAAAACGAGGTTAGAAACACTGTGACTCTGGCCAGAAGTTCCCAGTGTCAGCCGTTCTCTAGTGAGATGCTCTGACCTCCTAAAAACTGCAAATCCCATGTGTGATCATCTTAGATCCCATGTGTAAGAATGTATTTGGTATAATCTGCTCATCAGATTAACATGGGAGAAGTAAACATTACTATGACTTGTCCTGACATACAAATATCTTTACTATCATATGTTTATATTGTGCTGATATTTTAAGCAGTGATCATGAGCGTCCACCGTTTTCACAACACAGTGAGGTCGAGAAGAGCAGCCAATAGAACAAAAATATGCAAATGCGACAAGTAGGTCTGCAGTTCTGTTCTGGTAAATTATCTTAAAGGGGATATGTTAGCAGTTTTGCAGTACACAGGCACCACAAAGGGAAAAGCATACCTAAGTACATACCTTTGTTTTTGCCCATTCACTTTGCATTATTGAGAAAATGGTGCTTTAATGTCCAGGCAACAGCTGCTAAAAGAGTCAGAGAGGCGGGATCTTCCTTCAAGCGCCCTGTTTTGGGTGCGTTACCAGTTCTCATAATGATTGACAGATCGTGGGGTTTTCTGACTGGATGCTAGAACAGTCGATCATTAATAAGATGTGGGGGCTCAGGACTAGAGATGAGTGAACCTGGAGCATGCTCGAGTCGATTCGAACCCGAACTTTCGGCATTTGATTAGCGGTGGCTGCTGAACTTGGATAAAGCCCTAAGGCTATGTGGAAAACATGGATATAGTTATTGGCTGTATCCATGTTTTCCAGACAACCTTAGAGCTTTATCCTAGTTCAGCAGCCCCCGCTAATCAAATACCGAATGTTCGGGTTCGAATCGACTCGAACCCGAACCCGGTTCGCTCATCTCTACTCAGGACCCATTACAGAGCAAGAACAAGCCCCTTTAATATAGATTAACCTACACAGGTACAACTAAGGTAAAATATTAAAAATGTTGTCTATCTGCAACAACCCTCAGGAAGAGCTTAGAAAATTGCTGTATATATTTGTATACAATAAAACCATAAACTCTAAAGCTCCACCTAGTGGTGGCGGCAGGCAGACACAATTTTACATTTTGACTCAAAGCTTCTGCAGGGGTTTTGGTGCTATGTATTTATGAGAGAATTAGCAGTTGCTCATTTTTGTGGTGCCATGAGCAAATAAAAAAAAAAAAAAAAAAAAAGGGAAGGGAAGGGAGATCAGGGTATGTTTTTGACTTTTTGTCTATACAGATGAAGCCAGCACTAGCTGTATTGTTGACCCACTTCAATAAGGTGGCCAGTAAGTAGCAAGTGAGCTTATACGGTTTGATTAAGATGTATATTCAATAGATCAATGTAAGGGTACGTTCACACTTACCCGATCTACAGCTGATTCTCTGCTGTGGATCCGCAGCAGATTTCATTTAAATAACTGAACACAGCATCAAATCTGCACCATCAAATCTGCTGCGGATCTGCTGCGGATCCTGTAGGTGTAAACGCACCCTTAAACATGTGAATGTGCAACCATGTCTGATTTTCTAAATTAGCTATATTTAAAACTAGGGATGGTCCGAACCGAGTTCGTATGGAGTTCGTACGAACCCGAACCATCCGCAATGATTACCGCTGTCTGCCCGCTCCGTGCAGCGGGCGGATCCAGTGGGAGGAACGCCTGGAAAACTGTGATACAGCCATAGCCATCGGCGGGTTTGGACCATCCCTATTTAAAACATATCCTTTACATGTTCTGTATAGATGGAGGGTGGCATATCATGGTGTCTGGTGTGCCCAAAAAGCCCCATTCTACAGTATATCTCCTAAGAGCTATTTTATAAGCCTGCACCATCACACTGTTTGAGTAGTTAACTCTCGTTCTGAAATTTGCTGAACATCCCCAAAGAAAATGAATTAAGGTTCATGAGAAGTCATCTAAGAAGAAAATGGAAAAAAAATTACTAACGCACAATCCTTAAAGGACAAGTGCCATGAAAAACTTTTTCCCAGTAATTGAAGCACATTACAAAGTTATATAACTCTGTAATATGCTTCAATCACCTATCTGCCTCCCTTCCCTGTCTTTTCCCCCCTCCACCCCCCACCAGGAAGTGTCCTGACTCACACAGACCTGATTACTGTCGTCACCTTCACCAAGCTCTTCTCTCAGCTCCTTCTCCTGTTACACTAGCCTCCCCCCTCCCCTGCCTTGTCAGGTGACAGGCTTGCTCAGATCCCATTGGCTGAACAACTGCAAGCCATCACTTTTCACATCTCACTTGCTTATCTTCCCTCAGACTGACTCCGGCACTTAGGCAGCTCCCCCCTCCCCTCATACCCTCTCTCCTGCTGCCTTGGACTCAGTGAAGGAGTCATGTCACTAGAGACGATAAGCTGAGCAAGCAGAGTCACCTGACAAGGAGGGGAGGGGGAGGCTGGTGTAACAGGAGCTAGAGCAGCCCTCCTGCTGATGACTCACAAGAAGGAGCTGCCTGGTGACGGTGAGGACAGTAATTAGGTCTGTGTGAGTTTCTTACACTTCCTGGTGGGGGGTGGAGGGGGAAAAGACAGGGAAGGGAGGCAGATAGGTGATTGAAGCATATTACACAGTTATATACCTTTGTAATGTGCTTCAATTACTGGGAAAAAGTTTTTCATGGCACTTGTCCTTTAACAATAGACAAGATGATGAATTGTTACTTCTGTTCTAACCTTCTGATCTAACCCTCTAACACAGCTGGATCCTATTCCTTCTGTAGTACTTTCCAGCGCTGCTGTGAATAATGGTAAAATCAGCCAAATTCTCTAACAGAGTATCATGTTCCAATAATATTGTATGCTACTGGGATCAAGAAGATAGAAAGGAAATTAGTTACCTGCATAGTTAGAGACAGTAGCTGAAAAAGTTATGTAATTGTATAAGTAGCATTTTAAACGTGACTACAGATGGGATTTTTTATTTATTTTTTGGTCCCAAACATTTCCAAACAGTAATATAATGCTATTGGAGAGTGGTATACTTGAGTGAGTTGGCTGATATGGTGCATTAAATAATAAAATGTTTGTATGACCAAACAAGATGAAATATACAATCACATTACACATAGTATAAAAAACAGCTATGGACATTTTACCCCCTATATGTCGCCATTAATAGCACTTGTAGCATTTAGGAAGTTACAAATGTGAAGTACAGTTGGTCCTGCAAAAAAAAAAAAAAAAAAACCAAGCACTCATACAGCTTTTTCTGTATAAAATGAAGAGACTTTTGGCTTTTAAATGTGAAAAACAAGGAAATTGAATCACAAAAAACCTAAAAACCTCTCCCATTGAACTAAATAGGGCCCCACTAGCCTGTTGTTCTTGTGTCCATGTGACTTGCTTTAAAGGGGTATTCAGCTCAGACATAACTTTTGATATATTGCTGCCCTTGGCGAGACTAACAATTCCTTCCATACTTGTTATTATCTATTCAGTCTCCTTCCCCCAGTTCTCAGTTTAAAACTGTGTGTGAGCCTGTCTCCCCCTCCTCCCCCCTCCCTTCTGAGACGGTTGATGTAAACAACTCCCTGGCTGGCTGCATCTGCAACATTGTAGCTTCTTTGTTATGCTGGGAGGGTTAATCAAAGTGAATTCATCAGCAACTTGACCTCAGAATAACCCTCCCAGCAAAACAAAGAATCTACAATGTTGCAGATACAGCCAGCCAGGGACTTGTTTACATCAGCCATCTCAAAAGGGAGGGGGGAGTAGGGGGAGACAGAGAGAAAGGCTCACACACAGATTTTTGTGTCTTCAGCAGAAAGCAGCAGCTGAGAACTGGGGGCGGAGAGTAAATAGATAATAACAAGTATGGAAAGAATTGTCAGTCTCACCATGGGAAGCAACATATCAAAAGTTATGTTTGAGTGTAATACCCCTTTAAGGCATATTTCTTAATGCTGTTAAACACGATTCAGGCAAGATGGCTGCCCCCATAATCATGTACTGAATAAAAAATAGAATATTAGCAATCAAAAAAATAAGGACAGATCAGATAAATAACATGAATCAGAAAAACACACTGAGGTTCACTTTTAAAAGGTGTTTACCTACAAACAATACTTAACACCTATCTACAGAACACATAATAATTGATTGGTGGGGATCACACCATTGCTATGATGATCATGGAGGCTCTATATGTCCTAATGTCAATGTAGTCATAAAAAGGCATGTGGGCTGTCATCCTTCTCACTGTCTTTATGGTTGACATAGATTAGCCTAACACCATACTCTACTATCTCCATCTGATGTATTGAGTTGAATGGAATAGTTGGAACCCCTTCAACCCCTTCCATCAGACACTCATTACCAAGGTTTGGATAGGTGGTAGGTGTTATTTAGAGGAAATCACTTTCAGGCTATGTTCACACATAGTATTTTCATCAGTCTTGTGGTTAGTATTTTTTCAATCAAAATCAGGAGTGGGACTGAAAGGGCAAAATTATAATGGAAGGATTGGCACAGTTTCTGTTTTCAACCGACTCCTGGTTTTGGTTAAAAATAGACTGACCAAAATACTGACAAAAATACTATGTATGAACATGGCCTTAGTTGAGACAAAGGATTCATGTTATCATGCTATTGAAATTTTCCACCTACTAGTAAACATTAGTGATGAGCGAGTAGTAAAATGCTCGGGTGCTCGTTACTCGAGACGAATATCTCCCAATACTCGAGTGCTCGTTTCGAGTATTGAACCCCATTGAAGTCAATGGGAGCCTCAAGCTTTTTTGCAGGGGACCCAAGTTCAGTAGGGTGAACTTCATGTGAAAACCTGTCAACAGCAGAAAATGATGGAAACACCACGGAAATGGACAGGAAACAGCAGGTGCAGCATGTATGCATGCCTCTGAGGCTGCCTAATGGCACCATTATGCCTAATTCTGTGCAACAGCCTGGTTAAAACAGAGGTAGGCATATGGACCACCCAAAAACTCAGCCTGACACAGCATGGCAGTGAGAACACAGGGAACCATTAAAACAGAGGTAGCATAGCATGAACCAGCCAAACACAGCATGGCATTGAGCACACAGAGAACTCCCTGGAGCCGCAGTAGCTAACATGGAGGCTAGGCAGGAGCAACAGTAACTAACATGGAGGCCAGGCACGAGCAACAGTAGCCAACATGGAGGCCAGGCACGAGCAACAGTAGTCAACATGGAGGCCAGACAGGATCAGCAGTAGCCAACATGGAGGCAAGGGCAAGCACAACAGTAGTCAACATGGATGCCAGTGAAGGCCCAGCAGTAGTCAACATGGATGCCAGTTAAGGCCCAGCAGTAGCCAACATGGAGGCAAGGGAAGGCACACCAATAGTCAACATGGATGCCAGTTAAGGCCCAGCAGTAGCCAACAAGGAGGCAAGGGCAGGCACACCAGTAGTCAACATGGATGCCAGTTAAGACCCAGCAGTAGCCAACATGGAGGCAAGGGCAGGCACACCAGTAGTCAACATGGATGCCAGTAAAGGCCCAGCAGTAGTCAACATGGATGCCAGTTAAGGCCCAGCAGTAGTCAACATGGATGCCAATTAAGGCCCAGCAGTAGCCAACAAGGAGGCAAGGGCAGACACACCAGTAGTCAACATGGATGCCAGTTAAGGCCCAGCAGTAGCCAACATGGAGGCAAGGGCAGGCACAACAGTAGACAACATGGATGCCAGTAAAGGCCCAGCAGTAGCCAACATGGAGGCAAGGGCAGCATGGTGTCTCAGTGGTTAGCACTGTAGACTTGCAGCACTCGAGTCCTGGGTTCAAATACGACCAAGGACAACATCTGCAAAAAGTTTGTTCTCTCTGTGTTCTCTCTGTGTTTGCGTGGGTTTCCTCCGGGTACTCCGGTTTCCTCCCACACCCAAAAACATACAGATAGGTGAAGCGCTGCAGAATCTGGGTGCACTATACAAATAAAAAAATTAAAAAAAAACAAGGGCAGGCCCAGCAGTAGTCAACATGGATGCCAGTGAAGGCCCAGCAGTAGTCAACATGGATGCCAGTGAAGGCCCAGCAATAGCCAACATGGAGGCAAGGTCAGGCACAGCAGTAGTAAACATGGATGTCCATTACTGCTCTGGTCAATCCTGCCTTAAAAACGGCTACAACATTGGAAAAAGGTAGAAGGTACTGGTGAAAGAATGGCATAGGACACCCGTAAGATAAGATGACATCCACAGGTAATATGGTTTGAAATGGACAAGACAAGGAAGGTAAGGGCAGGCACAGCAGTAGTCAACATGGATGCCAGTAAAGGCCCAGCAGTAGCCAACAAGTAGCCTTCTACCCTCAGCACCCTTTCGATTTTCAATTTGACTGTAGCAGTTGGGTTAACATTCTATTGAAGTTCTATGCAGGTGTACTACAAATCCCAGCAATACAGTGTAAGACCCACTAGTTTAGGGGGGGGAGGGGCTGTACAGTACAATGTGGTAGTGGCTGGACCTAGATACACACGCTGTGATACCCCCTTACAATGAGCAGTGAAGTTTAATGCAGGTGTACTACAAATCCCAGCAATACAGTGTAGTACCCATTAGTTTAGGGGGGGCTGTACGGTACAATCTGGTAGTGGCTGGACCTAGACACACGCTGGGATACCCCCGTCCAATGAGCAGTGAAGTTCTATGCAGGTGTACTACAAATCCCAGCAATCAAATGTAGTACAGCAGGACCACCAGACCCCAAATCAAAAAAGAGTACACTGAGCACTTCTTAGGGGTCTGTATGTAACACCTAATGTCCCCTGTCTGCCAGCAGCCGATCACCACAGTGTGCTGCTGAAATTGTGGTAGCAGCACTGCAAGTCCCAGCCAGCAGTCTGTAGTAATACTATTAAAAAATGATTTGATGGTTTGTTTGTATTGCTAGTATTCCCTGACTGCTGGAACGCTAAATCCTACACTGACACTCTCCCTGAGAAGCAGCAGCTCTGTCCCTAATCTCTCACAGCATGCGTCTGAAGCGAGTACTGCCAGTTGCGCGTTTTATATGGCGGGGTCATCTGATTTGGCCAACCAATCGCTGCTATCGACATGTATGGGTCCCACGTCATCGCAGGATATACCAAAGAGTCTCCTGCATGTTTATTGGCTGAGAAATAGCGCCCAAACTTACAGAGATTTTCGCGAGTATCGCGAGATACTCGTCCGAGTAACGAGTACCATCGAGTACCCTAATACTCGATTGAGTACCAAGCATGCTCGCTCATCACTAGTAAATATCCTATGCTGAAAATAAGTTTCTTGTTCATGTTTTAAATCTATTTTTTTTTATTCTTAATGATATTCAACGTTCATGTCCCCATTATATGGCCCTGTCTGCAGACAGAAAGCTATAAAATGACATGGTGCGCCGATGTCTAGACTGTGTTTTCTAAACAAAATGTATGAGTCTTTACACAGGATTGTATACTGTCTACATATTGAGACAGAAATACTGACTCCATCCTGTCACCAAGCCCAATGACAATCCATACAGCAACCGCTAGAAATGTCAATGACTTAACACATACAGACATGGGAAAAAGGGGATGGAAAACAAGACTATGTGTCATACACGGCACAAGCTGCTTCTAGCTCGTGTCTTCATTGATGGAGCTATAAAGGAAGCTCTTTATATTATGGGCCTACGGCTTATTAACCTTTACCACTACCATGGCCTAGCTAACAGATGGCATGCCTGTATGGTGACACAATGCTAACCTCAAACCAACCGAGGACTCCATCTAGACTTGTCTTCATGTCATACTTAAAGACGGTAATCATTCCCGGGGCACACAAACCATTTAAGGCCACTTCAAGTAAGAAAACGGAATTATAATTACGTTACATTGAAAAAAAAGTCATTGTAAAATCCATATTTGAATCATAGGCTTCTATAAAGCTGCTATACGTTATATATTTGTAGGAACAATCTATAGGGTAATTTTCATAATGTGGACATATTTATCAAACATGGTGTAAAGTGAAACTGGCTCAGTTGCCCCTAGCAACCAATCAGATTCCACCTTTCATTTTCCAAGGAGTCTGTGAGGAATGAAAAGTGGAATCTGATTGGTTGCTAGGGGCAACTGAGCCAGTTTCACTTTACAACATGTTTGATAAATCTCCCCCATAGTCTATGTATGCGTAATCATATTTTAGCCCTCTAAACTTTATTGTGAAACCATGTGAGAGAATGTTAAACTTTACATTACATTAAACTAGGGGAAGTAACCCAGCGTACTCTTTGTGGTTGGTGACCTGCTGACTCAGAACGTTACAGCCAATTTGTGGGAGAAGTAAAAAAGGGAGCGTTACGGCTATGGAGAATTATAAACATATTATTGGTCATGATGATGATGATGTAAAAAGAACAATCCTCTAGCCTTCTTAGGCATTGTAGGTGGGCAGGCACAATGTATGCTTAGTTTTATATATACTGTCTGTTATTTGCCTTTCTCCCTGATTCCATTCTTGACTAAATGTGCTTGTATTTTCAGCGTGGAGATGGTCATTAGAGATGAGAAAACCGGGCTGACATCCGGGTTCATGCAAACCCAAACCATCAGCATTTTAATCCCGCTGTCTTCCTATTCTGTGGGAAAGGTGGAGACAGCCCGAGTCTCGCCTGGAAAACAGGGATAGGACCTAGGACCTAGGCTGTATTACTGTTTTACAGGCAGGACTCGGCCTTCCTCACAGAATAGGAAGACAGTGAGATTCATATACTAATGGTTCAGTTTTGTATGAACCCGAATGGAATGGGAGCGGCTGCAGCAGATCGCGGCTATATCCTATGGGCTGTTAGCGATCACCCGGGCAGCCCCCCCACAGCTCCCCCCGGCCCTCCCCGGACTCACCCGCTCTCTGCAGCAGCGTGTAATAGGGAGTGTGTCTCTTGCAGGGTGTTTGTACACTGTGTTTTTTTCATCTGTAACACTGGGACTCTCTTAAAGTGAGCTGTGATTGGGCAAATCCAGAAAGTTTTAGTTTCATAAATCCATTGTAATTTCAGTACTCCATTTAGAACTCTATACTGTGAGTGGGCTCCATTCTTGACTATAAAATGGACAGAGTAGTGAATATTTGGGCTTGTCCTCCCGATGATATAACCTTATGAAACAAGCAATAAAAGAATCACACTATATGCATAGCAAAGGCATAAGACTATATAAACAGTAGATATGTTTATGTAAGAAATATTGCTATAACAGCTGTCTATAACAATGGTATTTTTGGCTGGCTATACTTACTGAAGAAAAACTCTGCACACTGCTTTAATGGCCCATTAGATGCATACATAAAGGCATTCCATCTAGGAATTTTAACAATGACTTTGTAAATGACAGCTGAATCTGGATAAAAGGAAAGGTACAAACTCCAACAACCATGAAGGGTATACTTGATGCAGGACTGGTAGGTGCAGGAGAAATGTTTTACTTACCATTAGCAAACTGAGAACTTCCTCTCAAGCTACAATGAGCTGAGGAACGTGTTGTGTTGTGTATGTATTTATGGTCAGCTATCAGCACCATCTCAGGCAGCCAGAACTTCCAAAGATACTTTCACACCTATAAATGATGCTTGGCATAGTATAGCCCTATCTAAAGAGGGGTATTTTGGCAATTAATTATTATCATTATTATTTTACTTTTTTTTTTTTTTTTTACATATCTAACCTTATATTTAAAAAAAGGACGTTCTTTTATGTTCACTGAGTGGAAGGGGGATGGTCCTGGCACAAGGCCAATTCTAAGTCGTAGTGGTAGTCTGCAGCTGCACCTGTGGCACAATGTAGTACAGCAAGCAGGGGTACGACAGGGATGCAGCAGTGGCACCAAGGTTTGAGCAATCCTGCAGTTTCTGAGAGAGCCACTGGTGGCAGCAGAGGAGCAATGTACAAATGTAAAAAAAATTATTAATAATATATATATATATTGCATACCTCCCAACCGTCCCGTTTTCGGCGGGACAGTCCCGATTTCGGGGTCATGTCCCGCCGTCCCGGAACGGGCCCCAAGTGTCCCGCTTCCCAAAACACAGCTGGCCCTTTAACTACTAGTGCTCCTGGTGAGCGCTGGCAGATGCGGAGCGGTGATTGGCTGGCTCCTGTGACCGGAAGCTGCATTCTGCCTCCGGCCACAAGAGTGCGGGAGATACGAACTCCCTCTGATGAGTCTGTTCCCGGCCTCAGGAGTGTATCAGCCGGCTGCACCAATGAGACAGGGGAACTACTCCCTGCTCCCGCCCACCAGAAGACTGTGAAGGAGGGAGAAGAGGAGCAGCTGCTGGGAGAGGAGCACTGCTGCTGCACGGCCCGGTATAAGGGGATTGGGGGGTGTTAATGAGGCCGAGCAGGAGGCAGTTTACAAGGAAGGGGTTAAGTTACCTTTGGAGTCAGAACATCCCCCACCTTCCGTGCTGAGCACCCAGAGCACTGTACGGACTCAGCAGAGAAGGGGGGAGGGGAGGATGGAAGTGACTTAACCCCTTCCCTGCTGTGCAGGTTAGCTGTCTGCTATCATGTCTGTCAGCCAGCTGCTGACGCTACCAGGCACTGCCAGGAGGGAAGGAGTTAAGTGTGATGAATGAGGCTTCTCTGCCTGACCAGCCTGGACGGCAGACAGTGACCTGGAGGGACTGTGGATGAAGTGCTCATTATCTGTGTATTGTCTGATGTCCCCTAAAGTCACTATAAGGAAAGCCCCTTCTCTAGGGGGAGTAATCAGATGACTTCTAATACTACTACTCCCAGCAGGCTGCTGCATTAGGCTGAGGAGGCAGAGCCACAACTTAACTTTACATAGTAGCTAAAACTCATCCTGGCAGTCCAGAGGGTACAGAGAGATAATAATAGAGAATCCCTCCTGATAATAGAGAATCCCTCCTGATAATAGAGAATCCCTCCTGATAATAGAGAATCCCTCCTGATAATAGAGAATCACTCCTGATAATAGAGAATCACTCCTAAAAGAGAGGATATCACCTTTAATACTGTTTCCCCACAATTCTGGTCCATGTATGTAGTTTAATCCATGTCCCTATGTGGTCACCAATAGATGTACAATGTTGCCATGATTGCGCAGCTACTGGTGACCACATATATGTCCATACGCTGTACAAACAACGGCCGTTCCACGTGAACAACTGTTGTTTAACGCTAACTATGGTCAGAAGTAATGAACGTGTTCAATAACTCCAGCCGTAGGTTGTGTTAAACAGCCATTCAAGCTGAACGGTTGTTGTTTGTACAGAATATGAACATAGCCTTAAAGTGTAACCATCATCTTTCGCTGGTGGCAGGATACGCTGTCAAAATGCTGCCACCATGCTACAGTACCTGTGAAGGTCCAACAATACCATCAATTGCACTGTATGCAACGACACTGCCGGAAGTATTCCATCTCCGCTGGGTGCATGTACAGGATATCCTGCCACCAGAGAAAGACGATCAGTACACTTTAAGTTTCACAAAGATTTGAAAAATAGGCCTTGGTACTTATGGCCAAAAGTGGGGAGTTAGAGAAGCACTACAGGAATTTTTTTTTCTTGCTTATATAATGCAACTTGGCAATTACTAGAGGTACTTTAGTTATCATGCTATGCAGTTAGTCTACAGTAGCGGCATTAAAGTGACTGTACCACCAGGCCCAGGCTGAAGCACTGGAGGCAGGCCGACCCACCCTTAGTGGGAAGAAACTCCTGCCCCTCTATGATAGGGTTCCATTGATTCTAATGCAGTCACGTCATGGAGGGGCTGGAGTTTCTTCCCACTAGGGTACTATTACACCAACAGATCTGATGACAGATTATCTGCCAAAGATTTGAAGCCAAAGCCAGAAACAGACAATAAACAGAGATTAGGTCATAAAAGAAAGACTGGATTTTTCCTCTTTTCAAATCCACTCCTGGCTTTGGCTTCAAATCTTTGGCAGATAATCTGTGGTCAGATCTGTTGGTGTAATAGTACCCTAAGGGTGGGTCGGCCCGCCTCCAATGCTTCAGCCTGGGCCTGGTGGTACAGTCACTTTAAGTTATTGTATGGTGGCATTATTTAGTCATATATGTTGGTGATATTTAGATCTTTTGCTAATAGCGATAATTGGCGTGTTCAAATGGGCCTTCACAACGGGCGTATTGAGACCTAGTGCAGCCCAAGCTGTAAATACAGCCCTGGTGTTCAGCAGTGTATTATATACTTATCTTCCTCCTGAGTGAGTATATATCTCTCCATGCTATGTAGGCAGCAGTGTATTATATACTTATTATCCTCCTGTATGAGTGTGTATATATCTCCCCATTCTGTGCAGGTATACAGCAGTGTATTATATACTTATTATCCTCCTGTATGAGTGAGTATATATCTCTCCATGCTATGTAGGCAGCAGTGTATTATATACTTATTATTCTCCTGTATGAGTGTGTATATATCTCCCCATTCTGTGCAGGTATACAGCAGTGTATTATATACTTATTATCCCCCTGTATGAGTGTGTATATATTTCCCCATTCTGTGTAGGTATACAGCAGTGTATTATATACTTATTATCCTCCTGTATGAGTGTGTATATATTTCTCCATTCTGTGTAGGTATACAGCAGTGTATTATATACTTATTATCCTCCTGTATTAGTGTATATATCTCCCCATTCTGTGTAGGTATACAGCAGTGTATTATATACTTATTATCCCCCTCCTCTATGAGTGTGTATATATCTCTCCATTCAGTGTAGGGATGTAATCCACAATATGTTATATTCTAAGTTTTATCACTTATTGCCAGCTAAAGTCTTCAGAAATTAAAAAGATTTTTTTTGCAGAGGAAATGAGCCAAAGCCAAGAGTTAGCTCAGAAGTAAAAGAGATATAAGTTAAAGTGCTATACTTACCATCCTGGTCAAACCATTTATTTCTGCAAGAAAACCAATGTGGCACTACAGTGGAAGACGTGATATGGGAGGGTAGGGGCGTGTCTTGGGGATTGGGGGAGTGTCTTGGGGTTAGGGGCGTGTCTTGGGGAATAGGGCGTGTCTTTGGGTGGGGTTAAGGGCGTGTCCATGTCCCTCTTTCCTCTCAGCCAAAGTTGGGAGGTATGATATTGTAGGGATCTTCCCGGGGGATGGTGTGTTTGGACACAGTTCACAGCAGACTTGGCTTTGTAAAATAACAGTTTGGCGTTTATTTGCAGCATAAAAAGAACAAAACAAAAAGGTCTTGCCTGTCTGGGCACTTACTAAACAGGTTCGTCACCTATCTGACACTAGGTAAGACAGCGTCCTTCCCCTGGAGACCGGAGGGTGTGTATTAGCTCCAACAGCGGCTATCTTCCCAGCTCCCACCATACACAGCACACAGACTGTTCACTCCTGGCTGAGAGCTAACACTCTGCACACTGTGAGAGCTTTTACCCTCGTGTAGGCTCATCAGGGCACACCTGGCCGCAACACCCGAACTGGATCGGGGGGGAAGGGAATGGCAGGTCCCACTACCATCCTACCCACCATTCCAGTAAATCCAGGCCCGGAAAAATGGAAACAACAACTCAGCAGCATAATACTGCTGAGTGACAGATCTCTCCTGGATTTACCATCTCACCATATGCAGTAGCCTGGGTGAGATGTACCTCCCCTCAAACACTTTTCCAGTGACACTTCTACATATCCCCCCCCCTCTTTTTCAGACCGGAGGGCTGAGCGTTTTGTCCCCACAGACAGTGTACCCGTGATAGGGCGTCAGCATTTGCTAGTAACTTTCCTGGCCTGTGTTCCACAGTAAAATTGAAGTTTTGTAGCGACAGAAACCATCTAGTCACCCTTGCATTTTTTTCCTTGTTTAATTTCATCCATGTTAGGGGGGCATGGTCTGTCACTAACTTGAATTTTCTACCTAGCAAGTAATACCTCAGGGACTCTAGGGCCCACTTCACTGCCAGACATTCTCGCTCAACAATGGCGTAGTTTTTCTCGGCTCCTCGCCATTCACGACCTGTGGGAGGACGGCACCTAACCCTGTGTTAGAGGCATCTGTCTGTACTAGAAACTCTCGCCTAAAGTCAGGGGTAACTAGCACAGGTTGTTGGCACAAGGCAGACTTAAGGCTTTGAAAGGCCTTCTCGGCCTCTGGAGTCCATGTCACCATTGCGGACTTCGCACCCTTTGTCAGGTCAGTTAGTGGGGCTGCAACTGAGGCGAAATTCGGCACAAACCTTCGGTAATAGCCCGTAATACCCAGGAAAGCTCTGAGCTGTTTCTTTGTGAGGGGTTTAGGCCAATTCTGTATGGCCTCAATTTTATTTAGTTGTGGTTTCACTAACCCCCTCCCAATAATGTAGCCCAAGTATTTGGCCTCCTCTAAGGCTAGTGCACATTTCTCTGCATTGATGGTTAACCCCGCATCGCTTATGGCATCTAACACAGCCTGTACTTTACAGAGGTGACTTTCCCAATCAGGGCTAAAAATGACCACATTATTGAGGTAGGCAGCGGAGTAATCACGATGTGGTTGCAGAATCAGGTCCATCAACCTCTGAAAAGTGGCAGGGGCTCCATGTAACCCGAATGGCATCACTACATACTGGAAGAGTCCATCAGGGGTGGAGAATGCAATCTTCTCTTTAGCCTCAGGAGTGAGGGGGATCTACCAGTAGCCCTTAGTGAGATTGAGGGTGGTTATGTACCTGGCATTACCCATCCTTTCTATTAACTCATCTACCCTGGGCATGGGGTAAGCATCGAACTTGGAGATCTCATTTAATTTTCTGAAGTCATTACAGAATCTCCAAGTTCCATTGGGCTTTGGGATTAGCACAATCGGGCTGGACCACTCGCTCTGGGACACCTCAATGACTCCTAGGTCAAGCATACGTTTTACCTCGGATGATAACGCCTCCCTCCGTGCTTCTGGTATCCTATAGGGCTTGAGGTTTACTCTGCTTCTAGGCTCAGTTTCAATATGATGACGAATGAGATGCGTACGCCCTGGGAGGTCAGAAAACTTGTCCCTGTTTTTCTGCAAGTACTCCTTAGCTTCCTGCTTCTGTGACACTGATAGGGTATCACCAGTCTTGACCGGAGGGATTGGTTGTGACAAATGATTAACAGGGTTTGTCGCTACCAAGGATTCCCTGTCTTTCCAGGGCTTGATCAAGTTTATGTGATAAACTTGGAAAGGCTTCCTTCTACCGGGTTGGTGTACCTTGTAGTTGACCTCACTGATCTTCTCTACAATTTCATAGGGACCTTGCCACTTTGCTAAGAATTTACTTTCTACCGTGGGAACAAGTATGGGTACCCGGTCACCTGGACTGAATGTCCTGATTCTTGCAGAACGATTGTAAATTCTGCTTTGGCCCTCTTGCGCCCTCTGGAGGTGTTCCCTTACTAGGGGCATTACAGTGGCTATACGGTCCTGCATCTGTACTACATGTTCTATAACACTCTTGTATGGGGTGGACTCACTTTCCCATGTCTCTTTCGCTATATCCAACAAACCCCTAGGGTGACGACCATAGACCAACTCGAAGGGAGAGAACCCTGTGGAGGCTTGGGGCACTTCCCTAACAGCAAACATCAGGTAAGGTAGTAAGGGATCCCAATCCCGACCATCTTTTTCCACCACTTTCTTCAATATATGTTTCAGTGTTTTGTTAAACCTCTCCACTAACCCATCTGTCTGTGGATGATATACAGAGGTGCGTAGGTGTAAGATTTTAAACAGTTTGCACAGGTCCTTCATTACCTTGGACATAAATGGTGTACCTTGGTCCGTCAAGATTTCTTTGGGGATCCCCACCCTAGAAAACATATAAAACAATTCCCGTGCAATTGTTTTAGATGCAGTGTTTCTTAGGGGTACAGCCTCAGGATAGCGGGTCGCGTAATCTAAGACAACTAGAATATACTGGTGACCCCTAGCTGACTTTACAATGGGACCCACCAAGTCCATTGCGATCCGGTTAAAAGGTACCTCTATGATGGGGAGCGAGACCAAAGGACTGCGAAAATGCGATACTGGAGCGCTAAGCTGACATGTGGGGCACGACTCACAGTATTTTTTTATGTCATTGTAAATCGCAGGCCAATAAAACCTCTGGAGGACTCTCTCCTGCGTTTTATCCGTCCCCAAGTGGCCCCCAAGGACATGATTATGGGCCATGACGAGTACCTGACGCCGGTACGACTTAGGCACCAGAAACTGTTCCACCACCTCGTCATTAATCTTAGTGACTCTATAGAAGAGATTGTTAGTCACAGAAAAATGTGGAAATCATTTTTCAGCATCTGGATCCTGAGGTACCCCATTCATAACCGCAACGTGCTCTCTCGCATTTTTGAGAGTGGGTCCTGTAATTGGGCAGTACCAAAATTATCCCTAGACACCTCTAAGTCTGGAACATTCTGCTCAGTGGGAGGAGCCTCTTCCTCACCAGCCAGGACCTGCAAAGGAAAAGCATCATTTGCACCCTGTACAGTGTTATCATTTACTGTGGGTAATGCATTAGACTTAGGGGTATCCTCACTCCTTACAGGGGATTTTCTTTTCCCCATAGAGCCCAGAACAATGGAAAATCACGCCCCAATATCACATTATGCATGAGGTTTTTAACCACACCCTCTTTATATTGTACAGCACCTAGTTCAGTCCCGACATTGGCCATTACTATAGGGTAAACCTTGGTATCACCATGTATGCACACCACACTCATATGTCTTTCTGACACAAAGTCCCCAGTCACCAGACTGGCATGCACCAAGGTGACAAGGCTTCCTGAGTCCAGCAACACCTTAACAGGGAAGTCATTGACCGTAATGTTGCAGACTTGCGGTTCAGTCTCTAGTCCAGGGACTGCAACACATGACGGTTCCGCAAATAGCGACTGACGCCGGCTAGCGTCACACTCCATGGGCTCACTGGTAAGGGGGCAATGGGCAGATACATGTCCTGTCTCATGGCATCTCCAGCACTGGATAGGGCCTGGTCTCCTTGGCAGGGAGTCCTTTTTAGGGCCACCTAGCCACCATCACCAGTCTTTTGCCCTTGAGACACCGCCTGAGCGCTCTTCCCTCTATCAGCACCCCTCCACACTCCCCCAATAGATGGAAGTCTCTTACCAGCTGACGGCAAGATCTGGCACTCCGGGGAGGTGAAGGTGCTGCAGGAACATCACGGAGGTAGTCCTCAGTCGCCTGGAACCTCTCCACAAGGTTGACAAGTTCGTCGGCACTCTTAGGGTCGCCTTGTCCCACCCAGCGTTGTAGATCAGCAGGAAGTGCTCGGAGGTAGCGATCCATCACGACCCTCTCTAGGATCTGGGCAGGAGTAGAGGTGTCTGGCTCCAACCACTTTCTTGCCAAATGGATCAGGTCATACATCTGGGACCTCGCTGATTTGTCCAGACTGTAGCTCCAGTTGCGTACCCTCCGGGCACGGACAGCCGCAGTAACTCCTAGTCGGGCAAGTATCTCCGCTCTTAGCCGAGGATAGTCCTTGACCTCTTGCTCACTGAGGTCATAATAGGCCTTTTGAGGTTCGCCTGTTAAATAGGGCGCAATCACTTCTGCCCACTCAGTGGAGGGTAGCTTTTCTCGCTCAGCCACACGCTCAAAGACAGTTAAGTAGGCCTCAACATCGTCATCAGCAGTCATCTTTTGCAGTGCTCGCTGCACAGCTCTTCTCACAGACAAAGTCTCTGGCGCAGCTGCTGCCACCTGCATGCGCATCTTGCTTTGCTATCAGATGCTCAATGAGTTTCTGTTGTTGAGCCATCGCCTGTTCATGGCGCAGGTTAGCGTCTGTCTGAGCTTGCATGAACTGCTTCATCATCTCCTCCATGTTGCTTGACTGTTTTTGGAGTGAAGCAGCAGCCTTCACCCAGGACATAAGCAGCTGTAGCCAAGTTGATGCACACCGTTGCCCCTAGCAATCGTTTTGCCCGCTCCGCAGCACCAATTGTAGGGATCTTCCCAGGGGATGGTGTGTTTGGACACAGTTCACAACAGACTTGGCTTTGTAAAATAACAGCTTGGCGTTTATTTGCAGCATAAACAGTCCAGAAAACATAAATACAGCAACTCCCTGCTTTTAAGAACAAAACAAAAAGGTCTTGCCTGTCTGGGCACTTACTAAACAGGTTCGTCACCTATCTGACACTAGGTAAGACAGCGTCCTTCCCCTGGAGACCGCAGGGTGTGTATTAGCTCCAACAACGGATATCTTCCCAGCTCCCACCATACACAGCACACAGGCTGTTCACTCCTGGCTGAGAGCTAACACTCTGCACACTGTGAGAGCTTTTACCCTCGTGTAGGCTCATCAGGGCACACCTGGCCGCAACACCCGAACTGGATCTGGGGGGAAGGGAATGGCAGGTCCCACTACCAACCTACCCGCCATCCCAGTAAATCCAGGCCCGGAAAAATGGAAACAACAACTCAGCAGCATAATACTGCTGAGTGACAGATCTCTCCTGGATTTACCATCTCACCATATGCAGTAGCCTGGGTGAGATGTACCTCCCCTCAAACACTTTTCCAGTGACATGTCTACAGTATATATATATATATATATATATATATATATATATATATATACACACAAAGTCATATTAGAAAATCATATAACTGGAATAAAGAAATCACCTGAATACCTATTTAAAGCAACAATATTATATTATGCAAAAGTTTTATAAGTTTTTGCAGTTGCTGTTGCCTTTTTACACTTCCTATTGATAGAAGGGGCCCCAGTATAAACTAATCATAGGTAGTCTTATGGCTGGAAACAGACCAAAAGATTTCCATATCCCTGCAGCACCTCCAGAAGTTAGAGAAGATGTGACTTTAGGATGAGCAGTAATGTTACATAATCCATACATAGAGGCACCTGGAATGTGACACTCTAGTCTTCCGGCAAACCTGCAGATTAGGCTTTTACTGGTGCATCTAACCATAGCTTTTCCAGGCTATATCTGCAGAACAGCTGTGCCCTCTTCACTCCATGCTTTCTTTTTTTTACTGTATATTCTCTTTACAACCCATAGGTCTCCAGGGAATATTGGCCTTATAAAAGCTTGTGTCTGTATCTGAAGAATTAAAAACTAAAATCATCTCTAGTTTCTGGGAAAGTTAAATGTGATGTGACCCTTATGCTGTTAGGAGTGCGTGAGGCAAAAGCATAGCTCATCACGTATAAAACATTGCATTGACGTTTCCCACAAGGTCTGTTGTTTAAATAAAGTCATTAGGGTACATGCCTATAGGATTACTCACATTTGCTTCAACCATGGATAACCGGATGCCCCCGGAGATTCAATATGTGAGACAATAGCAAGACAGCAAGAGCAATTTATAGAGTAAAATCTGATTGATTGCTAGGGATAAAAACATGCTGTCATGATTGTGCCTGAAAAGACATCAGTGCCACCCTCTGCGGTGAAGATCCAACCTCTGCGCCAAAAACTGCGCTTTTAGCATTAAGTCCATGCCTGGTTTTGTTCTGTTCTTTGCTTATGTCTTTTGTGATCCGGTCCATCTTTTCTCAGTTCTCCCTGCTTTTTCCTTGCTGTGGTCTATTCACTAATTGTCTCTGTTGTGTTGTGATTGACAGGTCTCTTCACCACTGGCTTTCTGTGATTCTCTTGTGTGTTTCTCCTGCTCCACCTATCAGCTTGGAGTCCAGGACTTCTGTTCCCTTATAGTTTGGTTTCTCCCTTCACTCTGGGCTCTTGATAGCTTTGTCCAGCTAGACAGTTCAGCTTGATCCAGTGGTTTGCCGTATTGTTTGTTTTCCTGGTTTCCTGATCCCTTTTCTTGTTTCTTGCCTTTCTTTGTCTTTTGGTTCAGTGTTCCTCGCTTAGTCCTCAGTGTTCCTTGCCTTGTCCTCAGTTTATCTTACTACTATCTCTGGCTTTTGTTTCTCCAATTTTTTTTTTATAAATTCTTTATTTAACATCCACATTTTCTAACAAATAAAAGCTGAACAATCAGGATCAAACACACCCCGAGCCAGAGAATTGCAAAAAACATTTGACACTGGGGGACACATGTAAATGTACACAGTAGAAAAGGAAGGTAAAATTGAGCATTCATATCATACCGGTATGATATGTGTCTACATGCTCCCTGAGTTATTGTGATGGCCCTGTGGCTACCCCCAATCGTCAACCCCTTCGTCCTTTTCAGCTAAAGGACCAGATAGAGGAACTCTCTGCAAAAGATGCTGAGGTTCAGAGGGCAGAGAGATGGTGGCAAAAGAACAGAGGAGTAGGGATACATAAGGAGGGGTAGAGGACAGGGGAAAGGGGGGAGAAAGATCCGCAGGGGAGGGAGGAGGGGCCAGGTAAAAGAAGAGCGAGGGAAGGAACTACGGTAGAAAGAGAAGGAAAGAGGAGAGAAAAAAAAGAGAAAGAAAAAAAAGGGGGGGAAGGGGGAAGAGGGAGGTGGGGGGAAGGAGGGGAGTAGAAGGAATGGCAGGGAAGGTCTGAGGGCAATGACCAGGACTAGGTGCCCCAACTATTGCAGGCCCGCGAGCACTCGGGGTGACATCTAAGTCCTTTCGGCGCTCTGGGAGGTTTCTGGGCACAGCAAGGTTGCATATTCAGCCGTGTCCTGGAACTCCATCCAGGCTACCTATGTACCTGTAAAACGAGCGTTCTGGTCGTGCAGCACAGCAGTCAGGTCCTCCATTCTCATAAGTTAATTCACCTTAGAGATCCAGAGAGAAATAGGTGGGGGGACTGTGCACTTCCAGTAGAGAGGGACGCACAAGCGAGCAGCCATCACCAGGAAGCGCAGCAGGGAACGTCTGTATTTCTGTGTGGGCAACTCAGTGTGGTGAAGTAGGAACAGGGCAGACGGGAGGTCCACCGAGGGGCCAATGACCCGCCCGATGGTCTCCTTAACCTTGTCCCAGAAAGCTACGAGCACCGGGCAGGACCAAAACACATGCAGATGGGTACCTTCCGCAGCCCTGCATCTCCAACACATCGGATCCACCGCAGGCCAGATCGCATGCAATCGCACCGGCACCTGGTACCATCGTGTAAGGATCTTATAGCCCGCCTCTTGAAAGTGCGAGCTCAAGGAGCCTTTGTGGACAAGAGACAGAATGTCAGTCCTTTGCGCCGGAGAGAGAGAGAGGTGGAGGTCGTTCCCCCATTTTGTCAGAAATGGAGGGGGTTCCTGGTCGGGTGGGATCAGCAGGTCGTTGTAGAGAAGTGAGAGTGCATGACGTAGTTGGCCAGAACCCTCGCACAACGTCTCCAAATAAGTCTTAGAGGTAGAGAATTGTGTGGCAGGGGGGAGAGTGTGTAAGAAGTGTGTAAGTTGGTTAATACGCCATGCGCCTAGTGGTCTTGGGTCAGAAATGGCTTCCAGAGCCGCAGGGGACAGCCATGTTGCCTGGGATATGAAGTGGGAGGCTCTAAAAATGTTGGCACTCGCCCACGCTCTGAAGCCTGGGTCCGAAATCCCAGGTATGAAATCCGGATGGCCAATGATCGGTGACATAGGTGAGGTGAGTGGGAGCACGAGGTCGCGGACCAAAGCGTCGGCGCAGGCTAGGAGTGTCGGGCCTATCGTCGGGTGTGAGCGTAGGTCTGTTAGGGAGGGGCCGGGGAGCCAGGGGATGCAGGCTAGAGGGATGCTGGTGGAGGACTGTTCTATTTGGACCCATGGCCTCAGTGCCGCATGTCTACACCAGTCCACGACCCGGGTGAGGACCGATGCCAGGTAATACAGGTGAATATCCGGGAGGGCAACGCCACCTCTGTCTTTTTTGCGACACAGTAAAGCTCGTTTAACCCGTGCAGGTTTAGCGCCCCATATGAATCTAGTCTGAGCGGAGGTCACGGCTTTAAGGAACGATTGGCGCAGCAGGACTGAACCGTTGCAAAAATTGGGGGGAAGTTAGCGGAGAAAAGTTCTTTCGGGTCAGCAGTGAGATTGATCCCTAGGTATTTGAGCACCTTGGAGGCCCAGCGGAACCTGAAGGAGGAGCGAAGTGACAACACCGTCTCAACAGGCAATGATATATTGAGTGCCTCAGACTTTGCATAATTGATTTTAAAATTAGAGAGTGAGGCAAAGAGTTCCAACTCTCTCAGAATGACTGGTAGAGTAACCTGAGGGTTAGTCACAAAGAAGAGCAAGTCATCCGCGTAGGCGGCTACCTTGTGTACGGTGCTGCCCACTTGCAAGCCCCCAATATCCTCAGTTCCCCGCACAATTCTCAAGTAGGGCTCTAGCGTCAGCACAAAAATGAGGGGAGAAAGAGGGCATCTGTAACGCCTGGACTAGTGGATCCACTGGACCGTCACCAGCGATGGCACTGACCTCACCAGGGAGCGGAGTCTAAGGGGCCGCTGGTTTTCACCAGAGCCCGCCGCAAGGCGGGATGGACTTGCTGCGGCAGGCGACCCCCAGGTCGCTACCCCTGGCTTGGTTGCTGGTGACGGCAGGCGAGGCGTGGCAGGAGCAGTAGGCAGGAGATGGTACTGGCAATGGTCTGTAGGTGAGACCGCACGTGACAGGCTGAACACAGGAACCAAAGTGTAACGGGGAAGCAGGAACCAGGAACAAGGAGTGGGGACCAGGTAGCGGACAGGAATCAGGAACAAGGACTAGGGACCAGGTAGCGGACAGGAATCAGGAACAACAGGGAGCTGGGCCAAACGCTATGGGAAGCATGTAGAGGCTCCAACACCTGCAGTGGGGCAGGGCTGGAATTTATAGGGAGTGATTGTGTGCATGACCAATTAGGAGCGCACTGCCCCTTTAAATCCGCGCCCTAGGAGGCGGGGACGCGCGCCGGCCGGCACAGCGACGGACAGGGGCGTGGAGAGGTGAGGCGCCCCCCGGGGCCGAAGTGACAGCAGCGCCGGGTCCCTGCCTATGGACACCGGCTGCTGCATGGGGAAGAGAGGAGTCGCGGCGGCGGCCCGGAGCACGGGACGCCGCCGCGGCCGTGACAGTACCCCCCCCCTTTGGCCTCCCCCTCTTTCTGGCCTGTAGGAACCTCTTGATGAGATCTTGGTCCAGGATGTTAGCCTCGGGTTCCCAGGACCCCTTTCCAGTCCACCAGGAAGAACCGTCTCCCTCTGACAGTTTTCATGGCCAGAATGTCTTTGACAATGTAGACGTCGTCAGAGACGGCTTGTGGAGCAGAGAGCGAAGCCTTATCGGAGAACCGGTTGAGGACTACTGGCTTTAAGAGGGAGACATGTAAGGCGTTCGGAATCCGCATCGTAGGAGGTAGGCGGAGTTTGTAGGTGACAGGGTTGAGGCGTTTTAGCACCGAGAAAGGACCGATGAATCGAGGACCCAACTTGTAGCTGGGAATCTTGAGTCGGACATATTTGGCCGAGAGCCAGACTTTGTCCCCAGGGAGAAAATTCATGGCGGGTCTTCTTCTCTTATCCGCCTGGTCCTTCATGCGGTCAGATGCCTTGAGCAGAGATTGTCGAGTCTGTTCCCAGATTGACTGCAGGTCAGATAACAACTCCTCCACGGCTGGGACTTCAGAGGATGGAGAGAGAGGCAGAGGAGGGCGAGGATGACGTCCATAGACCACATAGAAGGGTGACTTGCCTGTGGAGCTCGAGTCCAGATGATTGTAGGAGAACTCCGCCCATGGAAGCAGACTGGACCAGTTGTCCTGGCGAGCGGAGACGAAATGTCGAAGATAACTGCCAAGGACCTGATTGACCCTCTCCACTTGCCCATTAGTCTGGGGATGATAGGCCGAAGAGAAGTCCAGCTTCACTTGGAGTTGAGAGCAGAGAGCACGCCAGAATCTGGAGACAAATTGTGAGCCTCTGTCAGACACTATATGAAGAGGAAGACCATGGAGGCGGAAGATATGCTGAAAGAACAGCTGGGCCAGGCGAGGAGCTGATGGTAATCCAGGAAGAGCCACGAAGTGGGACATCTTGGAAAAGCGGTCAGTTACAACCCAAATGACCGTGTCACCCGCAGATGGAGGTAAGTCTGTGACAAAGTCCATGCCTATATGGCACCAGGGGCGGTCTGGGACTGGCAAGGGCTGAAGTAGGCCGGCAGGTTTTTGATGGGAGGACTTGTCTCTGGCACAGATGGTACAAGACGCCACAAAGTCCTTGACATCTTGGAGTAGGCTAGGCCACCAGTAGTGGCGGGAGATCAGTTGCCCGGTCTTTAGAGCTCCCGGATGCCCGGCCACCATAGAGGAATGACCCCATTTCAAGATGCGTTTACGGAGTGCGGCCCGCACATAAGTCTTACCGGGAGGCAATCTCTGCAGAGTAGAAGTAGCAACAGGTACTAGGCGATCGGGAGGAATTATGTGACGAGGAGGTTCCTCTTGCCCCATGACATCGGATGCTCGGGATAACGCATCGGCCTTTATATTCTTCTCGGCTGGACGGAAATGAATGGTGAAGTTGAACCGAGAGAAGAAGAGGGACCACCTGGCCTGCCGGGGATTGAGGCGTTGAGCCTATTGGAGGTAGAGGAGGTTCTTGTGGTCCGTGTAGATGTTAACGGAATGTCTAGCCCCCTCTAGGAGATGACGCCACTCCTCCAGTGCCAACTTGATAGCCAGGAGTTCACAATCTCCAATAGTATAGTTCCTCTCGGCCGGGGAAAAAGTTTTAGAAAAGAACCCGCAGGTTCTGATCTTGCCTGATGTGTCCCTTTGCGAGAGGACGGCTCCTGCGCCCACAGAAGAAGCATCAACTTCAAGAGAAAACGGCTTGGAGATATCCGGGCGAACTAGAGCAGGAGCGGAGGCAAAGGCAGACTTTAGGCTATTGAAGGCTTGTTCGGCCTCTGGAGGCCAGCGTTTGGGATCCTCCCTCTTCTTTGTGAGAGCCACTATGGGTGCTACCAGGGTAGAGAAGTGAGGGATGAATTGCCGGTAGTAATTGGCAAATCCAAGAAATCGTTGGATAGCTCTAAGTCCCTCAGGGCGAGGCCATTGGAGAACAGCTGAGAGCTTGGCAGGATCCATCTGTAGGCCCTGGTCGGAGACAATGTACCCAAGAAACGGCAGGCTGCGTTGATGGAAAACGCACTTCTCCAGCTTGGCATATAAGCGGTTGGCCCGTAATCTTCGTAGAACCTCCCGTACATGGGACACGTGGGTCTGCTGGTCGTGGGAGAAGACCAGGATGTCGTCAAGATAGACAATGACACAGACATAGAGGAGGTCGCAGAATATATCATTCACAAATTCCTGGAAGACCGCTGGGGCGTTGCATAGGCCGAATGGCATGACCAGATATTCGTAGTGCCCATCCCTGGTGTTGAAAGCGGTCTTCCATTCGTCTCCTTCACGAATTCGGATCAGGTTATACGCTCCCCTCAGGTCCAGCTTAGAGAAGATCCTAGCTCCACGGAGACGGTCGAATAGTTCGGGGATTAGCGGAAGAGGATAGCGGTTCTTGACAGTCACCTTATTTAAGCCCCGGTAGTCTATGCATGGGCGGAGGGAACCGTCCTTCTTCTGCACAAAGAAAAATCCAGCGCCAGCAGGAGACGTGGATTTACGAATGAAGCCCTTCTGTAAGTTCTCCCGGATGTAGGAGGACATGGCTTCCGTCTCGGGCACCGAGAGAGGGTATACTCGACCACGTGGAGGAGAAGTTCCTGGAAGAAGGTCTATAGGGCAATCATAGGGCCGATGAGGTGGTAGAGAGTCCGCCTCCTTGGCCGAAAAAACATCAACGAAGTCATGGTATTCCTGCGGTAGTCCCGAATGAGGCTTGGCGTTAGCAGGTGACCTCGTAGCGCACTTGGGTTGAGGAGGTCTCAGACACCTATTTGGACAGTCCTGGCCCCAGCTGAGAACCTCCCCAGTTCTCCAGTCCAGCTTAGGGGTATGTAGTTGCAGCCAAGGGAGACCCAACAGGATGTTGGAAGAGGAATGGCGCAAAAAGGCGCCCACCTGGAGGACTAGGGGTTCCGTCTGGCAGTGCACAGCTTCGGAAAGAATCTCGCCCGTGACCGAAGAGATAGACCGGGGTTGGGTTAGCTGTATCACGGGTAGCCGCCATCTTTGGACCAACGAAGCAGAAATGAAACTGCCAGCAGCGCCAGAGTCGATAAGGGCAGTAGTCTGGAGAACTTGCCCTGTGGGTGTCTGGATGGAGACTGGCATAGTCAACCTTGGAGAGGTGGCATTCACACCTAGGGAGGCCTCTCCCACCGGACCTAGGTGCGAGCATTTCCCCAATGCTGAGGACGTTGGGGACATCTCTGCCGGTTGTGATCAGCGCCACCGCAATAGAGACAGAGATTCAGCTGCATTCGACGGGCTCTCTCATCAGTCGTCAGGCGAGCTCGTTTCACCTGCATGGGGACTTCTGGAGGCGACTGGGGCATAGGAGCAACGGGACTCTGGAAGACCGGTGCCAGCCGAGGATGGCGACGGGGCAGGCTCAGTCGTCGTTCCTGCCGGACCTCCTCCTCTCTCTCGGAAAATCGGTTGTCGACTCTGGTAGCCAGTAGGATTAGATCGTTCAGAGATGTAGGGAGGTCGCGGGCGGAGAGCGCGTCTTTCACTCGACCGGATAGGCCCTTCTTGAAGGTGGCTAATAGGGCGGCCTCGTTCCAGTCCAATTCAGCTGCCAGGGTGCGGAACTGGATGGCATAGTCACCAACAGAGGAGCTCCCTTGAGAGAGGTTGAGAAGAGCAGTCTCAGCTGAAGTAGCAAGGGCAGGTTCCTCAAAGATGGAGCGAAACTCGGCCAGGAAGGCCCGGAGATTGGCAGCAACAGGATCATCACGGTCCCACAGTGGCGTGGCCCAGGCCAGAGCTCTACCCTCCAATAGGCTGATGATGAAAGCCACTTTAGAGCGCTCGGTGGGAAACTGACTACTTAAAAGTTTAATATGCATCGTGCATTGAGTCAGGAATCCTCTGCACAACTTGGGATCGCCTCCATATTTACTCGGGAGGGCCAATCAAAGTCTCGAGGTGGCTGCAGGTGGTGGTGGGCGCTGGGCTGTAGTATGCTGCTGTAGAGCGGCAGTCAATTGCTGGATTTGCTGCGACTGTTGCTGGATCTGTTGAGCCTGTTGAGCGACCACTCTGGCGACGTCACGGAGATCAGGCACCTCGCCGGGATCCATGGTTGGAGCCTACTGTAACGCCTGGACTAGTGGATCCACTGGACCGTCACCAGCGATGGCACTGACCTCACCAGGGAGCGGAGTCTAAGGGGCCGCTGGTTTTCACCAGGCGGGATGGACTTGCTGCGGCAGGCGACCCCCAGGTCGCTACCCCTGGCTTGGTTGCTGGTGACGGCAGGCGAGGCGTGGCAGGAGCAGTAGGCAGGAGATGGTACTGGCAATGGTCTGTAGGTGAGACCGCACGTGACAGGCTGAACACAGGAACCAAAGTGTAACGGGGAAGCAGGAACCAGGAACAAGGAGTGGGGACCAGGTAGCGGACAGGAATCAGGAACAAGGACTAGGGACCAGGTAGCGGACAGGAATCAGGAACAACAGGGAGCTGGGCCAAACGCTATGGGAAGCATGTAGAGGCTCCAACACCTGCAGTGGGGCAGGGCTGGAATTTATAGGGAGTGATTGTGTGCATGACCAATTAGGAGCGCACTGCCCCTTTAAATCCGAGACAGCCGGCGCGCGCGCGTCCCCGCCGGCCGGCACAGCGACGGACAGGAGCGTGGAGAGGTGAGGCGCCCCCCGGGGCCGAAGTAACAGCAGCGCCGGGTCCCTGCCTATGGACACCGGCTGCTGCATGGGGAAGAGAGGAGACGCCGCCGCGGCCGTGACAGCATCCCTGTCTCGTGCCGTTGTAGATAGAAAAGCGGTCCGAGAGGACGCCGTTCACCCGGACAGTGGCAGAGGGGTTGGAGTAAAGGGACAGAATCCAAGTTAGAAAATTTGGACCTAGACCTAAGGCCCGTAAGGTCTCCTCCATAAACGTCCAGTTGACACGGTCGAATGCCTTTTCGGCGTCCGTAGAGAGAAGCATGAAAGGGGTACGGTGGGCTGAGGCATGGTGGACCAGGTCAACTGCACGAATGGTATTGTCTCGGGCCTCACGTCCCGGCAGGAATCCCGTCTGATCTAGGTGAATGGCGCCCCCAAGGAGGAAGGACAGTCTAGAGGCCAGGATCTTTGCAAATAGCTTCAGGTCAACATTTAAAAGTGATATTGGCCTGTAGCTGGCACAAAGGGAGTGGTCCTTCCCCTCTTTAGGGATGACTGAAATGACCGCCCTGGTGGTGTCAGTGGGGAGCGAAGTGCCCTCAGGGAGTGAGTTAAATGCCTCGAGAAAGTGGGGGGTTAGTAGAGGTTCAAGAGCCTTATAATATCCCAGGGAGAAACCGTCGGGGCCCGGTGCTTTCCCGGACTTGGATGCCTTAAGGGCCACACGGAGTTCCGTATCCGAAAGTGGCTCTTCCAGAGCAGAGAGAGCCTCCTCAGGGAGACAAGGAAGGCCGGATCGGGCTAGATAGTCCCTGATACAGGAACGAAAAGATTGACTGAGTGTAAGGGGATTAGATTGATCTGTGGAGTATAAAGCAGCGTAGAAGTCACGGAATGCCCGCGCAATGCCAGCCGGTAGGTGCTCCCGCCCTCCTGAGTCAGTAACGATCTGGGGAACATAGGTCCGAGTGCGTTGAGCTCGCAGCGCCCTAGCGAGGGTCCGTCCGCACTTATTCCCAAACTCATAGAAGTGGCGCCTACATTTCACCAATGTGGCTTTGGCTTTGTCCAGGAGATGAGTGCAGAGGGACTCCCGAGCAGCTAGTAGCCTCACCGTAATATAGTCTGTAGGCGCAGATTTGTGGGCTTGCTCTAGGTCTCGTAATTCTGCCAGTAAACGGGTCGTTTTAGCTGCTTTTTCCCGTTTAAGACACACCTCGTGTTTCACCAGGATCCCTCTAGCCACGCACTTATGTGCCTCCCATACCACCATAGCCGAGGACTCCCCACCTCCATTGGTACTGAAATATTCGGTCAGGGACTGTCTAAGGTCCGCTAGGACCACAATATCCTGGATCAGAGATGAATTAAGCTGCCATTGCCATTGCATGGGGTACGGTTCCGGTAGAGCTAGAGTGAGAGAGATCATGGCATGGTCTGAGAACGTAATGGTGTCAATCGCTGCATTTCTGAATAAGGATAGATGTCCATGTTTTAGCAGGAGATAGTCTAACCTTGAGTAGGTGTTGTGTACTGGGGAATAAAAGAAGTAGTCCCGGTCTCTAAGTGTCAATTAACTGGTGTTCGTGTAGTAAGGAGTTCATGCGGGACAGGTGTGAGCGGCTAACATGTGAGGATCCTCTAGAGGTATCTAAGGATGGATCCAACACTAAGGTAAGATCCCCACCAACGACCAGGATCCCCTCATCAATTGCAAGTCATCAATTGCATCAAGGTACGTTTGCATAGCATGCGCCTGGCCCGAATTAGGGAGATAGAGGGAGGCAAAAGTAAATACCTGTGCGTTGATACTACCCTTCACTAGAATCATACGGCCCTCCTCATCAGACCGGGTGTCCACGAGTTCCCAGGGTAGCGTACGAGAGATAAGGTACCTCTTGCTTTCTACGTAGCAGCAGGCTACGTAGCAGCAGAATCATCAGTTAACCAGTACTCACGGTGTGGTCTAAGGATCCAACAAATAAAAGGTAAACTAATGGCATAATCAACAGGCAGTGGCCAAACCAAGCCAGTGTCAGCTAGCCAGGAGAGTCAAACAAAGATATTATCTAAAAAAAACTGAAAAAACTTTCTGGGAGCGGTACCGTCCTATAGTGTGAACACACTCCAAAGAACCAAAGGGCAACTTATAATTGGTAAGTGGTAATTTCTCTTCACTCCACACCCAACAATGCCTAAAGATAATCTCAGACCGGGTTCACTCCAATCCCTCCAGCTAGGTGAACAAGCACTGATAGGCTTAGCATTTCTGCTTTCTGTTTGGCCAACCTGTCCCTCTAATAGGGCTGGTGGTCATGGAAATCTCTTGACCGAACTACAGGAGGAGGAGGATGTGTGAAATTGCACAGAAGCCTTGTGAGGTAAATATATTAGGATACCAATGGTCTCTTTTTGCAGAATAGGAACATGACAAAGGGTTGGAAGGCATTACCTGGGCCTCCAAATTCCCAGATCTCTATCCGATCGAACATCTGTGGGATGTGCTAGAAAAGCAAGTCTTACATTGCAACCTATAGAAGTTTAAAGGGGAACAGTCAGCTGTCTTACTGCTCCGTTAGTGGCACTACCCGCCCCAAAAGCATCGATCCAGCCTGCCCCCAGCCGCCCGCTCAATTAATTATTATTTGAAAGTGGCATAGCCGGACGGAGGCGGATTGGTGCTATGGGGACAGGCAGGAGCAAAAGACTTACTGTACCGAAACTGGTGCTGAGGAGGAAGGTAAGACTGACCTGCTGATAGATCCTGCTAATGTGGCTAGGATTACAGACTACAGCACACATTCAGAAGCCTGACGGAGCCCATGCCTTACCAGATCTGGTTTAACAGAAAGAGGAGGACCTATACATTATTTTACATTATTTTTTTATTTGTTGTACAGAGTTGCATATTAAAAAAGTGTAAGGTCTATACTAGAGTAGTAACAGAATCTTATGAGACCTACTGTCCCTCCATTCCCCTGACTTCTTATAGTAGAATGAAAAATGCAATCAGATGCCAAGTAAAAAGCCTTTAATCAGAAGAACGTTAGGAGCAGTCATTCTTCCTTGAATTTTTCTTTTACGGGTAGACTTCCTTTAATGCCATTTATAAATGCCCAAATTAAATAAAATAAAAAAATAACATCCTGATGGCAGAAAAAAATAGCTGAGCTATAAACGGATGTATTTCATTTTATGGAGCTAATAGTTAGTGAAAAGACAAAGGAAGATTGTACTGGAGCGTATGAAAATAGAAATATTTCCCATTAGCAGTGATAAAGGAATTAAATGTGTCTGGCGGAGGAGCGGATGGGAAGTCTACGTCTGTAGATGGTAGATTTTTTAATTTGCAGAAACTAAAATGCCCTTTGCTTAATTATGCCCACAAGCCTTATGTAGTCTGTGACAAATGTCGTGTCTGGGTTCAATGTTTTATTACTTAAGGTTTATTGTTTTACCCAATAGGCATCGGAAATCTTGTCAGGTTATAAAGAAAACGTACTATGTTGAACTCCATGTATCAAGGTCTTAGATTTACTCCTGACTAGTGTTTAGTGGAGAGGCTGAACTGTTCAGGTTTGGCAATGTTCTCTGAACCCAAACGCTCATCATTTGTTTCTCCGCAGCTGCAGAGGTTGCATGCCACCCTAGGGAGTCCTCAAAAATCTGGATACAGCCATGGAACGTTGCTGATCCCGAACAGTTTGCTGTCTCCACGCAACACTACTCCTGAATAATAACTAAAGTTTTCCCATTCACTCTGGTGTGAGGTAGTGTACATTAAAATGCCATGGGTCATTACTATGGCGGAGTTATGGTACACAGGGCAACAAAATGGTAACCAACCCTAAAGTTGGTGGAGGGGGTATACTGATGTGGTGAATGTTTTCTTGTCCTGGGTCCTCTGATACCTGCAGATAGACATTGCATGGTAGGACTCATCTTAGCACTGTGGCCAACCAAGGTCACCCTTATGAATGGAAGCTCTTTACCCAAACTCTATTACTACAAGGGTTGTATAGTCCTAATTTTTTTTTTTTCATGATACAACAAAATGTTCTCTTTGCTTCCCTGACCTTTACAGTCTCAAGATCCTAATCCTTTAATGTGTCCTGGGGACAAGGTAGAACGGTCTGTTTGGAACAAGTCAGTGCTTCCATTCAGTAAACTATGAGAAGCTATCTCGTCCACATGGGCCAATTGTGGCAGAACTATTTCAACACCTCTATGCCATAGATGGGATTCTTAAAGGAGAAGTCCAGGCAAATCAAGGGATGGGGAAGGAAATAAAGTGCTTTTACTTCCCTCGCTCCAGCGCTGGTGGCCGCATACCGCAGCTCCGGCCCCTGCTTCCTGGTCTGAGCCGGACCTGGGTCGCAAGTCAGCAGCCTTAGCGGGGTCTTGTCTTGGCCACTGACTGGCTGAGCAAACCGCGCACATGAAGACCCGGGTCCGTGTCAGTCCAGGAAGCATCTGAGGGACCGCAGCACTGGAGCGGGGGAAGTAAGAGCATGTTATTTCTTTTATGCTCCCCGGCACTTGTTAAAAAAATCGGTTTGCCCGGACTTCTCCTTTAATTTATCAGCTGCAGATTACACAGGGTGATGAGAAGCTGATAACAATAATTTATATGACCATACAAAAGATGCAATCAGCCTAATCGATGGCCCTCGGAATGCTCATTTGCTCAATAATCTGCTCATCAACAGTTTCCGAAAGTAACAAGCAGCTGCTTTGAAAGCATCCGAGCTGGAAATCCAGTTTCTTTTGGGGCTGGTTTACCATTTTGACGACTAGTTGGCATACTGTCCGCACAGGAGCGACTGAAAATAGTATAGTCCCAAGTCAGGACCAATAGAGAGAACCCTGATAAATAGAGTTCAACATTGTATATTGATGACACAACACAGACAGAACCTTTTACAACATGTGTTTTGCATCGTATAAATATCAGCCTTTAGAAACCACGCTCAACCTTTACAATGCACTTAACCTCTGGGAATGTGAAAATCTAATAAATCCTTTTTTGATTTGTTCCAGGATAGAACAAAAGAACACAAATAGAACAAATTAGTGTTAGTGTTTCCAAAGACAAGACATGTAATATACCTTCAAGAGAACATATATATATATACATCATATGTGTGTGTTGTTTATTGGACATGGGAGCAATCTATTTAATGCCGTGAGACATGCTTACAGCAATGCCTGTAGACCAGGAGTGTAAATTCAAATACAAAGTGGGCCACAATAAAAAAAAACTAGACAAAGTCAGGGGCCAACCTTGATATTTATTGAAGCGTGCGCACAGCATTCTTGAGGGAGGGCGCGACCACACCCCGATACACAGACTGGGCTCACCACAGAACTTGCCCCCCTTGAGTGTGATCTCTGCAGATCGACGAGTTCTGTGCACAAATCCATATTATTATAATAGCATTCATGTCATATTGCTGCCAGTTTGTGGTCTCTGGGGTTGTTAGTCATGGTACCAGGGGTTCATGGGCAGCCCTGTGGTAGCCTGGAGCTTGTGGGACTTTAAAGTTTAATAGATCAAGTAGGCAGAATGTGTGCATGAAGGCTGTATCCAATATGTGATAAGTGGTGCTGTGGGTCCCACTGATGACCAGTAAAACCAAATGAGGAAAGAAAACAAGCAATGTGAGCGCTGCCTGACTATGTGAAGGTCACTAAGGGTATGTTCACACTGAGTAAGCGGAATCCCGCCTGTTTCAGTGTCCCATAGCTGTCTATGGAAGAGCGCACGCTCCTCCGCAGCCACCGCTGCGGAGCGGTGGCAGCGGAGGAGCGCGCGCCCTCACTCACAGTTGGACACTGAGCACGGCAGGATCTCTCCGCCGTATTTGCTCAGTGTAAACATACCCTAAGAGAAGAAGGCACCAGTTGACTCCCTAGTCTTTACATGAGGCCTGTGCCAGATGTGATAGAGATGTAGTTGAAGAACAAGTTATCCAGCAGCCCAGCATCTGTCTGATTGCAATTGCAGTGCCCCCTGAAGCCAGACATACCATCTAGTAGTACCCTATGCACTAGTAGTACCTCCCTGTGCACCTGGGCAGCTTTCCCTTCCCCCATTACACTGGAATGTTAAATATCAAGAACTGAGAGCCAGTGTTGAATAACACATGCCAAAATTGAAACTTTTTGGAGGACCCCATAGTTACCTCTTCTGTGAACCCTGCCCAGGCTCAGTAACTGTGCAGTGCGGAGGTATCAGCTGCACCAAGGCATTGATGTCTGAGTGGGGTCAATGCCCCTCTGTCACATAATAGAATTATTACTTTTATACTGGCACAGGGTATATGGAGGGCATAACATTAGCTTATGCCTCTACAGAAGGAAATTACTTAAAGGGGTACTGCAACAAAAAACGGTTTCCTTAAAATCAACTGGTTTCAGAAAGTTATATAGATTTGTAATTTGCTTCTATTTAAAAATCTTACGTTTTCCCATACTTATCAGCTGCTGTATGTCCTGCAGGGAATAGTGTATTCTTTTCAGGTGTGTTATGGCACCATGGAACTGTCCAGAGCAGCAGCAAATCCCCATAGAAAACCTCTCTTGCTCTTCACAGTTCCTGGCTGTCACAGCAGAGAGCACTGTGCCAGACTGAAAAAAAAATACACCACTTAATGCAGGACATACAGCAGCTGATAAATATGGGAAGACTTGAGATCTTTAAATAAAAGTAAATTACAAATCTGTATACCTTTCTGAAACCAGTTGATTTAAAAGAGAAAAATGTTCGCAAGAGCACCGCCTTAAAGGGGTTATCCAGCGCTACAAAAACATGGCCACTTTTCCCCCTCTCTTGTCTCTAGTTCAGGTGTGGTTTGCAATTAAGCTCCATTTACTTCAATGGAACTAAGTTAGAAACCCCACCCAATCTGGAGATAAGAGAGAGGGAAAAGTGGCCATGTTTTTGTAGCGTTAGTTAACCCAAACCCATCAATATGAACTGTAATAGAAGGTATGGAATCTAAGAAACTCCATGGCGACCTTCAATTGGTATCACATCTTACCATCCAATAGTCCTGCAAGTTAACATACGTGCAGTGCCTATATATAATATAGATAAGTGCCAATGCAGAATAACTAAAAGTTGAGTAGCATTTCACATGCAAAGTGTCCATTTAAAGTGATAGACAACCGTTTAAAGAAGAATACAGGTCCTGTAAGGGAGAATCTACAGCTCACCTCTGTTACAAATGGATCCCATATAACTTACCAGGCCAACTATGCAAGTCATATAATACAATCATTATGACTATTTCCACAGGGATCATCACTAGCATCCTATGTTCATGTAATTGCTACATGTAATCAGATAGCGTATTTGCCCATTTAGGCTTCAGTGTTGTAGATTTTGTACTGAACATGATCACGGCTACAGCTGCGGACTATCCTCCACGTTGTTTGATAAACTGTCAGGAAATACAATATGAGATTATAATTTTTTTTCCCTCTGTCAAACTTCTATCCATTCTTTTACAAATTACCCAAGTATGGTAAGTTTCATACCACGGAAGTCATCGGGGACCACGTCATCAAGGTTATAAAGTAAAAGGAGTAAAACAAAATACAGGCTCCCCTGTGCCAATTAGGATCAACATTGTATATGACAGAGGTTAGTGCTATCCAGCCATTCCCACAAAATAATTCTTCTATGACGCTTATAGCTTATATCCCAAGGCAATATAGCACAGCAGGGTAAGAAAATACAGACCCCGAAGAGACATGCATGGAAAATTGCATCAAATAGATTCATATTGGCTGTAAAGCAATATATATAGTATGTGGCATGGGAATGGGTTAACAAAACTGATGATGGGTTCATATACATTATAAGGCTATGTTCACACTACGTATGAGACCGGCTGTTCCGTGACCCCGGCCGGGTCACGGAACGGCCGGTCTCTGGCCGGATCATCTTAAGTACCGGCCGGGTGATCTTTCCGGCCACGGTGCTCTGATGCGGGCGCATCAGCCTGCGCCCGCATCAGAGCTTCCCATAGCACACAGTGAAGCGAGCGGCCGGAGCCGCACGCTTCACTGTGTGAACTGACAGGTCTTTCTGCGGCCGGAATTCACTGAATTTACCGGCCGTAGTTTTACGTAGTGTGAACATAGCCTAATAGAACATTAATTGGCATTTCTGTATATTTAATAGTATAGCCCTTATACTTCCACACGAGGCAGTCATATTTTTATATTACATATTTACTGCTGCTACTGTATATAGAAACAGACTAACTGCTGTATACATATTTTATTGTTTATTATATGTACCTATTCAGTACCCCGAATGCACAAGGGTGAATTGTTCTTACTTGGCTGTTAGCCTAATTGGCTTTTACAAACAACTAGTGTACCAGAAAGATATTAAAGAGACTCTGTCAGTAGGTTTCTCCTGTCCTATCTAAGGGTAACGTAAACTAGTGACAGAAAAGCTGAACAGAATGATGTATCACTTACATTGTTCTGTGCAGCTTATTAGATGATATCCTCCTGAATAACATGAACAATAAGTAGTCCTCTGCATTATGTACATGAGCCCAGTAGTCCTCAATATTCATAAGAAGCAGAAAACTCCACCCACCAGCTGCTGAGTTATCAAACCATGTTGTATATAGGCAGTCAGCGGTCTATCAGGAGCTGGGGGTGGCAACAATCCTATTCTCCTGCATATTAGGAGAACAGCTGAACAGAATTATACAAGTAATACACCGATCTCATTGAAGGCAGTATAAACATAGCGACAGATTCCCTATAAGGAGCTGGAGAGGGTTCAGAGATGGGCAATAATAGAATATCTGGGAGCAGTAGAGGAATGTCTCATGATCTGTTTGTATCCAGGACTGTATCTGCAAAAAGAATCATCAAAGAATCATCATCTCTATGCTTAAAGGGAAAAAAAAATTCTAAACCAACACAGAAAAGGTTTCTTTACTGTTAGGGTACATGCACACTACGGAATGTACGTTCAAATTAAAATTTCTAAAACTGATACAGTGAAACTAATTCAGTGTGAACCTAGCCTTAGTACGTAACTAAAAAGGAATGTGTCATCAGAAAATTACCTATTGTTTAAATCAAGTTTTTCTTTTAAGCCTGGGGATGTTTTTATAAAGAGAATGAGCTTTACCCCACACTCTGACCCTAGGCTCAAAATGATGGCCTTTTTATTTGACGGCCGTCATTTAACAACAAATAAGGCAGTTTTTTTTATATTTGTTATTTATTATTATGTTGTTGAATGACAGCCGTCCAATAAAAATGGCCGTCATTTTAACAGTGCGTGAACATAGCCTGGACGTGTTCCTATGTAACATCTACCGCTTGTAGCCAAAGGGCTACGCAGTTTTGCTGAAAGCCAGAGTTTCACCAGGAAAATAAGGCCGCAATTAGCCATTTCATGTAGATGTGGTTCTGTCCACATGTGTCGACTGCAATGTGGGAACACAGTCTTACAGAGTCACAGTAATTTCCTAGTCTATTTATTAGCCTATTGGGAGTCATGGCTCTCTGACATTTCAAAATGTATCCCCTGGATGTGTTATTTTAGGAATGTGCACAGAATGAGCAGTCAATGATACTACTGTACCATTGATAGTATTGTAGCATGATTGTATGGCAAGCATAGTAATACGCGTAACATTATGATTACTACTGGAACCAACCAACCTGCAGCTTCTGGTGCTACTCTTATTCTTTGTTTTAATGCTTTTTGCTTTTTTTAATAAAATATGTGATATTTTTTGTTCACATGCAGTAATACTAGTGCAATGGAAAACCACACGGTCTGACGGTTGTCCTCTTCTCTAATTCTAGTCATTTTCCCTTTTGCCCAGACTGCCAGGATGATTTCTTCCAGTCACAATTCATTTCTGCAGAACTTTCCAAAGATCTTACAGACCATACTTTTCTAGGCCCCTCATTAGCCCAGACAGTAATAATTCCCCTTAGGTGTCATGTGTAAAGTGAATTAGTAAATGGGTTAGAGCAGCGTTTCCCAACCGGGGTGCCGCGGCACACTGGTGTGCCGTGAGAACCCGCCAGCTGTGCCGCGGGATCCCGGTCGGAAATTAGAAACTGTCCCTTTAATATCCCTAGAAGCTGCGGCCGCGCAGCTTCTAGGGATATGCCGATGGATTGATGTTCCGCCCGCTCACACAGTGAGCGGGCGAAACATTCAATCGCGCACAATGTCAGAGCAGGACCTGTCAGCGTCCTGCTCTGACATTGACTCCCATAGGCCGCGGCACTTCATGCCAGCAGCCTATGGGAGGCCGGGACGTGACCTCTCCGGCAGGCGTGATGATGTGACGTCATCACGCCTGCCGGAGGTTCAGTCGCCGCGGCTCACAGGACGGAGCCTGAAGAGGAGGGAGAACACACAGCGCCGATTAGGTGAGTATGATGGTTTGTTGTTTTGTTTTTTTTAAAACTATTGGTGCATATTCTCATACTGCAGGGGGCATTATATGGGGGCATACTGCAGGGGGCATTATATGGGGGGCATACTGCAAGGGGCATTATATGGGGGCATACTGCAGGGGACATTAATATATGGGGGCATACTGCAGGGGGCATTATATGGGGGCATACTGCAGGGGGCATTATATGGGGGGCATACTGCAAGGGGCATTATATGGGGGCATACTGCAGGGGACATTAATATATGGGGGCATACTGCAGGGGGCATTATATGGGGGCATACTGCAGGGGACATTAATATATGGGGGCATACTGCAGGGGGCATTATATGGGGGCATACTGCAGGGGGCATTATATGGGGGCATACTGCAGGGGGCATTAATATATGGGGGCATACTGCAGGGGGCATTAATATATGGGGGCATACTGCAGGGGGCATTATATGGGGGCATACTGCAGGGGGCATTATATGGGGGCATACTGCAGGGGACATTAATATATGGGGGCATACTGCAGAGGGCATTATTAATATATGGGGGCATACTGCAGGGGGCATTATATGGGGGGCATACTGCAGAGGGCATTATTAATATATGGGGGCATACTGCAGGGGGCATTATATGGGGGCATACTGCAGGGGACATTAATATATGGGGGCATACTGCAGGGGGCATTAATATATGGGGGCATACTGCAGGGGGCATTATGTGGGGGCATACTGCAGGGGGCATTGTATGGGGGCATACTGCAGGGGGCATTAATATATGGGGGCATACTGCAGGGGGCATTATATGGGGGCATACTGCAGGGGGCATTATATGGGGGCATACTGCAGGGGGCATTAATATATGGGGGCATACTGCAGGGGGCATTAATATATGGGGGCATACTGCAGGGGGCATTATATGGGGGCATACTGCAGGGGGCATTATATGGGGCATACTGCAGGGGGCATTAATATATGGGGGCATACTGCAGAGGGCATTATTAATATATGGGGGCATACTGCAGAGGGCATTATTAATATATGGGGGCATACTGCAGAGGGCATTATTATTATATGGGGGCATACTGCAGGGGGCATTATTATTATATGGGGGCATACTGCAGGGGGCATTATTATTATATGGGGCATACTGCAGGGGGCATTATTATTATTATATGGGGGCATACTGCAGGGGGCATTATTATTATATGGGGCATACTGCAGGGGGCATTATTACTGTATGAGGGCAAAGCAGGGGGCACTTGTACTCTGGCCTCATGGCCATAGTACGTCTCATTGTACCCCTTTATACTGCAGTTATATGAGCCACATAATTATCAGCACCATATACTGTGGCTATACAGTGCACATCACCACAGTATATGGTGCTGATAATTATGTGCTCATATACGTGGGACTGTATGTATGAGTTTTCATGGGACTGTTATATATATATATATATATATATATATATATATATATATATATATATATGGGAATACATGGCACTGTATGTATGAGGTTACATGGGATTGTATATATGAGGGGGTTATCCTTTTTTATTTCACTTTTTTAAAATGAATAATTTATTGAAAGGATCTCTGCCCGGCATATGTCACTCTTGAGGGCTTAAAAAGCAGCTCTTGTGGTGATAAGAAGCTGATTTAAAACCCCCAAGAGTGAACTCCGTGAACTATATGTATAATATGTACTGTTTTAGTGTCATTTTGTGCCATTTTGGTTGGTGGTGTGCCCCGGGATTTTTTAAGTATAAAAAGTGTGCCGCGGCTCAAAAAAGGTTGAAAATCACTGGGTTAGAGGATAAGTCTGCCCAGTAGGTAGGCAGATCACTACAGTAGGTGGCCTAAGAGGTATTTTTGCCAATATACAGATGTCCAACTAGGTAGTTTCCCCTGTATACATAGTAGGTGCTGTAGTAGGTATTTTCCCCACTATACAGGGGTCCTTATAGGTATCTTCCCCTGTATATAGGTGCCCCAGTAGTTTGCCCAGTATATAAGCCCCCCAATAGGTTTTCCAAGTATATAGACCCTAGTAGGTAGTTTGCCCAGTATATGCACCCATTAGGTAGGTTGCCCTGTAGTTTAGCCCATAATAGGTAGTTTCCCCCAGTAGATGGTCCCTATAGGTAGGTTCCTCCTGTAGGTAGCCCCAGAAGGAAGTTCCCCTGTAGATATCCCCTATAGGTAGTTCCCCTGTAGGTAGCCCCAGTAGGTAGGTTCCCCTGTAGTTTAGCCCATAACAGTTAGTTTCCCCCTGTAGATAGCCCCTATAGGAAAGTTTCTCCTGTAGGTAGCCCCAGTAGGTAGTTCCCCTGAATGTAGCTCCAGTAGGTAGTTCCCCAGTAGGTAGTTCCCCTGAAGTTAACCCCAGTAGGTATTTACCCTGTAGGTAGCCCCAGTAGGTAGTTTCCCTGTAGGTAGCCCCAGTAGGTACATCCCCTGAAGTTAGCCCCAGTAGGTACTTCCCCTGTAGGTAGCCCTAGTAGGTACTTCCCCTGTAGGTAGCCCCAGTAGGTAGTTCCCTTGTAGGTAGCCCCAGTAGGTAGTTCCCCTGTAGGTAGCCCCATTAGGTAGTTACCCTGTAGGTAGCCCCAGTAGGCGGTCCTGTCAGCATTTTGCCTCCTGTACAAATGTAAATAAAAGCCCACATCCCAGCACCTGCCAGTCACCAGTATTCTCTCACACATACTCTAGACCAGTGATTTTCAACCTTTTTTGAGCCGCGGCACACTTTTTATACTTAAAAAATCCCGGGGCACACCACCAACCAAAATGGCACAAAATGACACTAAAACAGTACATATTATACATATAGTTCACGGAGTTCACTCTTGGGGGTTTTAAATCAGCTTCTTATCACCACAAGAGCTGCTTTTTAAGCCCTCAAGAGTGACATATGCCGGGCAGAGATCCTTTCAATAAATTATTCATTTTAAAAAAGTGAAATAAAAAAGGATAACCCCCTCATATATACAATCCCATGTAACCTCATACATACAGTGCCATGTATTCCCATATATATATATATATATATATATATATATATATATATATATAACAGTCCCATGAAAACTCATACATACAGTCCCACGTATATGAGCACATAATTATCAGCACCATATACTGTGGTGATGTGCACTGTATAGCCACAGTATATGGTGCTGATAATTATGTGGCTCATATAACTGCAGTATAAAGGGGTACAATGAGACGTACTATGGCCATGAGGCCAGAGTACAAGTGCCCCCTGCTTTGCCCTCATACAGTAATAATGCCCCCTGCAGTATGCCCCATATAATAATAATGCCCCCTGCAGTATGCCCCCATATAATAATAATAATGCCCCCTGCAGTATGCCCCATATAATAATAATGCCCCCTGCAGTATGCCCCCATATAATAATAATGCTCCCTGCAGTATGCCCCCATATAATAATAATGCCCTCTGCAGTATGCCCCCATATATTAATAATGCCCTCTGCAGTATGCCCCCATATATTAATAATGCCCTCTGCAGTATGCCCCCATATATTAATGCCCCCTGCAGTATGCCCCATATAATGCCCCCTGCAGTATGCCCCCATATAATGCCCCCTGCAGTATGCCCCCATATATTAATGCCCCCTGCAGTATGCCCCCATATATTAATGCCCCCTGCAGTATGCCCCCATATAATGCCCCCTGCAGTATGCCCCCATATAATGCCCCCTGCAGTATGCCCCCATATATTAATGCCCCCTGCAGTATGCCCCCATACAATGCCCCCTGCAGTATGCCCCCATATAATGCCCCCTGCAGTATGCCCCCATATATTAATGCCCCCTGCAGTATGCCCCCATATATTAATGTCCCCTGCAGTATGCCCCCATATAATGCCCCTTGCAGTATGCCCCCCATATAATGCCCCCTGCAGTATGCCCCCATATATTAATAATGCCCTCTGCAGTATGCCCCCCATATAATGCCCCCTGCAGTATGCCCCCATATATTAATAATGCCCTCTGCAGTATGCCCCCATATATTAATGTCCCCTGCAGTATGCCCCCATATAATGCCCCCTGCAGTATGCCCCCATATAATGCCCCCTGCAGTATGCCCCCATATATTAATGCCCCCTGCAGTATGCCCCCATATATTAATGCCCCCTGCAGTATGCCCCCATATAATGCCCCCTGCAGTATGCCCCCATATAATGCCCCCTGCAGTATGCCCCCATATATTAATGTCCCCTGCAGTATGCCCCCATATAATGCCCCCTGCAGTATGCCCCCATATATTAATGTCCCCTGCAGTATGCCCCCATATAATGCCCCTTGCAGTATGCCCCCCATATAATGCCCCCTGCAGTATGCCCCCATATAATGCCCCCTGCAGTATGCCCCCATATATTAATGTCCCCTGCAGTATGCCCCCATATAATGCCCCTTGCAGTATGCCCCCCATATAATGCCCCCTGCAGTATGCCCCCATATAATGCCCCCTGCAGTATGAGAATATGCACCAATAGTTTTAAAAAAAACAAAACAACAAACCATCATACTCACCTAATCGGCGCTGTGTGTTCTCCCTCCTCTTCAGGCTCCGTCCTGTGAGCCGCGGCGACTGAACCTCCGGCAGGCGTGATGACGTCACATCATCACGCCTGCCGGAGAGGTCACGTCCCGGCCTCCCATAGGCTGCTGGCATGAAGTGCCGCGGCCTATGGGAGTCAATGTCAGAGCAGGACGCTGACAGGTCCTGCTCTGACATTGTGCGCGATTGAATGTTTCGCCCGCTCACTGTGTGAGCGGGCGGAACATCAATCCATCGGCATATCCCTAGAAGCTGCGCGGCCGCAGCTTCTAGGGATATTAAAGGGACAGTTTCTAATTTCCGACCGGGATCCCGCGGCACAGCTGGCGGGTTCTCACGGCACACCAGTGTGCCGCGGCACCCCGGTTGGGAAACGCTGCTCTAGACTGCAGACAGTGTCAGACTCTAGAGGCAGCCATTAGAGGCAGGGGGCATCACTATGCATGTGCTTCTGGAGGGACAGATGCCCCCAGTCTGCCAGACAATCAGACATTACAGAATTACATACTTATTACTGAAACAAGTACACACTAAGATCTAAGTCCTTACCACCTAGTAGGATACACAGATATGTGAATGTTCTGTGTTACTTTTTGGTTCTTTCCAAGAATTTTTGTTTCAGAAAAACATCAACAGCAACCTGAACCTCCCCATTGTTTTTAAGGTTTGCCCTTCTCACCCTCTGCCTCCACCTCCATGTCGAACAAACAAGCATCAGCAGGATTAGTAGCACCTATCCATGTACTGTTTATTGTTATGGCAGCTGTGCCGCCTGGTATTGCTTGTGTATGAGCGTCTGGGATTTAGGTTTGCAGGGAAATCTGCTGATATCTGGAAAATGAAGATAAGGGCGACGGAAAAGTAATAATATTTGGAATCCATGTTGCCCAATGTCAGATGTAAAGATAATTTCCAACCATTTGTTTTTGCCGATATTGGACAGACAACTGACAAACTATCAAACGTTGGTAAATTTTTTTTGTTTGAAACAAAATATTCATAGATCTGGGATGGCAGGTAGGTTTATTGGAGTGCAAAGTAAAGTACTGCAATCTCCATGCTTACATGTGTGCTTACAGATCTTACTCCCCCTCGCCCAGAAGAGATGGGTGCTCGTAATAATGTTAAACACTTTTCCACAGGATAACTGGTGGTCCATCCCCTATAGCAGTGATAGGGAACTTTCGGCGCTCCAGCTGTTGCAAAACAACAATTCCCATCATGCTTGGGCAGCCCAAGCTTTAGCATGGGTTTGTATTTACACCATTTTCCATTTTCCATGATATTTTATCTATATTCCTGAAGTCAACATTATAACAACGATATTACAACTTATATTACTTTTATTTTATTTTACTAAAATTAAAACAATTAAAAGAAAATAAACGTATTTAAGGGTCCATTTACACAGAAAGATCTGCCAAAGATTTGAAGCCAAAGCCAGAAACAGACTATAAACAGATCAGGTCATAAAAGAAAGCCTGACATGTCTCCTCTTTTGAAATCCATTCCTGGCTTTGGATTCAAATCTTTGGCAGATAATCTGTCAGATAATCTTTCTGTGTAAATGGACCCTAAAACTGAGCTATTCTGGTCAATTTTCTGATCAATTTTTTGCGCCATGATCTGTGGTTTTCATTATGTAACTTTTTATTAAGTTTCCCTGGGATGGAATGGGATGTGATGTGACCAGAAATCAGCAATGCCTCCTCCATGCCTTGTTCCCCCCCCCCCCCCCAACACCACCTGTCAATAAGGTGAGCAGAGCATACAGCTAGAATACGCCAGGGTGAAGGGCCAAATCTGCGTCTTCTCCCTGGCATACACCAGGGGTGCAATAATGATTAAAGGGGAAGTCCGGGCGAAAAAAATTTCAGTTATTGCCCAACAAAAGTTATGAAAATTACTAATAGACACTTATTATGAGAGATGCACCTATAGTGCATTTTCCCTGCACTTACTACAGCATGGCCTGTTCAGGTCTCTGTAAAGTTGGTGATGTCACGTCACATAAACTGCCAACTCCTGCTGTAGCGGTGGGACAGACTGGAGCAGCAGGAGTTGGCAGTTTATGTGACGTGCCATCACCACCTTTACAGAGACCTGAACAGGCTATGCTGTAGTAAGGGCAGGCAAAATGCACTATAAGTGCATCTCTCATAATAAGTGTCTATTAGTAATTTTCATAACTTTTGTTGGGCAATAACAGAAAATTATTTCGCCCACCCTTTAATGTCCCCCTTAGTCTTAGTCTTTTTTTACATTATAACAGTACATAAACTTTTTTCCACATTTGGCGCAATCCTAAAATAACAAGACATACCAAATTGAAAAAGTTCAAATAAAAAACGTTGCAAACTACTGATGTTATGGAAAGGATGTCAACAAATACAAACTTCTATTCATGGGGAGGAGAAAATACCAATAAAGTTACCAGTTTATAAGCTTGGAAATGTTCAGGCTAATGGTTGACTGATTTACTCCAGAAAGGAAATTCTTTTTTTGGAAAGCTAATAGGCACAGATAGTTTGTTACACCCTCGTACCTCTGTGTCCAACGTCAGACTGGCATTTCTTGGATCCACCAAAGGAAATTATTTTGAGGAACCACCCTCCATCTACACATAACTTGTGCATGTCTACTCTCAACTATATCATAATCTTGTTTATTTTCAAATACAAAATACATAATAGATTATTTTTGAACCAGCCTTACAGATAAATCTTTAGGGTCCATTATTATGTCAGAGTCCGGGCCCTACATATGAGTACATTGCTACACTAGACAAGGCCCCCAAAACAGTCCCTTTATTTTCCCCTAAGATAAGCTACACCTCTTCAGCTGCAAGATAAGTCCAATGTCTACAGCCAGGAGTGGGCTAAAAGGTGAAAACCTAGAGAGAACTCATTTTGCCTACCTAAGTTTGGCCCAAAGAAAACTGATTGGGTAACTCCATCTACATTGACCTGTATTTTTGTACTGTACATTCGCAATCAGGTACATTCACTTTAAGCTTTGCACATGAATAGACTGAAGCCGACACAGGGAAGCTGTGCCGCAGTCCTTTTTTTGAACCGCGGCTAAGTGCCTGAGCATGGTGCCAATCAATTACCGAGCTCCGACTCGGGCTGAGGCACTGGAGGCAGGCCAGCCCACCCCCAGTGGGAGGAAACCCCCACCTCTATGATGCGGCTACACTGATTCTAATGGAGCCACGTCAAAGAGGGAAGGGGTTTGTCACTTCAGCCCGGGCCGTTGCTCAGTAATAGACCAGTGCTATGCGTGGGAACTGCGCCACAGTTCAAAAACAGGACCGTGACACCAGCTTTCCCGTGCCGGCGCTGGTCTATTCATGTGCAACTTGAATATGTGCACTTAAAGCTGGAAATAGAAAACATCAGGCTATAACTGCAAGCAACAAATAGCCTCAAAACTATTAACAGCCAAATACCATTAATGTGCCAGCAATGCAATATAACTGTCATGGCTCACAGGATAGGGGTAGAGCATAGCTGGTGGAGGGGGAAGAACCCTACGATTATCATCTAAAAGTTTCTTTTTGAACCCAAAGGTTTTTCCATATCAACAATAAAGCACATGTGCGCTAAGTGAGCCTAAACAAACCCAGGCTCCATTCTAGACCCTCCTCATCTCACCCTGAGAAAAGATGCTGCACAAAGCTTGGGACTGTGCCAGGTGTTATTGTAACATTGTGAGACACAGGTGTATACCACATGAGGAAGAGGCCTGGATATGCGCTTCAAGCCAGACACGCATCTGTTTAATATTTGCTTGTTTGTGTACATTCTTTACCCTCAGTATAAGAAAAAAAATTATATCAGTAACCCCCGTAATAAATGTAAGATTGCTGGGGTCTCCACTGCTTTCAACACTAAAATAGAGATCCTAAACCTACCATTCCTGCTCACGGCACTAGCACAGTGTGGAGGGGTTTGGGTGGAGTAGTGGATGTGCATGTGCACCGCCTCTTCTCCCAAATTCTAGGGGACTGGGACTATCAAAGAGAGAAAATTATAAAATGAAGGTTCACATCAAATATTTATCATATATCATTTACTATTTGTTTATTTACGAAAATAAATTCACCACAAAATACAAATACAGCAGAAAATGTTAACAAAAAGGAACATAAATATAACTAAGGCTGGGTTCACACTACTTTTTTTTCATCATTTTTTTGCAAAAAAACGGATGGAAAAATGGATGCATTTGGGTGCATCCATTTTAATCCGTTTTTCCATTGACTCCCATTGTATAAAGGATCAAAACGCATTAATTTTTTCTTTTAACATGCACAAAAACATAAAAAGGGTCAGCAACGTTTCTGTGCACACACAAAAAAAAACGAATGTGTTTTGATCCTTTTTTTATAATGGAAGTCAATGGAAAAATGGATCAAAATGTATGCACACAAATACATCTGTTTTTCCATCCGGTTTTCATCCATTTTTTGCGAGATCGGATAAAAAAATATATAGTGTGAACCCAGCCTAAGTTAAAGGGGTTGGCCACTTTATAGTAAAATAGGTCAGTACAAAGTATTAGTTAGTGTGCTCAATGTATATACTGACAGCAGCTCCCTATGTACCTCATAGAACTAACATCACACTCCCCTTCACCAGACTGGGCTGCCCTGCTCTGTTTTGTTTCAGTCCATAAAATGGCCGACATGGAGGAGCATGTGACCATGCCCCACCCCCTGTGTGACATATACAGGCTCAGTGGTGGACACTGGGGGCGGGGCACGGCACATGCTCCTCCATGTAAGCAATCTTATGGACCAAAACACCACAGAGCAGGGCAGCACAGCCTGGAGGAGGGGAGTCTGATATTAGCTCTCTGAGGTACACAGGGAGCTGCTGTCAGTATATACATTGAGCACACTTACTAATACTGTACACTGAACTATTTTACTATAAAGTGGCCCACCCCTTTAAGTTTATATAAATCCTAGAATAAAATTGGAAATGTGAAATGGTCAGGAATTGACTTCCAAAAGAAGAAAGCTGCTGGTCTGGCATAACCCCCAGTCTACAATACATCTGATCATATAGAGCAGGTATGTCCAAAGTCCAGCCGGAGGGCCATTTGCGGCCCGCGTTCCGAACTTTTACGGCCCCCCAGGTATCCAGCTTGCTATTATCTGCCTGTGTTATAAAGCATATAGCATGTAGCATGTAAAATGGTCGGCCCTCGCACATGTTCACTTCATCAAATTTGGCACTCTTCGAAAAAAGTTTGGACATGCCTGATATAGAGTAATACAGACAATAGACTGAGAACACTATGTACTGTATGAGCTGCCAAATTCAGGTTGCAATATTGTGCAAGCTCACTGTATATTGGTTTCCAAAGACAACCCTGATTAAATGCAATAAATCAATACATTTAGATGGCATACATTTGTGCTTATAGTCAGCTATGATCTTTCCGGCCGCAGAGCATTAGCGCCCGCCGGAGCCGCTCGCTTCACTGTGTGAATTGACAGGGCTTTCTGTATGTATATGTTATATATAATACTGATTCCAGCTATTAAAGGGGTAATCCAGTTTGCTGAATCGTCCCCCTCCTGGAGACTCCATACATGTCATTACCTTTTCTGTCTCCTTACCCCGATTCTGAGTCCGATGCTTTGTGCTTTGTGTGAGCTGTTTTTTCCGTCTCCCCCTCCTCCCTTTCCCTTCTGAGAAGGCTCATGTAAACAGTGTCCTTGGCTGGCTTTGTCTGCACTGTTTCTGCACTCTGTGAGGCTGACGGAGTTAAAGGGGTACCCTGGCACTGATTTTAAAAAAAAATCAATCAATCATAAACTTAAGGTGCGTTTACACAGAAAGATTAATCTGACAGATTTTTGAAGCCAAAGCCAGGAATGGATTTGAAAAAAGGATAGATCCCAGTCTTTACTTTGTGACCTGATCCCTGTTTATAGTCTGTTCCTGGTTTTGGCTTCAAAGATCTGTCAGATAAATCTGTCTGTGTAAATGCACCAATAGTTTTCCCACTTACCCTCCCCCCTGAGTCTGTCTCCGTTTGAATTTCCAGCTGTTTGCAGGTCCCTGAAGCTCCAGCTGTTGTCTTCATTTTTCTTCACTTCCTGGTTTGGGCTTTCCCATGATGCATTTTGTCTCCTGTGATGTCTAACTGACTCTGTAAAACTGTTAGATGGCTTACAGCTTGCTCAGCCAATCAGAGCTGAGAAACCTGAGTCATCTGACAAAGAGAGGCTGGCCTAACAGGGCTTAGACCCGCCTCCCTCTTGATCATGTCATTGTCACAAAATGGCTGCCACAGAACAGCCTGGGGTCGACAGTCATTAGGTAAGAATGAGTTTACTTCACTTCCTGGTGGAATTGAGGTGGGAAAGATAGGGAAGGGGGCAGATAGGTGATTAAAGCATATTACAAAGTTATATCACTTCCGCTGGCTTCCTGAAGCCCCTGGTCCGTTGATGCCACATCCCGAATGAGAAACATCTGCTCAGCCAGTGACAAGTACCTCCCACCAGGATGTGACGATGCAAGATGCTGGGAGAAACTGAAGACCGAAGGCCAACAGAGAGCTGGTGACACTGTGCTGCGGGGGAACAGGGACGAGTAAGCATAGCTTCTTTATTATCTTCCCCCACACCCATGGCCATCTGGGACAACATGATAGATATACAAGGCTCAGTACTATATATCAATCATGAAGGATAAGGGAGAGGATAGAGTTATGTATGCTCGGCACAGCTTTTACCACTCTTGAGCTTAGTAGTTAGGGGATTTTATAACTTCTCAAATAGCCATCAGCTAAGAGAAAGGCATGATTTGTTTTCTGATCAGACATAGAGTTGACAGATTCCCTTTAATCCCTTAAAGACTCTGCGGCAATGGATCTAGTCATCTAACACCTTGAAGTCAGACAATATTTATACCTAAAACCAAAAGCCAAAAGGTGCAAATCTTTCCACTAGAGTCTTTCTCTGTCAGTTCTATTCCTGATTTTAGATAAGTTTTTATACTGCATGTGAACTATGGCCAGGGCCGCACCGCAGCTCCCAGTTGTGCAACCAAGAGTCACTAAGTCACACTGCTTGGTCGCGAGACTCACAACCATTTGTGGATCTCAATGTGACCCCATCTCCTAATGATGTTAATAGGTCATGTGATGGAGTCGTGCAACTGGGACTTACAATGTAGCCTTAGCCTAATTTAAGACTGTATTATATGAATTTTAAGGGGTTGTTCACCAAAAATGTTTTACTTTCAAATCAACTGGTGCCAGAAAGTGCCACAGATTTGTAATTTACTTCTATACGTCTTCCAGTACTTATCAGCTGCTGTACATCCTGCAGGAAGTAGTATTTTTTCCAGTCTGGAGAACAGTAGAGGATTTCTATAGGGATTGGCTACTGCTCTGGACAGTTCCTGACATGGGCAGAGGTGGCAGCAGGGAGCATTGTGTCAGACTGGAGAGAATACACCACTTCCTGCAGGACATACAGCAGCTGATAAGTACTGGAAGACTTGAGATTTTTTTTTAATAGAAGTAAATTAAAAATCTCTGGCACTTTCCGGTGATTTGAACAAAAAAATTATTTTGTGAACAACCCCTTTAATATAGCTGATTTAGCAGATAACATTACTTTAGTAAGCGGGGTATAGAACACCTCTAAGCTGACATCTGGGGGAAATAATAATTTTTTAGGACAAACAATAACATTTTCCAGTTTATGTATTCAGAGCCCCGTTACCTGACTTCTACCTTTATACATGTCCTCTACCTATTATCCATAAGCTTTAGGGTATGCTCTCACACAGTAAAATAATATCAAAATACAGCCATTAAGTGAGAACTACTGACATTTTTTTTTCTATGTAATAACGCGTTCCACTAAAGTCTATGGGTAATTGGCCCACACCGTATAGGAAAATGGCTGTATTGCTATGTTTGCACATAGTTTTTCATTAGTACTAGAGATGAGCGAACCTGGAGCATGCTCGAGTCCATCCGAACCCGAACTTTCGGCATTTGATTAGCGGTGGCTGCTGAAGTTGGATAAAGCCCTAAGGCTATGTGGAAAACGTGGATATAGTCATTGGCTGTATCCATGTTTTCCAGACAACCTTAGAGCTTTATCCAACTTCAGCAGCCCCAGCTAATCAAATGCCAAACATTCGGGTTCGGAATGGCTTGAGCATGCTTCAGGTTCGCTCATCTCTAATTAGTATCTGTATAAAAAAATCTGGAGTGGAGTCAACCGTGAAAACTTATAATGGAAAGATTTTCACAGTTGGGCAGCCACCACACAACATCTTTTCTTGGTTGTTTGACAGCTGTTTTTTTTTTTTTTTTTTTTTTGGATGTCCATTATTTTGAGCCCTTTGGAGTCACTAAAAAAAAGTCAGTCAAATGTAAAAAAAAAAAAAAGCTGTGTGGTCGTGGCTTTTCTGTGTTTTCAACCCACTCTTGATTTTGGTTAAAAAAATACTGACTGAAATACCATGTGTGAACATGTGCCAAATTTAGTAAAGTCTTTTAAAAAAAAGAAATGAACACACTTATTATTAACAACCTATTTTTGTAATAAAAAAAAAATTTAAAACAGACTTTTTTTACATGTTTACACATGATTCAAAAAACAATTAAAAACTGATAAACAATTAAAATGATTATTTTTTTTTAAAAAAAGGCTGTTTTTTACTATTATAAATTGCAGCAGTTTTTTTTAATAGTTATATAATACTGAAACAAAAGTGTGTAAGCATAGCCTTAGAATAATCAATGAATTGAGATACTGTATCCCGTGAGTGACAATGCCCCCAGCCTTGGGGTATATGACAGCTGTACAAATCTAGGACAGTCTGACCTTGCCTCTGTATACACTTCTGTCTACGGCGTGTCAGCTGCCCCGCTAGATCAAATGGCCTTATCATGGACAACCTAATTCCAGAGTGTAATGCGATTAACGGTGATTTCTCAAGGAACCAGCAGGAAATAATCTTTCTGCTTTGAAGTTGTTGGGAAAATAATAAAAGCATAACTGGACATAAGGTATCCTTCTGGGAGACGAATTACCTTGTGTCAAAGAGACCTAGTGTGGATGAATATTTTGTATCAAGATAATCCAGTAATATTGGACAAGTGTTGAGTAATTCCTGGCTCTCTTCTTAGCCGTCCTTATAAGAGGATTTGGACTGTGGGTTCAGATCAAGAGCTCTGGTGCATTTCTGTCCCCGCTACAACAAGGTGCTCACTCAGGGTTTTCAAGGTGCAGCAAAATGTAACAAAGGTAAAATAGGGGCACTCAGCCATGAACCGTCACCCTAGAATGCTATACTATACAAGGATTACGCATGATCTGTTACTAAGTCAATTATGCAAAAGCAAAACACCCTGACTGTGCATAAACTAAGCTAGTTCTACAAAAAATATACACTAGTAAACAGGTGACCTTAAAGCGGGGGGGGGGGGGGGGGATGAGAAGTGGGTCCTCCCACCATAGGGAGTGATTGCATAGTGCTAGGCCCATGTAGCACAATTCACAGGTGATGAAAGATCATGTTTTACTGGAACAAGCACCATAGCATATGATATAAAATGTAACCTGCAAATGTACCTTTTATACCTGTGTAGAGAAGTCATAATGCTAAGAGGTGTGACAGTGTGACAAACGCAGATATTTAATGGAAAAACCAACTTTGTTGCCCATAGCAAACAACTGCAGCTTTAATTTTTTAGAGAATTCTACTAGTCAAAAAACAACAAAAATTACTTGTGTATTATTATGTAGAGTATATATTATGTATTTTCAGCCATTTTTTTCATTCTAGGTCAATAAATCTCCAACAGGTTTTTTTTTTTTGTTGTTTTTTTTTAGGAATACCTATCATTTAAAAATAAAAAACATGTCACTTGTTTGTTCATTTAAAATTTGAACATCCAATAAAAAAAAAAATTGGAATTAGAAAAAAAAAGACATAGAGACTAGAGATGAGCATGCCCAAATCCGATTGCTCTGCATTTGATTACCTGTGCCTGACGAAGCTGGATGAAGCTCTAGGGAGTTTTGGAAAACATGGACACAGCCATAGACCATAGGCTATACCATGTTTTCCTGGACTTCCTAGAGCTGCATACAGTAATCAAATGCAGAGCAATTCGACTTGAGTGTGCTTGAGCCAGGTGCTGCCTTGACGCTGGCACCTGCCCCGCTATCCCTTCCTAATTGCCTCAACTGCCCTAGGCGGCAGCGGACAACTGGTCAACCGTCCCTATATAAGTTAACACTGAACGAAGACAAGACAGACAAAAATACAATAAATCAGGGTCCGGGTCTGGGTAAGTAACTAGCGGCAGGGCAGTACAAAACCTAATTCAAAATTGTAGTCAAGAGTCAAAAGCCAGAAAGTTAAGATGCCAGTAACACAATGCAGGAATAAACGTTAGGTCAACAGGGAACTCAGGGAATGATGCTCTATCACAGGCAAGGAGGGAGGGGAAATATACAGGTTATATGGGAGGTGAAGTCCCAGCCCCAGAACTGACTGGGGCCTGTGACTCCAGCCTCCAAAACATCCCCTAAGCTGACTGGCAGCTGCACCTGCCAGTCAGCATTACTCAAAACAAAGTCAGCTGAGCACCCGGCTGAGGAGCGGTGCTGCACTGGGACGTTTACTAGGGCCGCCTACTAGGGACACCAGTGGTCCGGCTTCAGACAGTAGAGATGTCATCAGTTTTGATCAGAGGTCTCTGAAACCCTTACCAATCACTAAAACAAAGGGGCAGAAATCCTTAGTTGCACACAGAGAAACTCCAAAAGCTTTTGCTCCTTTATTTTTGTGATCAGCCAGGGTCTTAACAATTGTCTTGACAACGACAAAAAGTTTTTAAAGTTAGGAATCCTTTAATTCTGTGTGGTCAACATATTCATTTTAAATTTTAATAAATTGAACAGAACAAAATCATTATGTTTTTTATTGTATTTTTAGTAAGGAGAGGGAAAAAATACCATTTAACCCCTCCCCGTAAAATGACCATCAGGTAGTGTACATGGTTTTCTGCTGTTGTGTCGCTGCCCTCCTGAATTTACAGGCGGAATAAGAGAACACCCATTAACTGTTTGCTTTATGAAATACTATTTATGATGCATATAAAATGGTAATGATAAGGCATATCCTGAACATCCTGCTTTTTTATTATACTACCCTGTCATAGGAACAGTTTTAATTTTATAAGGTCTGGATTGTATTACTTTCATGTAACCAGTGAAAAGGGAATATAATTCAGCAGACAAATATACTACTAATAATCTTATTGCCTGTGTGCCAATGTTCTCTGGTTTAACATAGTTTATTATGGCTACGTTTTATGTGTGTTCCCACGTTCGGTTGGCATTGTTGTCCTGTTTATATGGTTTTATAAATCGTTTTATTATGGGCAGTTTATATTGTTGTGCATTTGTAAGTACATCTAACAGGGGTTATTAACATAAGCAACGCCAATTATAGGCTTTATCTATTATTGCAGTCATTCAAGTAAAAAAAGAAAATGGGTCATTGTTGTGATCCCAGCTTTTGGCTGTCCATTACTTGTAACCTATCCTGTATTTAAAGGCGTTCTCCAGCTGAAATCTTTTTCTTTCAAATCAACTGGTGTCAGAAAGTTATACAGATTTGTAATTTACTTCTATTTAAAAATCTCAAGTCTTTCCATACTTATTAGCTGCTGTGTGTCCTGCAGGAAATGTTGTTTTCTTTTCAGTCTGACACAGTTCTCTTTGCTGACATCTCTGGCCGAAACTGTCCAGAGCAGCACTAAATTCCCATAGAAAACAGTTCCTGTCTCAGACAGAGATGGCAGCAGATGGCACTGTTTCAGACTGGAAACAATATATCACTTCCTGCAGGACATACAGAAGTAAATTACCAATCTATATAACTTTCTGAAACCAGTTAATTTGAAAGAAAAATATTTTGGCTGGATAACCCCTTTAATGCATATTTTGGAGCAGAACCCATGCTACATTTTTTGTTCAACCCATCAAATCCATACACTAACAAGACACCCCTTGCCAGCCATGTGCCCATAGTGAAGTATTTCTCCATAGAAGCATTGCATCATACAGCAGCATACAGAGTGCCTATTGGTTTATAATAATATGGACCCAATGGGATTACATAACCCGCCAACTGGGCTCCGTAATTTGTGAATAACCATAGCCTCCCTCCAGATCAGAGGGACATTAATGATAGAACATTATAAAGAACGTGCGAATGGGACAACACTCACAAAAATTGCACATCCGGAAGCAATCATCTTCTTTTATTGTGTGGATGCCGCATGTGACAATTGACCGCTTCCTAACGGCATTATTATGAGAAGCTGGAATAAGAGTTACATTTGCCCAGACATTTCCAGCAATAGCACTGAGTAAACAACAATTAAACTTTTACAGTATTTTCAATGTTTCCTTGGGCCTCCCTCTGGTCATTAAAGAAAAATCATAAAAATACACATGGAAAGCTTGCCAGGCACAAGTCTGAACTGTCCGGAACAAGGATTGTAGGGAAAAGACATACATACTAGAATCCCTAAAATAATAGATGCCATGGTACCATAGGATATAGATTGATGTGCGGTGTCACGTATACACTTTCCATTGTGCCACTGGGCCAAAGCTGTTGTTGCAGAAAGTCAGAATTATAGGTATGATATAACAGAATAAGAAAACATAAAAGTTAACCTATTACTAAACTCTGGATTATAGGTGAAAAGTGCTTAAAGGGAATCGGACATTAGGTTTATGCTGTTCTAAATGAGGGCAGCATAAATTAGTAACAGAAATGCTGAACAGATCGGTGTATTACTTACATCATTTTGTTTAGCCATTCTCCTAATATGCAGGAGAATAGGATTCTTGCCACACCCCTCCCCCTGGCTTACAGCTGCTGATTGATAGTTGACTGTTTATACACAGCATGAATAGATAACTGCCATTCAGCAGCTGGTAGGCAGAGTTTTCTGCTTCTCATGAATATCCAGGACTACTGGGCTCATGCACATAATAGAGAGGACTACTGTCCATGATTTTCAGGAGGATTTCTCCGAATCAGCTGCACAGAACAATGTACTGTAAGTGATAAATGATTCTATTCAGCTTCTCTGTCACTAGTTTATGCTATTCTTTGATAGGGCTGCATAAACCTACTAACTGAGTCTCTTTAAAGGGGACCGTCAGGTAGAGGTAAAAAATAAAATAAAATGAAACCTCTGCAGAAGCAAATAGCATTATTTACCTATCTATCCCAGTTTTGAAACCAAAAATCCATTTGTTTTGGGGTTTTTGTTCTGTATTGTGTGGCTGTACTTCCTGGTTGAGCAGTTGTTCACAGTACTACAGGTTACAGAATGCAATGCTTTCCCTTAGCTGTTCATCACAGTCCTCCACCCTGCCGAGTCCCTGCCCAAAGCTGTTGCAGAACATCTAGGCTGTGTTCACACATTGCTGTTTCATTGTGTTACTGAATTATTTTCAGTACTTTATCATTTCATACCATTCTCTACCTGAAACACCACACAGCACACTGTATTCTCTACCTGTAACACCACACAGCACACTGTATTCTCTACCTGTAACACCACACAGCACGCTGTATTCTCTACCTGTAACACCACACAGCACACTGTATTTTCTACCTGTAACACCACACAGCACACTGTATTCTCTACCTGTAACACCACACAGCACGCTGTATTCTCTACCTGGAACACCACACAGCACTCTGTATTTTCTACCTGTAACACCACACAGCACTGTATTCTCTACCTGTGACACCACACAGCACATTATTCTCTACCTGTAACACCACACAGCACACTGTATTCTCTACCTGTAACACCACACAGCACTGTATTCTCTACCTGTAACACCACACAGCACGCTGTATTGCCTACCTGTAACACCACACAGCACACTGTATTCTCTACCTGTAACACCACACAGCACGCTGTATTCTCTACCTGTAACACCACACAGCACACTGTATTTTCTACCTGTAACACCACACAGCACACTGTATTCTCTACCTGTAACACCACACAGCACACTGTATTCTCTACCTGTAACACCACACAGCACTCTGTATTTTCTACCTGTAACACCACACAGCACTGTATTCTCTACCTGTGACACCACACAGCACACTATTCTCTACCTGTAACACCACACAGCACACTGTATTCTCTACCTGTAACACCACACAGCACTGTATTCTCTACCTGTAACACCACACAGCACGCTGTATTGCCTACCTGTAACACCACACAGCACACTGTATTGTCTACATGTAACACCACACAGCACGCTGTATTATCTACCTGTAACACCACACAGCACACTGTATTCTCTACCTGTAACACCACACAGCACACTGTATTTTCTACCTGTAACACTACACAGCACACTGTATTCTCTACCTGTAACACCACACAGTGCACTGTATTCTTTACCTGTAACACCACACAGCACGCTGTATTCTCTACCTGTAACACCACACAGCACACTGTATTCTCTACCTGTAACACCACACAGCACACTGTATTCTTTTCCTTGTAACACCACACAGCACACTGTATTCTCTACCTGTAACTAGGGATGGTCCAAACCTGCCAAGGTTCCCGCTGTCTGCCCGCGCCTATGGCTATGGCTATGACTGTATCCCTGTTTTTCAGGCGGTCCTCCCGCTGGATCCGCCAGCTCCACTGAGTGGGCAGACAGCGGGGATCATTACCGAGGATTCGGGTTCGTACGAACCCGAACCGAACTCGGTTCGGACCATCCCTACCTGTAACACCACACAGCACACTGTATTCTCTACCTGTAACACCACACAGCACGCTGTATTCTCTACCTGTAACACCACACAGCACACTGTATTCTCTATCTTTAACACCACACAGCACACTGTATTCTCTACCTGTAACACCACACAGCACACTGTATTCTCTACCTGTAACACCACACAGCACGCTGTATTCTCTACCTGTAACACCACACAGCACACTGTATTCTCTATCTTTAACACCACACAGCACACTGTATTCTCTACCTGTAACACCACACAGCACGCTGTATTTTCTACCTGTAACACCACACAGCACACTGTATTCTCTACCTGTAACACCACACAGCACGCTGTATTCTCTACCTGTAACACCACACAGCACACTGTAATCATTATCTGTAACACCACACAGCACGCTGTATTCTCTACCTGCAACACCACACAGCACGCTGTATTCTCTACCTGTAACACCACACAGCACGCTGTATTCTCTACCTGTAACACCACACAGCACACTGTATTCTCTACCTGTAACACCACACAGCACCCTGTATTTTCTACCTGTAACACCACACAGCACACTGTATTCTCTACCTGTAACACCACCCAGCACACTGTATTCTCTACCTGTAACACCACACAGCACGCTGTATTCTCTACCTGTAACACCACACAGCACACTGTATTCTCTATCTGTAACACCACACAGCACGCTGTATTCTCTACCTGCAACACCACACAGCACGCTGTATTCTCTACCTGTAACACCACACAGCACACTGTATTCTCTATCTGTAACACCACACAGCACCCTGTATTTTCTACCTGTAACACCACATAGCACACTGTATTCTCTACCTGTAACACCACACAGCACCCTGTATTTTCTACCTGTAACACCACACAGCACACTGTATTCTCTACCTGTAACACCACCCAGCACACTGTATTCTCTACCTGTAACACCACACAGCACGCTGTATTCTCTACCTGTAACACCACACAGCACACTGTATTCTCTATCTGTAACACCACACAGCACGCTGTATTCTCTACCTGCAACACCACACAGCACGCTGTATTCTCTACCTGTAACACCACACAGCACACTGTATTCTCTACCTGTAACACCACACAGCACACTGTATTCTCTACCTGTAACACCACACAGCACGCTGTATTCTCTACCTGTAACACCACACAGCACACTGTATTCTCTACCTGTAACACCACACAGCACACTGTATTCTCTACCTGTAACACCACACAGCACGATGTATTCTCTACCTGTAACACCACACAGCACACTGTATTCTCTACCTGTAACACCGCACAGCACGCTGTATTCTCTACCTGTAACGCCGATATTGGAATAAAGTACAGAACTTTTTACATTTTTTTTTTCTTTTCATCTCCACACACATATTATGATCAAGCATCTTTTATCTTTGAAGTTTGAGGCCCCACAATAAGGACTGATACTATCTTACATGGGATATACTGTTTATACCTTGTTTTTTCTCCAGGCGGGATTGGCGGTGCCGTCTCTGATCCTCTCTGCCATTTAGCATCATTAAATTGTGTTACTGCATCATTTTTGTGAAGACGCTGCAGTACTGCAATGAGACTCCAATATATGTGAACACAGCCCTAATTTCACTGCACACTTTTGCACAATCAGTAGCAGCAGCTGCTTCTGGCCGGTCAGAGATGGTGAATCACTCAGAGGATTGGGTTATCCAGCCAAGCCTCCTGTGACATCCTGCCCTGCCCCCTGTCTGCATCATCAGCAAACACACACAATGTGAGACAGAGGCATGGAATTTTTGTCTCCTAAGGGGGGAGAGCAGAAGGAGCAGGAGACAATGTGAATTGGCACAGAGGCCATTTTTCTTCACTTCCTGGATTTCTATCCGCTACCAGTGTGGCAGAACCGTACAGATACGGTAATACATTGTATAGACACATCTATATAACTTTTGATGTACTTTTAATAGAAAACAAGTTTTCCTTATGTGGAGTTCCCCTTTAAGGCAATAAACTTGACCTGGGTCAGGGTCAATGTCAATGAGTAAGTGGCCCAGACTCTTAAAGCTTTGTGTGTTTTGTCTTTATATATAATTTTAACATGATTTAATAAAGTTTGACAGGTGTAACTACAGTAGAGCTGGAAGCACACTTTTCTTTGTTCCTATCATGTAACAGGGCTGTAACTAGTAAATTCTGGGCTTCTGATCAGTCTTCATCCATATTAAGGCCATGTTCAGACAACATAAGTTGCCAATTTGCAACAACGGCTGTGATTAACAGGAAATTTACATTGTACTGCAGTCTATGGGATCCCGGCTGGAGTATATACAGATAGTATACACTCTGGCCGGGATCGTAAGTGGGCGTACAAAAAACTGACATGTCAGTTTTGTGCGGCCGCTAGTACCGGACGGGATGATCTTCACTAACACTAACTATGACTTGGCTTGGTCACAAAATGGCCGGTGTTTCACATTAACTGAACATGGCCAAGTAGTGCATATACCATTCACCTCTGAGATCTCCTTTTTTTAGGAAATCAGGGTTATTTAGCTAAGGAAATATGTAAAAGTGCCAAGCATGTATGTGACTCCCTGCCTTGAAGTTTAAAGAGGTATTCCCATCTCCAAAAGTTTCACTGATTCACAGGGTAGGAGGCAACAAGCTAACCAGAAGAACTGAGGACTATCTTACCCGTGAATTTATGGAGTGCGTCACGTGTGCATGACCAGTGCTCCCTGGGGCTTCTGAACATCGCCAAGTACAAGGGAATCAAGGGAGGCCGAACTCAGAGTGAGTAAATGCTGAGTTGATTTTTCCCACCAAATTTAAATGACACTCATATATACAATAGACCTGTAAAATAACTTAGTCTGGGTTCACACATAGTATTTTGGTCAGTATTCTTGGCACAAAGCAGGAGTGGAACCAACACAGTGAAAGGCTATGTTTCACACAACCAGTCTAGGGCAGCACTGTCTTTTTTTTTTTTTGCCATTTGACGGACGTTTTTTAGAGTGGACATCATGGTATGACAAAATAATGTCCGTCTTTGCCTCCAAATGGATAAAAAAGGACAGAATGTGAACATAGCCAAATACTATAGTGGAAATTTTACTGTTTTTTAGACCCACTCCTGGTTTTGGCAAGAAAATACTGAACAAAATACATTGTGTGAACCCAGAGAAAAAAAGATACAATTCTTGAAGGGGGCAATTGAACAGAGGTTACATTAGGGGCCAGGACTTACATGGTATGCTTCAGCTTGAGACTTTATTTGGCAATATTATACCTATGCCTATAATACACTCATTTAGGAACAGTGGTGGTCTCAGCTTCTGGATCCCACCAGTTAATTGTCTGACATGTTTGGACACATCCAGTTATATCGCTGTCCCCCATTATAGCAAATCAACCCTTTGTTATGGCATCCCAGAGCCGGATGATTTCTCTCTTTCCTGACAGGCTGAACTTTCTCCTGGCTGAGATGATAGCTGCGGAGCATAATGGCAGCATGCCAGGGATGTGGTCTAATATACACAATGCCATAGAGCTAGGAATTGACAGTGAAAGGATTCCTTCAGATGACATGCAAAAATAAGCATGTAAAGTATAACTCACTGATCACATACATCGTGTCCAGGCAAATTCTTAATTTTTGTTCTTATAATTTTTGGCTCTGTGAATTATTTTTTGTTTGCATGGCATTCGGTTAAACCAATACCTGTGGATCATATATAGGCGAACAAATTCATTGTGATGATTTCGAGTACTTTTTTTCCCATTTGGTTTCCTTGTATTAACAACACAAAAAGAGGAGTCGCCATTAATATTCTTGAAAACCTAAAGATATGCCAATGGGAGTTCATTGGAATTTGTTACTAATGAACCCAGCAAAGCTGTCATGTCTGCTGTATATTTTTAAAATGTTACTGCATAAAAAAAAAAAAATGTTAACATCTTATAGGGTCATGTCAAAAGTTTTGATTGGTGGGATTCAGGATCCTGTGGTGCACACCAGTGCGTGGTCAGCTTTAGAGACGTTGAGGCCCGGTAACTAATGTGTAATGCTGGGATGCCGGCCAATTGCCAGGTTCTCCTGTAGTAAGTCATGGAGGGATATTTAAACAGGCATTTTTCTCCCTGCTTTGCCTATCCTCTCTGCTTTGTCTACTGATTTTGTACCTCGCTCCTGACAGTATGTGACCTTGGCTTGTTGCACGGTATTCCCTCTGGTTGTGTACTGCGTAGCTATCTCGCTTTTGATTCCTGTCAAGTTTTCTGGTTTCTCTATTGTATTCTGATTTGTGGCCTAACATGCCACTACTATTACTAAAGATTCTTTTCACCTGACAGCCCCGGCACTTTAGTAGCGTAGGGACCATTGCCTAGTTGGGGTCTGCAGCTTACGGCAGCACGTCAATTAGGCAGAGACCATGGGCTGGGTTCCACTTGACCCCCCCTTGACATGACAGTGCTGTAAAATACTGTATATGTGTTCCATGTTTTGTTTATATGAAATTCATTTGATCTTGTATATAATAATTTGTACAAAAACATCTAATCACTCTCAATCAATCTCCTGCCAAGAACAATCGCCCACGCAGATGACTTTTCTCTATGTAGCCTTCAGCTGCTGTTGAACCATCTCTTATGCTGACATACAGGACCACCTCCTACAATGTGTACATTCACTGTTGCATTGAAGAGACCAAAAAGAGAAAAAGTCACGTTAAATGTTGACCCCAGTTGCCAGGGAGCCTCATATTGATGGTGAGAGGGGGCTATCACTCAAGGATTATTGTCTGGGGTGAAGCATGCGGTTGTTCTACATGAGGAGGGTGGTTTGTATAAAATGGGGGCTTTTTCTTAGGTCAATCAAGTTGAAAGGTTTCCAGGCGAAGAACTTACATTTTTCATTCTTGGTATTTCAGGCCTGTCAATCCTGATGCTCTCTGACGTAGTTCTAGGAAGCATCTGGAGCTGACAAGTCAATAATGGGTCTGCTGGAAATCGTCTTATGTTCGTTAATCAAACAGGTTAACAGGGAAAAACTTTATTTGAAATAGATAGAGCCAGTGATCCAGCCATCGCCCCTGCGGCCTGGCTGCATGAGTGATCAAAGCCTTGTGAAGGATCTGTAAATGAGCACTGATCAACAAGATCGATACTTGTTTACAGACAGGCTCAGGTTGCCTAAACCAGCCCTTAAAGGGGTGCTCCAACATAGGTGCACTTTCTGGGGGGGACCGGGGAGGAGGTGGCTGAAATAAAAGACGTCCACTCACCTCCCCGGTTCCAGCGGTGGGTCACTCATCGCGGCGCTCCGGTACCCGGTTCCCGGCCGCTTCCTGGTGTCTGACACCGCCCGAGACGCTACGTCTCAGGGTCGCTCAGCCACTCAGTGAAGGAGGCGGGATCCGAGCGGACTTCAAACGGATCCCGCCTCCTTCACTGAGTGGCTGATAACCCCTTTAAGGTCTCCATACACTTTAGATTTCTGGAAGCAAAACCCACCTCTCATATTCAACTCAGCCATCAGTAGGGATGCTTTGAACCGAGTTCAAACCCGAACAAACCCGAACTCTCGGCAATGATTCCCGCTGTCTGCCCTCTCCGTGGAGAGGGTGGATACAGCCGGAAGACCGCCTGGAAAACTGGGATACAGCCATAGCCATAGGCTGTATCCCAGTTATATAGGTGGTCCTCCCGCTGTATCCAGCCGCTGCACGGAGCGGGCAGACAGTAGGAATCTGATGCTGAGCGTTCGGGTTCATACGAACCCGAACCTTGGCAGTTTCGGACCATCCCTAGCCATCAGTATAAAGTGTAAAGGCCTCTCCCAAGACTCCACTGATGATAATATCAGTGGTGATAGGGATCAGGGATGATGGAAAATCACTGCTCAACCCTTAGTTCTCCGAGAGACAAGCTGCCATCAGAGTAGTCTGGCTGTGGCTTACCTCTCACTTTCCCATACAGAACACTGTTAAAGGGGATGTGTCATAAGAAATTAACCTACTGTTTAAAGGGGGGGTTATGTCGTTAAATCTTTTTTTCAGAGAAATATGCTTATGCTGCATGACAAAATAAAAAAAGCCAATACTTACCTCCCTCACCCCCCACAGCCTCTGTTATCCTGGTGCCAATCCCCGCTCACTCCACTTCCTGGTGCCAGCACTGCCCGGGCCTAGAATTCATACCCCTTTTTGCCATACCTCTCGCCCATATGACTATTCAGTGAAAATTACAGAAAGTAAATTGCCTATTTCTCGGGAACAGAGACACGTTGCAAGAAAGTAAAAATCTATACAGCTGAGATTAGGACAAGGTGGACTTTTTGTTCTTTAGACCTAGAGTTTTTTTTTTTTTTACCTGTCATCGACGTTGCTAAACACTAAAAGAATACATCAATCCTCCCCTTCGGAAAGAAGCTGAATACAAGGCAAAAAGTCTTTGGTGTCTCTAGAACTGCAAGTCTCAGTAGGAGCCCACAGACTGTAAAAGGCAGATGATACCGGGAGCTGCGAGGATGGGTAATTATTCATAAACCCAATTAGGACAGCAATAGATCTATCCCGAATAAAGAGAAGAAATCAGGTTAGGAAAGAGCAGAGACACAGAGATGACAAGGATTGACAGGCAAGATGTGGCAGAGAAGGAAAATGGGGGTGGTGTGGATAGTGGAGAAGCGATAAAAGGCCTAGAGACGGGAGAGCGAGTCTGAAGTCTAAATATAATAGAAGACAAGATACAAAAGGGCAGATTTCAAAGAAACCTGAGAAAGTTGGGGGGGGGGGGGGGATTAGAGAAGACCTATGTTCTTTCCTAATATGTCAGTTTAGTAAACACTTTTGTGTCCCCAAAGTTTTCTAAGGACTTATACTGTTATACTGTTCCTCAGGTATCGTTTGTGGAATATACAAGTTAACAATTGGGCATTACTTTATTTTATTTTAATAGGGCATATGACAAAAGGGGCAAGGTAAGACTAGATAGTGTTATTGTGCCAGAAGGGTAAGAGGAATGGTACAGGATAGTTTTCAGGTTATCCATATATTTCCAGGAGGAATAGGAGTGGAATGGCCCAGCTCACCTCTGGGTATTTTAGTATCTAATATGTCTGTACTATAAATAACAGAAACAAATTATATATAATTTTAAAAAAAATTTATATAACTTTATTTATTTTTTTATCTTTGCATGTTTAAGCTAAGACGGAGCTGTCTTCTTGATGGCTTAGAAGAGCATGCCATTGATGAGATGGATGAAGTGTTGAAAGAACTATCTACAGATACTGAATAAGCTGTTGACATAAATGAAACTACACCAGATGTGGATGGTAATATCTCATACCCCTAGAATCATCTCACATTTCCACACATGGGAATATCACACTGACAGCATCTCTTAAAATCCACTTTGTATTATTAAGAGATTTGATATATAACACCTAAGCCACACTTGCTGAAGACTAGAATTCTGCAAAACTGGTTTTAACCCCTTAGCAGCATAACCAGTTGTGGCGGCAGATTTTTCCTTTTTTTTTTATCCATTTCAAGAGCCATAAGTATTTTATTTTTACATTAATATCCCCATAGAAGAGCCTTTTATTTGGTGGGACAAGCTGAGTATTTAGTGACACCATTTCACATACCATTTAATGTGCATACATAATATTTTCATACATTCAATTGTTATGAAAGCCAAGAACAATGGTGGGTATGCCCCAACAAATAAAGGTCAATGTCTCTAGAATGTCAATTATAGCTTAACAACACTGTCTCAGGCTTTGGACAAGGTGACTTGTCCAAAGTATCCCACTCTTCTTGAATGGTGTCCCTCAGGTCATTGAGGTTCTGGAATACAGAGTTATGGGTCTCTACATGGCAACTCAGCTGATCCCGTAAGTTTTCTATAGGATTCAGGTCTGAAGAAAGTGAAGGCCACACCATTTGAGGTCCCCCAGTCTTCAGCAGCCGTACCCTAACCATGTAACCTTGATGGGCTGGAACATTGTTGTCCATATAGATGACATTAGGCAGCTGTGTTGTTCATGCAGACGCACAATGACTGGATAAATGATGTTATTCAAGTAATATGGTCTTATCACTGTACCATTCACAAAGTGTAGGACAGCCCTGTATTGACTAGACACACCTGGAAAAACTATCTACCACCACAAAAGTCAACAGTGACTGATGCATAGTGCTCTTCTTGACATCTCCAACATCGTTAGCGGCCATCATTTCTGCTAAACGTAGATCAACTTAGATCAACTGGTCCCTTATCCAACCTAGGAGAAGAGCTCTATGCATCAGTCACTGTTGCCTTTGGTGGTTGTGGTGTTGCAGTGTGGACAGGTGTATCTAGTCAACACAGAACTGCCCTCTACTTTGTAAATAATACAGTGACAAGCCCACACTACTTAAATAACAAATGTCATCTTCATGGACGACAATATTCCAATGTCTGCTGGAGAAGGGGGCACCTAAAATAGTAGACCCTGCACTTTCTCCAGACCTCAATCCCATAGAAAACTTATGGGATCAGCAGTAGCGAAATTTGGTGGGGGGCAAGGGGGGCGGTCGCCCCCGGGCCCACTCAGACAGGGGCCCACTGAGGTCTTAGACAGTTAATGCTGTCTGCAAAAGCTATTGCTTTTGCAGACAGCATTAACACGTCAGTAGTGGCCGGAACTGTATGCGCTCGCACTCCTAATGAGCGCATACAGTTCCGACTGGGCCAGGATGTGATGCCATTGGCTCCTGGCTGTGTCAATCATTCTTGTGGCCGGAGGCAGCGTTATGCCTCCAGCCACAAGAGGCTGCGCTCCGCATCCGCACACGCCCCCCGAACCGACGAGCCCACCCCCTCCTTTATGCCTCTCTTGCGACCGCAAGCACGGTCTTGCTTGCGGCCGCAAGAGGCAATCTTGCCCCTGTCTGATGCGTCGCTCCCTGGGGGATTCCCAGGGAGCGCACGTATCAGGAACCTTAGTGCGCGTCGCTGGGACTTCCTGTACCGGAAGTCCCGGCCTGGGCGCACACTCAGCTTCCGGATGTGTGCGCTGCCCGGGAATCCCCCAGGGAGGGACGCATCAGCTGGGGGCAGAAGAGAGGACAGCAGCGACGGGGGAGCGCTTGTTAGGTGAGTTGTGTGTTTGGTTTTTTTAATCTGCTGTGCAGGGGGCAAACTATAAGGGGGGATACAGGGGGGGGGAGCCATCTACAAGGGGGGAATACAGGGGAGGGAAGCCATCTATAAGGGGGGATACAGGGGGGGAGCCATCTATAAGGGAGGGATACAGGGGAGGGGAGCCATCTATAAGGGGGGATACAGGGGGGGAGCCATCTATAAGGGAGGGATACAGGGGAGGGGAGCCATCTATAAGGGGGGGGGATACAGGGGAGGAGCCATCTATAAGGGGGGGAATACAGGGGGGGAGCCATCTATAAGGGGGAATACAGGGGAGGGAAGCCATCTATAAGGGGGGAATACAGGGGAGGGAAGCCATCTATAAGGGGGGATACAGGGGGGGGAGCCATCTATAAGGGGGGAATACAGGAGGAGCCATCTATAAGGGGGGAATACAGGAGGAGCCATCTATAAGGGGGGATACAGGGGAGGGAAGCCATCTATAAGGGGGGGATACAGGGGAGGGGAGCCATCTATAAGGGGGGGGGGATACAGGGGTAGCCATCTATAAGGGGGTAATACAGGGGGGGCATCTATAAGGGGGCAATACAGGGGGGAGCCATCTATAAGAGTCAGCCTACCCACTAAACAAGGGTGTAAAGGGGCCAATACAGATGTGCAGTGTGTAGAGAGATGAGGATGGTGCCAGAGTGTGGAGCCTAATATGTATGTCTGGCAGATTCTGTGGATTCGTGGCTCGGAGAAGTTCTCATAACGGCCCAGGGCAGATGGAGAAGAAGATGAAAAGGGAAGAACTCTGATCAGAGAAGACGTCCCCTGTGAGTCACTAAATATATCTGCACTGTAATGTATATGGTGTATAGAACCTGTGTAGAGCTGGGGCTACTGCTAAATGACTTGAAGAGGTGATATTGCTCTGTGTACAGTGGATTATTCAGTTGCAGCAGTGGTGTTAGTCAGTATGTGGTGGTATTAGTCGGTATGTGGTGGTATTAGTCGGTATGTGCTGGTATTAGTCGGTATGTGCTGGTATTAGTCGGTATGTGCTGGTATTAGTCGGTATGTGCTGGTATTAGTCAGTAAGTAGTGGTGTTATTTGTTACTTGTAATCTGGTACTGTGTTTTATTGGATTTAGTATAGAGGATTTAGTCAGTAACAATATGGTGGTGATGGTAGTGGTTGTGGCGATATTTCCCCCTTGTGTACTGGTATTATTGGTAATACCATATATATATATACCAGTAGCATGCACTTGGTCGAGGAAGGGGGGCTCCAGGTTGACAGTCTGCAGCCCTCAGGGTATGCTGGGAGTTGTAGTAGAGTAGTACAATCCTCCGATACCTGCCGCTGTAGACAGATGTATTGCTGGAACTTCAGGGCTGATGGTTGTCACCCACAGGTTGCAGCCACCAGGAGAATCAAACTGAGGACAAGAGTGGTGCTGTCTGTGGAAGAAGGCAGCTATATTTTTCTAATGTTAAGCCCTTTTACTTTTTTTGTGGTTCTATATTCCAGATGTAGAAGCCTCTTACACGGCTCTGTATCCTTATTCACTATAAGAAATGTAGAAGAATATTCCCTTTATTATTCAAAAAAATCCTTGTCACCTGCTGGGGTTCCCTATGGGTAACGTTGGTTGGGGGCCCACTCAGCCTCACTCGCCCCCCCTAGGCTGAACCCCTAGCTACGCCCCTGGGGATCAGCTAAGTTGCCGTGTAGAGGCCTGTAACTCTGTACCTCAGAACCTCGATGACCTGAGGGCCGTCCTTCAAGAAGAGTGGGATGGTATGGCATGTCTCAGCAGACAATAAGGCGACTTGTGAACAGCAGGAGAGGTCGCTGTCAGGCTGTAACTGAAGCTCAAGGATACATGACAAGTTATTAAGACATTGACATTTTTGCTGGGGTACACCCATCACCCGCGTTGGCTTTTGTTGTGGTAATTTGTTTCATATGAGGAAATCACCATTGCATGCTTCTACCCAATTGACAACTTTCATGATATAACATAAATGTAGCGCAAACTTTTTACGTTCTCCATATATTTTACCCGCAACCAAATCTCCCTAACTTTTTCTAAATAATGTATATTATGTCCAATCCCGTAATGTACAGCTAACCCCACAACATATGTAAAATACAATGAAAATAACAAAGAAAAAAAATCAACACAATAAGGCAAAACTAGAGATCAGCCTCTCTTAGTGTACTGTATATTCTAATAGGAATATACAATACACTAGGGGCTCTATATCACTTACACTGTGAGACCAGGGCTTGGGCAGCCCTGCAGTTCCGGACATGAACAATGGTGGCAGCAGAGAGGCCAATGTTGCCCCTTTTTCTGCTGTCACTCAAAGTATAATAGTATATAAATAAAAAACATTATACATATACATACGGTATAAAATGTTTTACTTTCCAGAGTACCTCTTTAAGGGACGAGTGGAGTTTGTATATGGGCCATGGGCTATGGTTATATGACATGGGCCTTCATGATAGAATTTGTTTTCAAGAATAATACTTGGAATATTAGAAACAGCTCTAATAGCCAAGGGCGATGCGTTCTACACAGTGGGTGCAGCATGGGAGAAGTTCTGAAGACAAGAGTCAGAGAATGTAGAATTAGAAGATGAGAGTAATAGGTCATTGGACCAAAGAGCACACGCATGGCGGAGATGAGAGCAGAAATATCTGATACATGGGAATAGTTAGAATATTTCTTTTAAGACATATTAAATAAAAATGACATGTGAAAATGAGACATTGGAGCGGCGGCAAGCAGAGACCAAGAAGTCCCATCTGTTGCATCTCCTGAGAGCAGATGCATCTAACCTAACAGAACTTGTACCTCTCCCTAGAATCCCACATGAGGTCTGATTATCAAGGGTTGAGTTTTGCTAACATGTTATTTTAATATCAGTTCACACACAATGTTTTTTCACAAGTGATGAACAAACTTGCAGGGAATGTCAGGCATGTCGTGAGACATTGCCAAGGAATCGGGGCAAGGAAATGTTCTATTAGAATTTAATTTAGCATGTTGTGTTTAAGCACAGGGCAAACTGGTGGGGAAGAACTGTAAATAATCTTTGCAGGGTCCCTATAACATGGTGGGTGGCGGGTATCACAGCTAGAACAGTCTGAGAAAGCTGCGGAATGTCATTAGGGATAACTGCAGGAAAACCACAATATAATCCAATTATTACTAGGCGTAAAATAGGCAATAATGGGTCAGAGGAGTCAATTTAGCTACATAATATGGCTGACATTAGTATAGAGTATATTGGGAACCTAAGACAGCAAGTGTAGATAGATAGATAGATAGATAGATAGATAGATAGATAGATAGATAGATGGAATCAAAAATCACAGACCAGCACCACTAAATGTCCAGTGGGTGCCGATGGGTGGTCCTGACTTCAGACTTTCAAGCTACAGTCCAACAGCAGTAAGTGCCACACAGTAAGCCCCCCCCCCCAAAAAAAAAAAAAAAATCCACAAAAACGTGTTTTTTCTTTTACATGGATTTTATTATTGAGAGATATAGAATGAAATATATTGAGATATAATGGGCCATGTTTTAGCATCAATAATACCATAAGTGAAATGCAATATATGTAATAATGGTGCAATATGAAGTCTATATGGTACAATACGTACATACTGTATATCCTTGTGGTGTAATGGTGATGGCCGTGAAGAGTAAATGAATTGTAAAGCTACCATGATAGTTACATCACAGACATCCACTGACAGCTGTTTCGGGGTGTTGCCCCTCACCAGTGCGGAGCAGGATTCTGGCTAGGTGGGCGCATTGACTAGCATGCCTATGACCTGTCTGTTGAATACATGGGCCATTACAAATATCAGACATTATTACTTCAAGAAATGTTTTTCAATTTGGCTTTGTAATGCAAATGCAACAAATTTCCCCTTATATAAATATATATGTCATCATTGCATTATATTTGCTCTTCATCTCATTTCTTTTCATATACACTAAAGCTGGCCATACATATTCAGTAGTTGTTGGTTGAACATTTGTTTGACTTGGTGGTTAAGTCAGGTATACATGTGTTTTACCTTAGACTTGGTGGTTAAGTCAGGTATACATGTGTTTTACCTTAGACTTGGTGGTTAAGTCAGGTATACATGTGTTTTACCTTAGACTTGGTGGTTAAGTCAGGTATACATGCATTTTCGATGTAGAGTGGGGTAAGTTGCAGCAAGACATCATGTGCAAAAACAGGTGATAAATAATAAAAATATTCATTATTTATACACTCGTAATCATTTATGGCCATTATTCTGTATGGTGTGTGCACTGCTGGCCAATTTCCCATTGATTTAAAAAGAGCACGTTATTAGGCCATGAATATGCAAAAGAGGAGCCCGTGGAGCCTCATTGAAGAGTCTCAAAACACAGGACTAGCCAGATATCCCTCTGGGAAGGACTCAGCCAAGGGGCAGCTTCTGTTAGGAAATCACCAAATCCACCATATTAAGTGGCCCTATAAGTCAGTGTAATGACAAGGGATAAACCAAGGCTAGGTAACCATCCACATACAGCTGTTTCGGGGTGTTGCCCCTCATCAGTGTGGAGCAGGATTGTTATTAGGCCATGTTCACACAACTTAACTTCATTGAATAGCAATTCATTGAATAGTGGCTGCACACGCCTGACACGTCACACAATGGAAACTGCAGCCCACGGATGCGCTCACATCCCAATTCAGCACAAATGAAGATCTTCCGGCCAGTACTGCAGTACCGGCCAGATAATCTTCACTGACACCAGCTGTTCTGTGACACGGCCGGGTCACAGAATGGCCAGTGTCATACTACGTGTGAACATGGCCTGGTATTGTAAAAACAGCCGTATTTTAGCCTCAAAATTATGGCTGTATTTCTCTTTTATTTTACGATTTGTAAACATACCCTAAGAGTTACCTCAAAGCAGACATTGGCTGCTTCTACATCTGTTTTAGGCTGGGTTCACACACAGTATATTTCAGGCTGTATTTGGTCCTCAAGTCAGGTCCTCATAGCAACCAAAACCAGGAGTGGATTGAAAACACAGAAAGGATCTGTTCACACAATGTTGAAATTGAGTGGATGGCCGCCATATAACGGTAAATAACTGCCATTATTTCAATACCACAGCCGTTGTTTTAAAATAACAGCAAATATTTGCCATTAAATGACGGCCATCCACTCAATTACAACATTATGTGAACATAGCCTTTCTGTGTTTTCAATCCACTCCTTGTTTTGGTTGCTATACAGCCTCACAAATACAGCCTCAAATATACATAGTGTGAACCCAGCCTTAAACCTACTGTATATAAAAGAATCTCACAAAAGACTAAGACTCTCTTTAAATACTCTCTTTTACATAAAATCTTACTTAGAAATTTTGCTGGAAAAAAACTGCACCTGCAAATCCTCACTCTTCCAGCAAACGTGATCTCTCGAATGCAGAATTATCGTATATGATATTATGTGCCATGTTAAGTTTTCATCATCTAGTGATCTGTCTACCCCTTTTATGGGCTATATAGCAGACTCTCGTTTTATGGTTTGGACTCTTGCATCCAGATGGTACCATGAAAACACAGCGCTGCAAAGCACACCTGCATTTACTTGTTTAATCCTTAAAAAAAAACAGTTTTCTTACACTCATGGAAAATATCTGTGTTTATGTAAAAACGATAAATCTAGCTTTTTGAAGTTTACATAACTCTAAATTTACAGGCAGTGTTGACAATCTGCAACATATCAACATGTAGAGTAGTAGGAAGGTAAATGGAGCTGGAGCATCTGTTCTGTATGTCCAAACGTCTTCCCTTTAGAAGGGCCCCACCTACTAAGTGCCGTTCATAATACACGTTATGTGAAGGAGGGGCTTTTGAGTCCCCTTAGGGCCTAGGTATGACTGTGATCTTTGCAACTCCTATGTCCATCAGTCTCTGGCGGGGGCAGCAATTTAAAAAATCCACGTTTCACGTCTGATTGGCAACCGCAGAGCTGGAAACTTAATCCAAAGCCCAGCACTAAGGCTGCCAATCAAGCTTGAGTGGATGGCAAGTGGGAGGAGGCAGCGGACTACATGCCACTGCAGCTCTGCCCTCATGCCTAGATAACGGGAGCTGAGACCAAGCATTAAACATGGATTTTTTTTTTTTTAATCGCCACCCTGCCGGAGAGCTATGCCTGGCAGCTATTAAGTAATGGGGCCAGGTCTCACTACCTCAGGGAGGTGATTGGTTCCCTTTAACTTTGATACCTTCTATGAGGTTTCATGCTTCCATCTGTAAAGGTCCCCATACACATTCAATAATTGATGGCCGAACGATCGTCAGCCCATCCTCCCCATACACAGTATGGTCGGCACAGCCAAGCATTCCTATGTTCTTCATGGGGAGGGGTAACTTGCAGCATGAATGAGGACCTTTAAGGTATATGGAATAATCCAACCTGCTTAAAGAGGATGTCTGGACAAAATATAAAAAAAATGCTTAGCAGCAGGGAGTGCTGTAAACATAATAAGCAAATGCCACTCACCAATCCTGATCTAGTGCAGCCGTCATTTCCCATCTCCCATTGATCTCCTGTATGTGCCAATACCTGTGATGTTATGAACACTGCCAATCAGTGGCTGCTAGGGCCCCGTCTCTATCAGGAGACCAGGGCAAGATGGCGGGCGTAGAAAACCCTGTCAGTGCACACTGTGGAGCGAGCGAATCCGGCCGCACACTCCATAGTGTGCAGTGGAGAGTTGTGATGCGGGCGCGCACAGATGCGTCCGCATCAGAACTCAGCAGCGCTAAAGATCATCTGGCCAGTACTGCAGTACCGGCTGGGATGATCTTTTCTGAGACCGGCTGTTCCGTGACCCGGCCAGGTCACGGAACGGACGATCTCTTACAAGGTCTGAACATGGCCTAATTGTACAAACAAAATTGGAAGCCAGCATAAATGTTCACGTGCCATTTAAATAAATGGAACTGATTCAGTCACTTTCTGCAGGAAAGACCGCTGCATGTAAATCCACCTTAATATAAAAGTTTCAAATTAAAAACACATGAAATAGAAAGCTTACTAAAGAAATGTAATCAAGTTCAATACTTCTTTATGGATCAGAATGAACGATTCTATTAGACTCAGCAATTCTGCCGCGGTTAACTCCTGCACCAAGTCAATGTTGGCTGATGACTTTTGACAATTATAATGTAACTGACAAACATCTGCCTATCGACTTTGTATCACTGGCTGGATGCAATACTAACAGCGGCAAAAGATATAAAAAACAGGGCCTTGCCACGTTCACTCAAACGGCGCCAGTGGTTGGGTTTGGCGGTTGTTTGTAAATGTTGTTTGTAAATGATAAGATTTGAATTCAAATTTCATAAAATAATAAAGATTGAAACTAATATCAAAAATCACCTTGTCACCACCATCAAGGTTATCATATATCATAATATTGCCATGGCTCGGGTCGCTGGATACTGGTTTTGAACCAGCCGGTGGGCTCTGGTGTTTTGGGTCTACTTGTCATGGTGACCAGGAGTGGTAACACTCATATACCTGGACATACAGGCAACCAGACTTTAGGTAGAACTGATGTAAGGTGCAGAGTGGGTGCAGGAGTCCTACTTTAAACAATGCTCAACTTTACTGGAACTTATCTTCAGTGCAATACAAATAGTAACAGTGCCTAGGTACTAAAATCAATGGTGACAATAACAGTTTGAAGTAGAATAGAGTAAGAAGAAGCTGTGAAAGGAGATAGGGGCCAGATAGGAGGGCTCTTGCCTGATTAGTAAGTACTCTGCCGGGATGAAGGTGAAGTGTGTGAAATTTCTTGAACTATTCCTCGTACTAGCTAGGTATCTTAGCTGACCGCCTTCTGACTCTTTATATCGGTGACTGCCCTGATAGGTAGTAAGAGTCCCAGGCCTCTGTCTCTAAGGGTAGCTAACTAGTAGCCTCCTACTTAGACGAGTAAGGTTCAGTAGAGAGCGGCTTACTTGCACTGTGCTCTACTGCGGATCCATCTTTCTTTGCTCTCCTTCCTAAGGGCCTTAACTGTCCTGAAGAACGAATTCACGGCGTAGGCAAGGGGTTTACTCCTTTAACTCCGGTTCCCCACTGCTAAGTTAAGCAGTGCATGATTGCCATAGTCTCTGACACTAGGAAACAGGAACACACTTGAATGGCCTAAAGCTAAGGCTAGACACTTCCTCCCAAGTCTAAAGCTAGACTCCAACTTGACCTCTTTGGCCAAGAGCCAGGCTCCAACTCTCTAACTTCAGGAAGTGTGTTGTGTGAGAGTGTAGAGCTAGCTAAACCTTCCTACATAACTACAGTTGTGCACAAGGGGGAATGAGACACCTAGTGGTTAGAGTAGAGCACAGCAGCTAACTGTACTAACTGTGACACCTCACAGAAACACTTTTATCTAGGTGTGTAAAGAAACACGTAGTAGGATACTACAATATTATATGCAAAAATCTGATGAAAAAAAGAAAAGTTTAATGATAAGTATATAAGTAAGTAAGTATATAGTCCATGTTAAAAAAAAAATCAAAGATACTTTAAAACCAAGAGAGCCCCAAGAAAACGGGACCAGGTGTTGACAATATGTGTTTCTACAGAGGGAAAGTATTAGCCTTGGTCAACAAACCTTAACGTGTCCTGGTAGAAAGTGCTGCTCTGCATCTGATGGCTGTAAACAGTCCACTTCTGTGCAGATTACAGTATCATTCCCTTACACTAGAATATGTATAGCAGGAAAATCCAGCTGTTCCTTGGTTATCGTCCCAAGCTGACCGCTTGATGTTCAAGGCTGTTTTCATTACTGGGAATGGCTTCTTAAGTCCCAGTCGCCCCAGGACTGAGGGAATGTCACAGTAATTTTCATCTTGAGAACCCCGGTGAGATTAGATTTTTGTGGTGACTCCAAACAATAATAGATACGTGATCCAAGGGCATTGGAATCCTGTGATCATAATTCGGTGCTCACTACACCCGTTCTGTAAGGAAAATAAGCAGCGATTATAAGGGATATATTTATTTAACATGCAGGTTGGGAATCACATACTGTATAGGGAATCCCCTTATAGATACCTGTAGTGCAGCGTGCAGAGAAGAACATGTTTAGGTTGGATATCTGGTGTGATACTAGAAAAATTCTGCTGATATAATACTTTCCAGTCTTTTTTATCACTGTCAGCTCTACTTTGTTATTAGTAGTAGTGAATAATCACTATATTGCTTAAATAGCAAATTGCAGTTACCACATACATCCGAAACTACGCCCCCATGTGGTCACGGTGTTGCCAATCAATCCCTGCGACATTGCACATCTATTGGTGACCGTATGATAATATGGTTTTGGTTGCATACATTAACTGCAGTGTTGTTTTATTTTCAGTCTGACACAGTACTCTCTGCTGACATCTCGGTGCAAGACAGGAACCCTGTCTCGGTTCTCTATAAATCCTCATTGAAAACCTCTCCTGCTCTAGACAGTTCCTGTCTCGGCCAGAGATGTCAGCAGAGAGCACTGTGTCAGACTGAAAATAAAACAACATTTCCTGCATGGCATACAGCAGCTGATAAGAATGGGAAGACTTGAGATTTTTTAATAGAAGTAAATAATAAATCTATATAACTTTCTGACACTGGTTGATTTTTTTTTTTAATTTCTTTTTATTATTTTCAATTTTCACAACCGACATCATAAACAAGGCGAACTTACAATTTCGCCTCCAGATATAACAAAAGGCTCTGCATTAAAATCCGGCCCCATAATGTGAACTTAGAAAATACAGAAAAAAGAAATGATCATCTCAGTCCGCAATCAGAATAAGCTTTGGGGTAACATCCCCAACATAAATGTCCATAAGGCATACTGCAGCATACAGAACAAACCCCCCCCTCCTCTCCCCCCTGCCCACGTCCAGTACTCGCAGAACAACCGCTTCCTCTCTATTGGGTCTCGGTCATCTCAGGTCCCACTAAATTTTCAGCCTCCCCAACGTGCCTGCTACATCTTTGCGCATATACCAGACCATGTCTTTAAATGGTGACATAACATGAACTATTTCGTCCCTTGAGAGAAACGATAGAATAAAAGTTTTCAATTTTTTGAAAAACCCCTTGATCAGTTTGTCTTTAGATCTGCACACCTCCATTTGATCCCATATCATATACTTTTTTACTTGTTCAACCACATCACTTGAGGAGGGCATTTGCTGTACCAACCATTGCGCTAGAAGGCACCGTTTCGCCACTAACACAAATACATTAATTAACCTGGTCACCTCTCCGTCCTCGGGCAGCACATGTAGTGCCAGGAATGAGGGCTCCAATGGAATGGAGACATGTAGTTTATCCCTCAGCAGATCCTTCAAGTTTAGCCAAAAAAGTCTCGAAAACGGACAGGCGACCAGTCCATGGAGAAGGTCAGTGCTTCTTTCATTACATTTTGGGCATGCCTCTATCCTGTCGGGGTGGTCAGGTGTTCTCGGAAAAGAGAAACCATATGTGGCGTGATGCATGATTTTAAACTGAGTTTCCCTCAACGCCTCGCTCACCACTGCCTTACACACCGCCGACCATCCCTCTAGGATAGGTTTGCAGAGGTCAGTTTTCACCAACTTGGTTTCCCAATATTTAAAGATGCCCTGCGCAAACTGTGTGGATGAGGACCTTCTTAATATTCAGTAAATGTGGGACAAAGAATGGACCGGGTTTTCAGTTTGTGTCAGCTCCTGTAAGAAATGAGACTGAAACAACGAAGTTACAGTCGACAATCTATCTCTAAGGAAACCCATAATTTGATTATATAGTAGAAAATGACCAGTCCCTAATCCATTTCTGTCCCTCATCTCTGGAAAGGTCATGTATCTGTGTTCAGATGGATGTAATAAATGTTGGACTATCAGTATATTCTTACTTTTCCATTCAGTATGAAAAGTATTAAGCACCTCAGCTCGAAGTTCTGGGTGTGACCACAGAGGCATCATCTTACCAATCAGAAAAGGTAGGCCAGCACCTTTAAGGCATGCTCTCCATGCCAGTATAGAATCCCGTAGCAGGAGGTTACGCTTGACCGACCCCAGAATCACTGAGAATTTAGTAAACAAAATGGCCGGCAATGACCAGGGGGCAGCCATGGCCGCCTCCAACCCGACATTTGAGTACGGACCCTCCCACCGCTCCCAATCCACCCCATGACGCAATAGGCATGCTAAGTTGTATGATCTGACATCGGGGAAGTTGAGACCCCCTTGGTCTTGGAAAAGCATCAGTTTCTTCATGGCTATGCGTGGCCTCTTACCTCTCCATATGAATTTTACAAAGGCTGAGGTCAATTTGTTAATATCCTTATGACGCAGGAGTACGGGGAGGGTCTGCATTGGGTAAAGCAGCCTAGAGAAGGCTAGCATTTTCAGCAGATGGCATCTAGCCATTATGGGGAGGGGAAGCTTTTTCCACTTGTCCATAACCTGTAGGATGGACTGAAAGAGGGGAGGGTAATTTAAACCATATATCTGTCCCGGCTGGGGGCATACATGAATACCCAAATATTTTATCTGTGATCTTGTAATAGTCACCGGGGTGTCAAAATGTCCTCTAGGGGTTTTGGATAAGTCAAGTAAGACGCTCTTCCCCACATTTACTCGGAAGCCAGATCGGATTCCGAAGTCGGCCAAGCACTCAAAAACCACCTTCAAGTCCATATGGGGGTTTTCCAAAAACAGCAGGAGATCGTCCGCAAAGAGAGCGAGTTTGAAAAGGAATGCCCCCCACCCTTATGCCCTCAATACCACCATGCTGGGCTAAGACTCTAGCTCCAGGGCTAGGTTAAATAGCAGTGGGGATAGGGGGCACCCCTGTCTCGTGCCCTTCTCCAGTGCAAAAGACTGTGACAAGAACCCGGGTGTGCTGATTTTTGCATGTGGAGAAGAGTACAAGACCTGCAGGTAAGACATGAATTTCCCCTCGAATCCCATTTTATCCAAAACCGCCCACACCCACTCCCACCACACATTATTGAAAGCTTTTTCAGCGTCAATTGATAAAATGGCGGGGGAGGGGTGTAGGTCAGGGTGCAGGTCAGGGTGCCAATGGACTTCATCTAAAACACCAATAACCTTTCGGAGATTGGACACCGCCGACCGCCCCTGTACAAATCCTACCTGATCTGGGGAGATAATATAAGGAAGCAACGTGGCTAACCTGTCAGCCATGATCTTTGACATTATTTTTAGGTCAATGTTGATCAGGGATATGGGACGATATCCTCCCGGTGACTTAAGGTCCTTTCCTGGTTTGGGAAATACTTTGATATATGCTGTATTCATATCATGTGAAATGGGGGATCCCTGCATGTAGGAGTTGTACAGTGGGAGGAGGGCCGGAGCCACCTCATCAGCAAGCAACTTATAAAAATCGCCCGTGTAGCCGTCTGGGCCTGGGGCCTTGTTAGGTTTTAACGTCTTTATGATTCTATTGATTTCCTCCAGTGAGACATCCGTGTTCAACACTGCCCTATCCTCTTCAGTAATAGTTGGCACTACATTGTCCGCCAACCAGTTACGGGTCGGATTGTTCATATTGGGGGAGTCAAAATATAGGGAATGATAGAACTCCTTCAGTATCATGTTAATCTTGGCCGGATGAGAGTGGGCAATCCCTGCAGTGTCTTTAAGAGAGTTAATATGATGAAGGGGAAACTTGCCTTTAGCCAGAAGGGACAAAAGTCTCCCCTGCTTATTGCCGTACCTGAATAGAGTGGCTTCAAAGTGAGACCGATTAATATTTTCTTTGGTTTCCAACCACCCCTCATAGTCTGCCCTAACTGTCTGCCATCGTTCCTTCGTTACCTGCGACGGAGAGGCCAAAAAGGCTGTGTAGGCTGTTCTCAGTGCAGAGCTAAGGTCATTAATGCGGTCCGTCGCTTTGCGCCTTAGGCCATGTACATATGTCATAATAGGTCCCCTCAGGACAGACTTGGCAGCGTCCCAGTATAACTGGGGGGTCATCACATGTTCTGCATTGGTCGTTTGGTATTCCATCCACCACCCCTTAAGGAAGGCCTTGAAATTCTCATCCCTAGCCAGCCCATAAGGAACTCTCCAGATGTAGTCTGTACCCCTGGGAATCTTGTCATGAAGATTAATAAGGAACGGGGTGTGGTCCAAAATAATAAGATCTTCTATCCTAACTGCATCCACCCTTGGCAGCAGGGATCGAGACATGAAAAGGTAGTCAATCCTAGACCATGAATTGTGTGGAAAAGAGAAGTGAGAATATTCTCGAGAGTCAGGATTGAACAGCCTCCACACGTCTACCACCGAGATCGCCTCAGCCCACCAAGGAAGGGCCCTATCCCTATGTCTAGGTGGTATGGCAGCAGGGCCTCCCGATTTCCTGTCCTCCTCGTGACACATGACTGCATTAAAGTCTCCCCCTATCAGTCTATGAGTCACCTGATCCCTAAGTAAGGAGTCAGTCAGGGAAGTAAAAAACCTCGTATTAGCTTCAGAGGGGGCATACACGTTTACTAACTGAAGGATATCTGAGTCTGTTTTTATGTGAAGTTTGCATATCCTACCCTCTGAATCTGACCAAGATTGACATACCTCATATCTGAAGGTTTTGTGCAAAAGAATCAACACCCCCGCCTTGTGGTCCACAGAGGGAGATCCATAAACCTCCCCCACCCACGATTTTTTCATCCTGAAGAAGTCCTCCTCCGGCAGGTGTGTCTCCTGGAGGAAAACAATGTCGGGGGAGAATTTCTTCAGATGTCGTAATACCATGTTTCTTTTATGTGGAGACCTGAGACCCTTAACATTCCATGTCACCGCTCTAACCATAATCGAGAGAAAGAAAAAGCGTTAGAGCCACAAAATAAGCAAAAACCCCTATCTGGACGTGAGCCCCCCACCCGATCCCCCCCAACACCATAAACATCCCCAAAACTCAATGATGCTGCAGCATAAACTGTACATATATAAAACTGAACACAGGCCATAGCAGTGATGAAACAGTTACAAATCACTACCACTAACGCGGCCTCAGGACTTCTCTTTTTTCCATGAGAGAAAAGAACCTCTCCAAACATAGTACTACCACACAAAGATCCCGCCCCACTGCCGGACAGGATAGAGAGGGACCATCTATTAGGCTGATATGATATCAGGTGCCCAAAAAACCATGTATATAATCCACTAGGTAATATTGCCTACAAGGGGGAAAGAGGGAGGTGGAAGTGGCCACAGGACGAGGAATGGGTTAAGAGGGAGAAAGGGCGGGAAGGGAGAGGGGAGGGAAGGGGCAAAGGAGCAGGAAGAGAGATGTATAGGGGAGGGAGGATAGGAGAGGGGGGAGATGGGGGGAGGGGGGGGGGCCGGGGGGAAGGTAAAAGGCAAAGGGGGGACGGGGGAGACAGGAAAAGGGAAGAGGGTCCAGGGAGAATGAAAGGGAAGAGCAGGGAAGGAAAGATGTGGGGCGGGTACTGGCAGAGGGAAAGCTGGTAGGCACAATGTAATAAGGGAAGAATTATAGAAGCACAAAACAATCCCGAGTGCAGTGCCAGAAAATCTCACCGTCAGCTTGTCATATCCTGCCCTTTAGTAATGTCCAAGACCAGGCAACTGTGATGGAAAAGTCACACGCGCCCATCTTCTCCATCGCTGCGTGTCTGGTCAGCACATCTAACCCGTTTCTCCTTAGGGGGGCCAGACCACACCGTGAGACCCGGTGACCTGTGCGACAGGGGAGGGCTCCCCATCCTGGGCTGCGATCTATAAGCAGGAGAGTCACTTGGAAGTCCTCGTCTAGGGGACCCTTCGGGGGACCTATGGGGGTCCTTATTCAGTAGATCTTGTAGTCCCTCCGCGGCGTCCTCCGCGGTATTAAAGGAGGAGACAGAACCATCAGGGTGAAACACCCTCAGGATTGCTGGATACATCAAGGCGAAGCAAATTTGTCGCTTGAAGAGAGCCATGCAGATAGGGGAAAGAAGTTTTCGTCGTCTGGAAACTTCAGCGGAAAAATCACTGAAGATGAGGATTTTACTCCCTTCAAAGTGAAGACCTTCTCTACTATTCTTGAAGGCACGCTGTATAGCCACTTTGTCAGTAAAATCTAAGTATTTTACAATCACTTGCCGCGGCCTCTGCCGTGAATGAAGGCCTTGCGGCACCCCCTCCTCTGGTGCCGATAACCTGGGGTCCGGACCCAATCTGTGAGCCCACTCAACTTTGCACGGTCTGGGGAGATCCAACATGGCAGGTATAGTCTGTTCGCATATACGCGCGAGATCTCTCTGGCGCAATGATTCCCGGGAGGCCAACTATACGGAGGTTGTTCCTCCTGGAACGATTTTCAAGATCTTCCAGTTTTTCCCAAAGTCGTTTGTTATCATTCTCCAGAGAGGTTATACGCGTCTCTCTCCCGTCCTCTGCATCCTGTAGCCTCTGCACACGTCCCTCGGCTACTGTAAGCCTCCCGCCCTGAGCCGTGACCGTCGCCTGCAGCTGCGTCAGAGTATTTGTGACAGCCGCTGTGATAGAGTCCTGCAGGCCCAGTACGATCCGCTTAGCCACTTCAGCTGCCAGGGACACGTAATCTATGACCACCGGGTCCGTGTCTTCCTCTCCCCCTGAGTAATAACGCTCTGACCTCTCCGATGACTGTGCTCTCGAGGAGGCGGGGGATGCCGCCATACTGGCGTCCGCTCCCTCAGTCCTTCTCTGCTTGCCATGTCCCTTGGGCTTGTTTGCTGTGCCCCTTTTCTGCACATACCGGTCCATCAGGGTGTCCGGGAGTGCAATTTCCCGTTCGGGACGTGCTGTGTGATGCTGCGGGTGTTCGGGAACCTGGTTTGTGGGAGCGCGCACCAGAGCCGAGGTGAGGTGCTGCTTTACCTCATGGCGCCGGAACCGGAAGTCGGTTGATTTAAAAGAAAGATTTTCGCTGGACCTTTAATATCGGACTGTGTAATAGGTAGAGATAAGCGGACTTGTCGGATTTCTGTCTGCTCGCTCTGTGCAGCGGGTGGATACCTCCTAAGGAACGCCTGGAAAACTGGGATACAGCCAATGCGAATGGCTTTTTCCCATTTTTCCAGGCGTTCCTTAGGAGGTATCCACCCGCTGCACGGAGCGAGCAGACAGTGGGAATCCGACGCCGATCGTTCTGGTTCTCACGAACCAAAAAATCCGAAAAGTTCGCTCATCTCTAGTAATAGGGCCCTTATTTTAGAGGGAATAACCATAAGGCTCCTACTTACATGTGCCACACACACACACACACACACACACACAAACACCCAAGCTGTTCTAGAATTTTGCTGTAGGTTTAATCATTACTGTTTAAGGCCCCATTCACACTATCAAGTCGGCGCTGAGATTCCTTGCAAAACCCACCCACGCAGACTCAGCAAAGAATTCTGTCTTCTATCAGTTTGAATGGGAGGGCTCGCGCACCGCTGCTCTTTAAACGTAGATGTGTGGAGAGAAATGGCGTGCGAGCTCTCCCATTTCCGTAGTGTTGAAAAATTGTGGCTAACACATAAGACTAGTAGATTTTTACATTATGTATGATCTCAGCCAGGCAGGTGCAGATTCCAATGTCTGTATTATGGTTGCAAACTGAAGTTTCTGCCATTTTCTAATTCATATAAATAGAATACAATACCTAAAACACAGGCACCAATCTCCACAGTAACAAAAACTGTAGCGACAGATAACTATATTCGACTTGACTTGATCCATGGGGGTGTACATTAAACAACAGACACTCAAACACTACACTGTCAGGCCTAGGAAAACCTAGATAGTAACCAGCCCCTTTTCAAAACATCCATATTGGAAGAGACTGGCTGATTAGACAACCATGAGCACCTAGCCCGCCAAATGTGGTGGTCAGCGATGCACCCAGCACTGTGTACATCCTGGTGAATATACTGTGGTGAGCAATGGTGCACAAAGTACAGTGTATGCGTCCCTGCTCATGCTTACTACATCTATACATAGAAGGAAAGTTGAAGATCTGCTGTTAATGTTGACTGGCAAATTTATAGTTCATTTGGATTTGTAGCATAAAGTGCTAGAAAACTAAAATCTGGTAATTTCATTTCAGTGCAAAAAAAGTTGAATACAAGTACCATGAACATGACTGAACCGCCATCTATTGTGATTTGTCTTTTTTTGGAAGTTCAGGCCTATTATTTTATCTAGGAGTTGCACAAGGGGAATTTTAATGTGTGCCCCCTACCAGGCTGTTATGAAGCCCAAAATAATTAAGAATGAACCTCCGTATTTGGAAGCCAAATTTGTACTTGAGCTGAACAATATTGAAAAGGTCCTTCCAAACCATTTCACATTTAAAACATGTGATTGTTCTTTAGTTGGTTTCTGGTCTGGTGCCCAAGACTTGGTTTAACTGAGCATCGCATGTAACTATACTTGGCCCGAAGCGTTCCAGGTCATTGCTCTACTTGGCGGGGTATCTTCCCTGCCAGGGAGTGTAAATCACTAAATGTCCATACCAGCTAGGTACTATGTCTTCCTAATTACACCAAGGGTTGTGATTAGAGTGGCTGAGAAAACATATGGGCTACTTGCTTTCACACTGTACAGAGGCCGAGAGGTTAAGTAGAATTCCTGTTGCGCAGGCTTGCACCTTATTATAGCTGACTCTGAAATTGTGTAAGAAAAAGGGAGGTGCCATTGTCTAGATTTATCCAAGCATGAATTTCTTGAAATAATTGGTGCTACTGCAACGTTAAGTGGCTCTTTGGCCTTTACAAGGAAAATGTAACTTCAAAAATATCCTTCAAGCATGTTTTCTTATTCCCCAGTATCTTCATTGGCATAGCCTGAAAAACAAGCTTGCAAGGATATCACATTCAGCACGTCTGTCGTAGCACCGTGTTTAAAATAAAATATATCTGAAGTCATTATAGACAAGAGAAGGGTTACGAGGCCACCTCGTGGGAGGCCAAGGGTGCAGAGTCCTATTGATGAGGAGTCTATCTCTGGAGAGTCCATCATACAACAGGTGGAGTCAGCTATTCCAGAAACAGTCCATGTCCGCAAGACGTAAACGATATTGTGCAAATTTTAAGAATCAGCTAAACAACAAAAACCCAAAAGGCCAAAGAGAACGACCAGTTTTTTTATAAGCCAGAAAGAAAGTAAAAGAAAGCAGAGAAGCAAAAGAAAGAAGAGAAGGGAAGAGTGGGAGGAAAGGGGAGGATGAGAATACAATCTTGTTCTGTAACTAAAGCCCCTATTACATGGGGTGCTGTTGATTAGCAAACGAGCGCTGTTAGCGCTTGTTTGCTCCTTGTCCCCCGCTCGCTGATAGCACGGGGGGCTACCCGGGTGATTGCTAGATCGTTGGGGCTGCCCATAGCAGATAGCAGCGGTCTGCTGCTGCCGCAGATCTTTGCTATCCTGGTCGTTTGTCTTTCAACAATGTTGAAAGACAAACAACAGCAACAATCAGTCGAATTCGTTCATGTCAGCTGATCGTTCTCTTCTATTACATTAGATGATTATGGTCCATAACGGCCAATTTTGATAATTGTTTAGTGTAATAGGGCCAGCCAGTTCTGAAAATCAGCAGTGTCTCTAAACAAATCCCATGCTAACATGTCTTATCAAAGAGGGCAGGTTTATCCGAATCGGCCGCCACCAACTCCTCCATTCTCCGAACCCTATTAAGGGTCTTCTGTTAGAAGGGGTGCATAATTGCTTCCAAAGCCTCGGTATAACCACTCTGGCAGCACCCATAAAATGTCTTAGGAAACCTTTAAAGTAGACCAATTATAAGCAGTGACTCCTTTGCTAAGACTTTAGAAGACCATTATTGATCGAGGCACCTTTTCGATTCCCTTAAATCCTAAGCACATTGGCACATTGGTAAACATCACATTCTCTATCACAGACAATAGAGAGAGAGAGAGAGAGAGAGAGAGAGAGAGAGAGAGAGAGAGAGAGAGAGGAGTAATTAAAAAGAAATGCCAGCTTGTTCTCTACATCTTTTGCAGAAATTCCATGCTGTGTGGGGGGTGATAGGCCGTCTAACCCATTAGCTGAAACTCACTTCATCTTCTTAATGTATAAGCCAAATATGTAAAATATGTACAAATTCTACTCTGCAATTTTGATTATGTGTAAGATAAGATAAGAAGATTCTTACAAATGAATTGCTTGGTTCAGCTGACATGTCATTGTAAGGGTAACATAGATTAAGAGTGCCCAGGTAGCAAATATGCACATAAAAAACAATCGCCTTTGAATGAAATGTTTGCAATAAGTTTAAAAGTATCTATCACCATTGTGTATGTTTTTTTAAAAGATTAATAAAGAGCAATCCAAAAAGGACTACTCCCAACAGTCATGAGTACTGAGGCTCCCGAAAAGATATGATAGTAGATATATATAGATAGATTTTCAGGATGTATACATGCTGTATGTATAAGATTGGTCACATTGGTTCATGTTGATATCACCCCTTTCATAATGTACTCATTTAGCCTTAACTCTCCGATCCCTTACACTTCAAATCTTGTTCCTCATCTGCTCTCCCCTCCCCCTCCCTTGACTCCTATCCCCCTTAATACTCCTACCATTACATGTTGCTCCTACCCCACTCCTTAACAGGTATTTATGTGAACTGAATTTGCATGTTTGTCAGACCTTCATATCTCCATAAAATAATTTTTTTTCTAATAATCTGTATTGCATACCTGTACTGTTATACTTTCCTGATTAAAAACAAAACAAAACTACCCTTAGACTATGTTCACACAACAAATATTTTCATAAAACCACGGCCGTGATTTATATGAAAATATACGTTACATTACTGCCTATGAAATCCCGGCAGGAGCGTATACACATAATATACTCTCCGGCCGGGATCCCTAGCGGCGCTGCAAACAACTAACATGTAAGTTTCAGTAAATAGTGGCCGCAGAAGACCCTGTCAGTGCATACAATAGAGCGAACGGCTCTGACTGCTCTCTCTATTGTGTGCAGTGGGGAGTTCTGATGTGGGCGTACATTGATGCGCCTGCATCAGAACTCTGCGGGCCGAAAGATCATCCGGCCGGTACTGCAGTACCGGCTGGGATGATCTTTTCATAGACCGGCTGTTCCGGTCTTAATCTGCTTATTCTTGATTTTGTATGTTTGCTGCTTCTATTGATGGTAACGCACTACAGAATATGTTTGTGCTTTATAAATAATGGTCATTATTAATATTACATACATGACTGACATATACTAGTAACTGAGAATATTTTTACATAAAATAAAGAAAAATGAATGGTTCATCTTGCTAGCGTCTGCGGTTTATATTCATCATGGTGTACACTCACCCGGCAGAGGCAGAATATGTTAGGTCTGAAGGGTTCCCGGTAGGAACACTCTGATATGTATCCTGGGTGAAAGCCAGAGTCAAACTTAATGCATGAATTCCAGCCACTCTTCAATAACGGAGGTCAAGTAACTGATAGGATGAGAGAGAGAGATGCCTGGCAGGAGCGGGCACAATGCCAGAACAATATATCTGCTCTCATTAACACTGTAGAAGTAACTATTGACCCTAATGTAATATTCAGTATTCCTGCAAAATAGAGTTCCAGCTGAATTTGTTTTTTTACTGTAATTTCAGGTCTGGTCTGCTTGATGTTAATGATATCCTGTTCCATCTCTACTATACAGTCCCAATATTGATTGAATTGAGGTGTATAAGTAAAATGTGCCTGTAGAATGGATTGGGGTCTAAGAAGAGACCTCATCTTAATTATTTTACATATAGACTCCTAGTGATATAAAAAAAAATACAACAACTTTACTGTGCAGTATTTCAACAATACAATACACTTCAGTAGATAAATAGTAGATAAATCTTCACATGGACTTTAGTGCCTAACTCGTTGGGCTGGAGGAGGTGCTTGGAAAAGTAGAATAGAAGAGAGGTAGTTGTAGTGGTGCTTGAAGTGTTGAGAGTAGAGGAGAAGAGTTTGTTGAGAAAGCCCTAACTCAGTTTAGAAATGTACTTTGCTGGAACTTTAGGGAATACTTTGCAGTGAGACGTTTACTTGTACCCGTGTATACCACCTTGTGCCCCACAGTGTCTAGTTACCCATCCTGATAGGTTGATAAAAGCCCCAGTGATGGTTATCTGGGTGTAGCTAAGCTTTCGAGCCTTCTCGGTTACCTGCACTGTGAGATATGATACATAGACCTCCTTTGGTAGCTTTGTCCTATCCAGGCTAGTTCCTTTTGGCTCTTAGGATACTGCCCTGCACTTTTTAGACTGGTTCACAGCGTGGACGAAGTAGAAGTAGTAGTAAAAGAACTGCATCTGGACACACTCATGTCTCAGACTAGCCTGCTTTTTGTCCCGGACAAGGGTCCTGGTGTAAGCCAGGCCCTGGCTTGGCTTCAGAAGGCACTGTCTTGTTTGTGTCTGTCCTCTACAAGAATCTGACTTAGACTGAAAATGCACTTCCTCCACCAGTGTCTCCTCCTACAAAGGCCTAAAGAGAACTTCCCTGTGAGTGGTGGGGATGAGTGTGTGCATAAGAAAGAAGAAAGATACAGCTAGCACCTCCCATTGGCCACTAATAACACATGGTACATATAAAACATCAACTCATGACCTTCCTCAGCTGTGCAATACATAGGAATACAAAATACTGACATCTAGTGGTGAAACTGTAAAGTACCCTTCATCACCACTTAACCTGAAAATAGAAAGCTTTTTGAGAGGTGCAAAGGAGAGATAAAAAAACACCTATGGTGGGACACCACAAAACTGCCACGGGGCCCCTGTGGTAGAGGGGCCCGGGCCCCCCCGGAACAGCGTAGTCTGCCTCCATGGTAGCTACAACTTTCAACACCCACATCCGCAGCATTGCACCTCCAGCCACAAGACACCGCCTAATGTATATACTCACATGACCCAGCTCAGCCCCTCAGCTCTCGTTCTTCCACTCCCCTGGCATACCAGTGACATCCTTTCTGTGCTGGGAATCTGGGAGAATGGAACGCTGTGGGACTGCACCAGGTCATGTGTGCATGATGACGAGGCATACAGGATTCATAGGGCCCCATTTCTTGCTATGGGGCCCCATAAATCCTCTCTACACCCTTGGAAGAAAGGATTGGTCTCCTCCCTCACAGCACACTAAGTTGACTGTGGGAAGGTCTTTTGACCAAACCACTAGCTGGGGAAAATACACGGTGGTATTTCCATTATATTACTGTGTGCAGTATGCTGTTATAGCAGTGTTTAGCTATATGACAAGTAAAACAACAATATATAAATATACACTTCAGACCTTGGTGAGTCGTTGGCAGCCCAGGATGTCAGTGAACCTATGTACGTCATGGATCTAAATAAAAAAAGATAAAACATCTGTTGTTTGAATAGCACAATATACACTAGCCTGAGGCTGAAAAATCAGGCTGTGTATCCCAATCTTAAAGGAACAGCATTATATTATTCCTATTGCAGGCCTTAGGGTACGGGGCATGATACAAGCAAACACCACATAGAGAATACCTGTGTCAGGCACTACCCCCTCAGCCCCTCACGAGTAACACATGTCATGCTCCTTTAAAGGACAAGTCCGGCGAAAACTATTTTTTTTATATGTTATTACTTATGGAAAGTTATACAATTTTCTAATGTACATTAATTATGGGAAATGCTCATATACTGCTATTTCCCTTAATTTAGTGTATCAGGAAGTGTTAGAATTATCTCTGAAGCAGTGACGTCACGACCAACGGTGTAATTCCTATGGAGTGTCCAGCAGGGGGCGCTCTATATATAGAAGTCAATGAGTACCATTGACTTCTATATATAGTGCGCCCCTGCTGGACACTCCATAGGAATTACAGTGTATGTAATGTAATGTAATGTAATGCACTGTACTGTTGTGACTTTATGAATACATTTATGGAATACTTTGGGGAGCAAGTGTCCTTGCTCCCCAAAGTATCCCATAAATGTATTCAATGAATACATTTGCAGGGCACCGAGCAGGGAGGGAGAGAGGTGCCATCTACCTCCCCCCCCTTGCTCGGTGCTGGGAACATATACAAAGTACTACTCCCCCATTATCTGCAGATAATGGGGGAGTAGTACCTGTGCTATCCCTATCACCGCCCGCGCCGCCGCCGCTCACACAGGGGCTGCTATTCATGCCCCCCGCCGCTCCCCCTCCTCCTCCTCCTCCTCCTCCCGGCATCAAACTTACGATCGCGCTGCTGATTCCCCGCCGCCCGCGCCGCTCCTAACTACCCGCCCGCTCGCTCGCCCGCCCCGTTCCTGGCCGCCGCTCTCTGCTCATGCCGGCCGCGTCAGCCCGCCCCCACCCCGGCCAGGGACACCAGGAAGCGCCGTGTATGAATAGCAGCCCCTGTGTGAGCGGCGGCGGCGCGGGCAATGATAGGGATAGCACAGGTACTACTCCCCCATTATCTGCAGATAATGGGGGAGTAGTACTTTGTATATGTTCCCAGCACCGAGCAAGGGGGGGGGAGGTAGATGGCACCTCTCTCCCTCCCTGCTCGGTGCCCTGCAAATGTATTCATTGAATACATTTATGGGATACTTTGGGGAGCAAGGACACTTGCTCCCCAAAGTATTCCATAAATGTGTTCATAAAGTCACAACAGTACAGTGCATTACATTACATTACATACACTGTAATTCCTATGGAGTGTCCAGCAGGGGCGCACTATATATAGAAGTCAATGGTACTCATTGACTTATATATATAGAGCGCCCCCTGCTGGACACTCCATAGGAATTACACCGTTGGTCGTGACGTCACTGCTTCAGAGATAATTCTAACACTTCCTGATACACTAAATTAAGGGAAATAGCAGTATATGAGCATTTCCCATAATTAATGTACATTAGAAAATTGTATAACTTTCCATAAGTAATAACATATAAAAAAATAATTTTCGCCGGACTTCTCCTTTAAAGAGGTAGCTCAGAAAAAAAAAGAAAAAATCTTTTAAATCAACTGGTGCCAGAAATTGCCAGAGATTTGCAATTTACTTCTGTTAAAAAATCTCAAGTCTTCCAGTACTTATAAACTGCTGTATGCCCTGCAGGAAGTGGTGTATTTTTTCCAGTCTGACACAATACTCTCTGCTGTGACTGCTGTCGAGAGCAGTAGCAAATCTCCATAAAAAACCCTCTCCTGCTCTCCAGCCTGGAAAGAATATACCACTTCCTGCAGGACATACGGCAGATAATAAGTTCAGGATGACTGGAGAATTTTTTATAGAAATAAATTTCAAATCGCTTGCACTTTCTGGCACCAGTTAATTTAAAAGATTTTTTTTTTTTTTGCTGAACTATCCCTTTAACTCTGTGTATGTTATATAATTACATTTTAAGTATATTTTCACTACATGGAAACAAATGTATGATAAAGTTTCTCTGTGGGATTACTAAGGAATGCACAGTGCGTGTTAGATTTTTTACTAGCCCACATTGAACACTTGCTTTCAATTACTAAAACTAACAGAGAAAATGATAACAGATAAAAGTAATTATTGTAATTTACTTTATCTCAAAGTTTCACACAGGCCTAGGCCCTTCCACTCTGCAGGGCTTGTTTTAGTTTGCTGTCCCCACCCCCCAGTTGTCATGTCTATAGGTGTTGTTAGACTGCAGCCCCCACTTTCCTCCCCCTCAGCCATTCTCAGGAGACAAAAAAAATGATCTGACCAAATGCTATTGTTTTCACCTAGATAATCGTGTCTGCCTATAATCCCACATAGATATAAGCATGCATTTACAGGCAATCATGCAGGCCTATGCAAAAATCTTTCCATAAAACATCTTTGAAGCAGCTACATGGCATGATGTAGCACCACAAACAAGTACTGATCAGTGAGGTTGGTGTTCATTTTAAAGGATATGATATACAGTGGTGCCTTGGATTACGAGCATAATTTGTTCCGGGACTGTGCTTGTAATCCAAATCACTCTTAACCCAAAGAAAATTTTTCCCTAAGAAATCATTGAAATGCAGACAATTGGTTCCGCACCCCAAAAATAATTATTTATTATTCTAAATAACATGTAGAACAGATGAAACAAACAATGTGAAATGGCTCAATATGTGATATTATAAGATACTGTACAGTATAGCAATCAGCATGTGGAGTATAATGTATAGTAACTGCATAAACCAGGAAAAACAGCAGCAGTTTGAAAATACAGGATGGAACTGCAGATCCTTATAATGTAGTAGTGTAGTACAACAGGGTAGCATATAGAAGCAGGGCTGCTGTCAGAGTTCTGTGTGGCCACATGACAGCAATGGGAAGGGTGTGTGTTCAGCATGGGCCAATCAGGACGTGAGAATCCCAAACCTGTGCAGGAGGGCAGTGACAGAAACTTTTCTATACTGCAGTTTGAATGGCTGTGAATGAGTGTAAGTGCAAGCACATTATAGCAGCAGTGTGTATAGCTGAGTGTGAGTGCAGGCAAATTATAGCAGGAATGGAGAGGATGAGAAACAAAGGGCTGACAGAGACTGCAGGGAGCAGAGAGAAGGAATGAGCAGGGCAGATGCGGGTACAGTATAGCAGCACTCTATGTCTGGGCAGACAGGTGTTACAGCTATGAAGAGATTAGCCCCCACAGTCCTGTCCCCTGATGCAAGCCCCAGCCTGAAGTGGATCTGCTGTGATTTGGAAGGTGAGGGAAACTTCCTGGGTCAGAGTACAGGGCTGTAGACCCTGCTATGCAGACCATCCCCCTCCCCCACTCCCCTCCCACCCAGCACAGGGAGCTCTTAAACCAAAGCAATGTTCTTAAACCAAGTTGCAATTTTAAAAAACTGTGAGCTCTTCTTGTAAAACGCTCTCAATCCAAGTTACCCTTAAACCAAGTTACCACTGTATATCTTTATGGGAAAAGATTCAGTATAACTTGAAATTTATTGATTGAAATCTCTGATGCTTCAATACTAAGAAGTCCAGCCCATTGAATGACACCACCCACTGGACTCCTTAACACAAAAGGAGCAAGGATGTTAATCAACAAGTTACAAGTTATGCTGAATCTTTTACCACAACGTTATATATCAATCTGCTCAGTTATTTCTGCTCTATAATATAAAGTTAATAGATTAGATAGCATTGTCTTGGTGACAGGTTCCCTTTAAACCAAGACAGCTTTCCAAAAGGAGAAAGCTGTTTTGAGGTTATCCCTCGCCAGTACAGAGGAGGGTGTTGGCTGGCTGCAGAGAGGCCTTTGTTGTGGGACCAAAGGGATAATGTTTGTCCATGAGTAAAGTACAATATAGGCATGCGGAGACTTATTTCTCATTCATGCTCCACCAGCAATTCTGGGAAGAAGGATATGCAAAGCAGCTCTCCAATGCCAATGTTTTAAGGGTAGCTTTCTTTTCAAGTCAATGACTGACTGGATTAAGTATGACTGGGAAGGTAAGCCGAGCGGGAATAACCTTGAAACAGCAGACGTCAGATGGGTAGGCTCTCCTTTTGGAGAGTTGTCTGGTTTGGCTTACATTCCCAAGGCTTCTTTTTGGAGTCAGAAGCTGACTTGAAGAGGAAGCAACCTTCTAAAGGTATCAGACATCAGAGAGCTGTTTTGCAAATCATTTTTCCCATAATTCCTAGTGGATCATGATTGACCTATAATTCTTCACACGTCTTCTCAAGGAGAAACATTAACACTTTGGTCCTGTAAAATGTAAAACGATGAATTCTAAGATTTATGGAAACTTTGTGTGCCAGGCCACCATTGGCACTCCCATCATCTTGTATGGCTTATGTTCCCTGAGCGACAGCCCTGCAACCTTGTATGCAACAAATTAAAGGGGTTTGATAACTTTTAATATATTGCTGCTGTTATGTACAAAAAAATAAAGAGCCTATGCTTACCTGTCCACACTCTTTCAAAGTCTATGGGTCTCCTGCTTACTGTAGCACCTCCAATTTTGAGACAAACTCATCTCGGGAGTAACAGCCTGCTCAGCCAATCACTGTCCCGTCCCGTCTCAGTCAGTGATTGGCTGGGCGGGCTGTCACTCCCAAGATGAGTTCATCTTGGAAGTGGAGGTGCTGCAGTCAATGAGGGACACTGTAAAACCCGTAAGAAGACATGGAGGGAAGCACAGATAAGTAAGCTTATAGTTTTCTACATAACAGTAGCAGTATATTAAAAGTTGCCGGATAACCCCTTTAAGAACTACTGTAAGGAAATTAAAACCCTTAAAACTTCATATTGAAGTAAAGGATGTACATTTAGCAGTTAAGAAATGGGTAATATAATTATGGAATTGGTTAACAAGTTAATTATTTGCGGTAATATATTAAGTATAGGAGGGGTGGATGGATGGGATAGAGGGATGCAAGTGCCCTTTAAATCATATCTGCACCCGCCAGACCTATAGGAATGCATAAGGTACTGAAGGACTACAGGGTGCTTGCATAACTAAAGTTAATCCCCCAAGATGCCATTAAAACCTTTTCCGGGTTCACTTGCCATAGATTACTGTGTCCGCATGAAAAGAATGAATGCAGTGACCATGTAAGTGGCAGAGACATTTTTGTCGTTAATTAAAGATAAAATGGAAAGGTCTGGTTTAGTGCACTCGCTCAGGCGCTATTGAGAGCGGCTGTTGTTCTTAGGCGGCCTGTTCTCTGTGGACATAATGGCACTTTGAGGAGCCGTGATGCTTTAAACTTGTAGGGAAAGACACTATTGTCTGTGTTCAGTGAAATGTCATTACTCTTCCTGTACTTCAGAGCCCAGGACAAACAGCGTGTAGAACAGGGTGCTTTAGGATGACACCACAAGATTAATGATAATGAGGTTTACTATGAGTGGCAGGCGACTAAGGAGAAAGATTCCAGCTGGTGCCGACAAGTGAAAAAATAATGCGGCTTTCTCCTTCACTTTTCATCAAGTATATATGACGGCCCAGGCATGTTACTCAATACAGAGAGTTCTGGATATTCATGTATGACATGTCTTTGTGAAATTGTTTAGTGGTAAATGCATAACTTAGCGGAAAGACAAAAAAAATATATTTGCTCAGTATTTTTCAACCAAATCCAGGAATAGATTGAAATCACAGAAAGGCTATGTTCACACACTGGTGAAATTGAGTGGATGGGTCGTCATTTGATAACAAATAATTACTGCTATTTTAAAACAACTGTTGTTTTGAAATAATGGCCCTTATTTGCCGGTAAATGGCGGCCATGCACTCAATTTTAGCAGTGTATGAACATAGCCTTTCTGTGTTTTTAGTTAATTACTGATTTTGGTTGAAAAAATACTGGCCAAACTACTAAGCAAAAATACTGTGGGAACATAGCCTTGTACTGTATGTAGACAGGAGGGACTTTATCATTGTTTTTTGTGTAGGTTTTGGTGTATAATTGTCACCAATATGTTTATATATTTTAGAGCATTGTATAAAAATTGACAGCGTTGCACAAAAAATTGCAATTTGTTCACACTAGCTTTCTCTTGAATGCATTGGTAATTTCCTCCCACAGTGTTAACTAGACAGGTCTGAAAATGCACGGCATCGGCAGCGATTTCCGGGTGTCATTTCCTCTTGCCTCTTTCTCCCTGCCCAGTCCTCTTCTAGCCTCCATGCTGGTCCTGGTTCCTCTTCAGTCCTCCCGGGCTTCTGCTTCCTCCTTCCGGCCGCTACTGCACTGCCTCCTCTGACCACTTGGGTGCGTGCAACCGTCTGCTGTGGAATTAAAGGGACAGTGTTTCGCGACCTACTTCTGCCTTCTTCCAATCCCATTTCAACTGCGCCTGTCCCCCCTTGCCTGAGCATCATTGGATCCTTGCATTCCTAGCGAATGTGTGTTGCTGTGTTACTACTGATATCCCATTTATCCTGACCTGTGCCTGTTCTTCAGTTTATGCCTTCTGCCTGACCCTCATCTTTACTGTTTGCCACTCTTCTTGCTGACTGGGATTGCCTGACTTGCCTCAGAAGACACCTGCCCTGATCTTTCACCTGTCGCACTAGGTTTGCTGCCTCATCCTTGACACTATGCGGACTCTCTCACTGACTACCCAGCCTGCTGACTACGCTTACGCGCCCTGTTCTCCGGAGGACTATGCTTGTGGAAGCGACCTGATTCTCTTTAGCCACAGAGGTCCAGTCTCCGCATCCTGGAGCGGGATAAAGGGGGAAGACCTAAAGGGCGCTTAGACTCCACTCTCTTGTGTGGCCCACTGATTGAGTAGCACCGCGGGTCTACACTAGCTGTCTATTACATTGAGACCTATTAGAAGGCATACTTTATATCGGTTTTCACTAACAGTTGGCAGCTCTAAAATCTGAAGTGATCCCTAATCTGTTTGAGATTCTGACATTGGATTGTGAGCTCCACCTTGTGATGTGCAATATAGCAGAGATCAGGCGTGTATTGGGCACACTATAGGCTAGTATTTATAACACAAATCTCTGCACACACAGCATGGTGGTAACCTCCTTGAGTTATTGCATCACCATTGTATTTTTGCCATCCAGATGCAGCTGGATAAATGATGAGCAAGGACATACCATGTATCACACAGAGTCGGGATAACAGCCTTGGGACATGCTCATGTTTTCCTGGCCACATAAGTAACTCTATACCTCCTTCAATAAGCTGGATCCACTGAAACTGAAACATGCAAAACTTTAATATCCCTTGGTATAATTGCAAAACATGGTCTGTATTATTCTGTTCCTGTATTACTCTGCATCAGCCTACCATGCACAGTAGTTACAGCAATAGAACATTTGTAGTCTAGTCCTTAGAGGGGTATTCCACTCAAACAAAATTTTTGATATGTTCCTGCCCATGGTGAGACTAACAATTCCTTCCATTCTTGTTATTATCTATTAAGTCTCCTTCCCCCAGTTCTGAGCTGCTACTTTCTGCTAAAGACACAAAAACTGTGTGTGAGCAGAAAATCGCTGTCGCCCTTGCCCCCACCTCCCTTCTAACACGGCTGATGTAAACAAGTCCCTGGCAGGCTTTATCTGCAACTTTGTAGCTCTGTAATGCCTGGAGGGTTAATCTGAGGTTAAGTTTCTAATGAACTCCCTGTTTTAATCCTCTCTGCATTACAAAGAAGCTATAATGTTGCAGATAGAGCCAGTCAGGGACTTGTTTACATCAGCTACTTCAGAAGGAAGGGGGGAGGAGGAAGGACAGAGAGAAAGGCTTACATACAGATTTTTGTGTCTTCAACAGAAAGCAGCAGCTCAGAAGGAGATTGAATAGATAATAAGTATAATAAGTATGGAAGAAATGTTAGTCTCAGCATGGGTAGCAACATAGGAAAGGTTATGTTTGAGTGGAATATCCCTTTTAGTTTCATTCACAGTCATTCAGCATGGCCTGTCACTTGGGGAGCCACTCCTCCACCCACCCTGGTCACTGTCTTTCCATCACAGTTTTCTCTTATGACTGCAGCTCTTCAGCATTTTTTCTTTTTTTTTTAAATTCTAAATTTTATTCAAATTTTTCAATTTTTACATAACAATGAGCGCAACCGACGTCTCACAGGGCGCAGAGGCACACACAAGTAAACATAAAACAAAAAGAAACCAACCACGGCTCCCATAAAGTGTAGAAGCAGAACACATCAAACTTCAAGTGTAAGGAAGGGAGCGAGCTAGCGCTCGACCGAAACTCAAGGAGGTCCGAAGGCCAATGGGTTAAGGGGGGAAGGAAAGGGTAAAAGTTAGCGAGCAGTTAGGCAGGGTGGTAATGCAGAGGACAATAAAGCAAGCGGCTCCTCACTGAGTCAGCAGAGATCTGTATTCAGGGGACTCGGTGAACTGGTCCCAGTAGTACCACGTTCGAAAGAATCGAGCGTTTCTGTCATGGAGCTGCGCAGTCAGGTCCTCCATGTGTTTGATGTCTTCCACTTTCCGGATCCACAGTGCAAGGCTAGGAGCAGGGCTGGCTCCAGGTTTATGTGGGCCCTTGGGCGACAGAGCCTCAGCGGGCCCCTTTCTGTAGCATACATATCTAGCTAGAGATATATATTCAACAGTAGTCATTCTGTGGCCCTCCAGCTGTTGCAAGTCACCCCAACACTACTTATAGCAGCATCCCCTATGTTATTAGCTAGTTGCTCAGTTCTGCACATGCATATTGCATACACATAGGATTTATAGTTCTATAGGTAAAAAAATAAATTTCTCTCCTTGCAGGCGTCTCACACAGTAACATTGTCCCCAAATAATGCCCAATATGTGCCTCAAAATAGTTACATAGTTACATAGTTACATAGTTAATACGGTTGAAAAAAGACACATGTCCATCAAGTTCAACCAAGGAGGGGATGGATACAGGGAAGGGGGAGGGGTGATAGGTTCTATACATATGCATCTATATTATTTTGGTCTAAGAACTTGTCTAGCCCTGTTTTGAAGCCCTCTACTGTTTTTGCTGTGACCAGATCCTGGGGTGACTGTTCCACAGATTCACAGTTCTCATGGTAAAGAAGGCTTGTCGCCTCCGGAGATTGAACCTTTTTTTCTCCAGGCGGAGGCAGTGCCCCCTTGTCCTTTGAGGGGGTTTTACCTTGAACATCTTTTCCCCATATCTCTTGTAGGGGCCTTTTATATATTTAAATAAGTTAATCATATCTCCCCTTAAACGTCTCTTCTCCAGACTAAACAAATGTAATTCTTTTAATCTCTCCTCATAACTAAGATGCTCCATTCCCCTTATTAGTTTAGTTGCCCGTCTTTGTACCCTCTCCAGCTCTAGAACATCCTTTTTATGAATCGGGTTCCAAAACTGGACGGCATACTCCAGATGAGGCCGCACCAAAGCTTTATAAAGCGGTAATATTATATCCCTGTCCCGAGAGTCCATGCCTGTTTGATGCAATAACAATATCCTGCTGGCCTTAGAAGCCACTGACTGACATTGTGTGCTGTTCTGTAGTCTATTATCTACAAGTACACCCAGATCCTTCTCCATCAGCGACTCTCCCAGAGTAACTCCCCCCAGGACATATGATGCATGCGGGTTATTAGTACCCAGGTGCATAACTTTACATTTATCCACATTGAACCTCATTTGCCAAGTGGACGCCCAAACACTCAGTGTGTCTAAGTCATCCTGTAACATCTGCACATCCTCCATAGACTGTACTGTACTACAAAGCTTGGTGTCATCTGCAAAGATAGAAACATTGCTGTTAATTCCATTCTCAATATCATTAATAAACAAGTTAAACAGAAGAGGGCCCAGTACTGACCCTTGGGGTACACCACTTATTACCGGGGACCATTCGGAGTAGGAATCATTGACCACCACTCTCTGGGTACGATTATTAAGCCAGTTTTCAATCCAGTTACACATTAAATTTTCCAAACCGATAGACTTTAACTTACCCATCAGACGTCCATGAGGAACTGTGTCAAACGCTTTTGCAAAATCCAGGTACACGATATCCACAGCCGCGCCGCCATCCAGGCTTCTACTTACCTCTTCATAGAAACATATTAGGTTGGTTTGACAGCTTCTGTCTTTAGTAAAACCATGCTGGTTATCACTTATAATACTATTAGCCACTACATATTCCTGGATGTAGTCCCTTATAAGCCCCTCAAATAGTTTCCCCACAATGGACGTTAAGCTTACGGGTCTATAGTTACCTGGGGAAGTTCGAGAGCCCTTTTTGAAGATCGGCATTACATTTGCCTTACGCCAGTCCCTCGGCACAATACCAGTAAGCAAAGAATCACGGAATATTTCATACAAGGGTAGTGAAATTACAGAACTGAGTTCCCTAAGAACTCTGGGGTGCAATCCATCAGGCCCTGGAGCTTTGGTTACATTGATTTTGTTTAATTTATCTTGGACCATATCTATAGTAAACCAGTTCAGTACATTACATGTGTTAGCAGCACTGGCCCCACCCACCTCAGTACTGGCCCCACCCACCACAGCTCCATCCTCTTTTGTATATACAGAACTGAAGAACCCATTAAGTAACTCAGCTTTCTCCTGATCACCAGTTATTAATTCCCCGTCGCCATTATTTAGGGGTCCTACATGCTCTGACCTTGGTTTTTTTGCATTAATATATTTGAAGAATTTTTTGGGGTTTCTTTTGCTTTCTATAGCTACCTGCCTTTCATTGTGAATTTTTGCTGCTTTTATTACATTTTTACAGGTTTTGTTGACTTCTTTGTAATGTTTAAATGCTACAGCTGACCCCTCTGATTTATATCTTTTAAATGCCCCTTTTTTCTCATTTATAGCCCTTCTAACCTCGGTTGTAAGCCATGTGGGATTGGATTTTAACCGTTTATATTTGTTACCCATAGGAATATATTTGGCAGTACAGTTATTTAATGTGGATTTGAAGATTTCCCATTTATTAGCTGTATCCGTATGTGACAGCAGCCGATCCCAGTCTATGCCCTGAAGTTCTGCCCTTAACCCAGGAAAATTGGCCCTTTTAAAATTAAGAGTTTTTGCCCTCCCAACATGTTTTTCTTTTCTACACTTTAAGCTAAAAGTCACTATATTGTGGTCACTATTCCCCAGGTGTTCCTGGACAGTGACATCCCCAACCAGCTCAGCGTTGTTAGAAATAACCAGATCCAACAAGGCATCACTTCTAGTTGGCTCCTCCACAAACTGGCCCAGAAAATTATCCTGCAGGAGGTTAAGAAATTCCCTCCCCTTTGTGGTTTTAGCTGAACCGTGACCCCAATCTATATCTGGGTAGTTGAGGTCCCCCATTACCACTACTGTCCCCTCCCGGGCAGCCCGCTCTATTTGTCTATTCAACTGGCCATCTACCTCCTCAGTAATGTTGGGGGGTCTATAGATTACACCAAGAATAATTTTTTCCCTCTTTTCCTCCTTCTGTAGTTCTAACCATAATGCTTCCACATCATCACAGTCATCTCCCACTATTGCATCTTTTACACTCACTTTAATATCATTTCTGACATACAGACATACTCCTCCTCCCCTTCTGCCCACCCGGTCCCTTCTGAACAACGTAAATCCCTGAATATTGACAGCCCAGTCATGTGCGGAGTCCAGCCATGTCTCAGTCACACCAACCACATCAATGGACTCCACCAGAACCAAGGCCTCTAGCTCCCCCATCTTGCTGGCTAGACTTCTGGCATTAGTAACCATACACTTTATATTACCATCGAGTTTAACCGCTTCATTATAAGAAATGGGATTTATTACTGTGCTGTGGCTACAATCATCCTCACTGTTCATCCGCAACATATGGATCTCCCTATGCACTGGTCTTATCCTCCCCCCACAGGACCCTTCTCCTCCCTCCTCATTGTTCTGTCCCCTCTCTAACCTATCTGCCACTACATTACATACATTGTCCTCCCTCCACATCCCTAGTTTAAAAACCCCTCCACCCCTTCTAGGATTCTCTCCCCCAGCACAGCGGACCCCCTTCCATTAAGGTGCAAATTATCTGCGGAAAACAGATTGTACCCCAATGAAAAGTCAGCCCAGTGCTCTAAAAACCCAAACCCTTCTCCTCTACACCATGACTTGAGCCATGCATTTAACTCCCTAAGCTCCCGCTGTCTTTCCTGCGATGCGCATGGCACAGGCAGTATTCCAGAGAATACCACCTTGGAGGTCCTCCCCTTCAACTTAGCACCTAGTTCTCTAAAATTATTTTTAATAGACCTCCACCTACCTTGTATCCTGTCATTGGTTCCCACATGGACCACGACAGCTGGGTCATCCCCAGCCCCCCCAAGTAATTTATCCACCCTTTCCACCACATGCCGAACCCTGGCACCAGGGAGACAGCAAACCATTCGGTTGAGTCGGTCTTGGCGACAAATTATTCTATCCGTCTTCCTGATTATAGAATCCCCTACAACCACTAGCTGTCTAGGCCTACCTACAATACCATCCCGCCCACTACTAGTTGGACTGGTCCCCCGGCTGTTAGGGAGAACAGGTTCCACTAGAGCTGCCATTTCTGACACGGATGCCCTTGCATCATCACCTAACTTGGCAATTTTGCTTGGGCATATAGTAGGAGAAGTGGCCTTCCTTTTCTTGGATCCCTTACTGGTCCCTCTAACTACATTAACCCAGCTACTTACTTGGGCCTCCTGATATATATCACCACCCTCCATCACTACCCCACTAACTTCCTGCTCAGTGAGCCGAAGTTCCCTCTCAAGGTGGCCAAGTTCCCTCAGTGTTGCAATATGCTTCTCCAGATCTCTAACTCGAGCTTCTAGATGGGCAACATGCTCACATCTGTCACAGCGGTACTCACCCTGGAACACCTGCTCCAGTTGTGCGTACATGCGGCAGACTGCACACTGAATGAATCCTTCCATCTCGCTAGCCATCATCCTCAGTGCAACAAAAACAGTGAAAAAGAAAGTATTCAGGTGGCTCTATGTTATATGTTCTCTGTTCTTCCATATAGGAGTTGGGCCCCTCCGTGCATCCATGTAGCCACCCTCCCCTAGTTGTAGCCTGCCCAGTAAGGAGAATCCCCAATGTAGCTATCCCCCCTGTAGTAGATGTCCTGTGATGGTCACATAGCAAAGACTCAGCTATGCAGCTACATCAAGAACACAAGGCTGCTCATTTCTGCTTGCTGTCAGTGAATGGAAAGGCTCTAAATCTGCTTTGATCAAGTCGTTTTCACACATCTTTTGATTTGTTACAGTGTATCAGTGCAGGTGAGGTCTATCAAGGATCTCTGCTTGCTACCAGTGACTGGAATTTTAATTTACATAGGGGAACTGGAAAAAAAAGAACTACAGCCATATATATTACCAGTTAAATTTCTTCTAACACCCCTATAAACCTGTATGCTCAGCCTAGTATGTACATTTGATCTGCTCATGTCTTATGGCTCCTGCACTGCCGACGTCCTCACAGAGCAGCAGAAAGGGTTAACAGCTGAAGCTTCTGGAGGTCGGCAGTGCAGGAGCAGATAAGACATAACAGGTCCCTGCTGTTAACCCCTAATGGCCTGCAGTGGGACCAGTGCACAGGTCACAGGACTGGTCAACAGACAGAAGTACCTGGGAAAGAAACTCCAGGAGAGCTTGGTGTTAGGACACTGAAGAGGCAGCTCAGCGTCCAGCATGATGGATGGAAACTTCTTCATGCCACAGTGCTGCCATGTGATCCTCTCTCCCGGCCTCAGCACCGGAGCCCGTCCCCCCTTCCCGGCAGTTGTACAGATTGCTTCAGTGCCGGTGTCACTGCTGGATTTGCTTTATCTTTCTAAAGGCAAGAGGGGCAGGGTGATAGAGTTATGTAGCTGGGCTTCACCTTGCCCACCGGCAGCAATACGGCATGGTAATTAACAGCCCTGCCAATGTCACTCCCCTGCAGCCATAGTGACGGGGCGGGGGGGAGTAGTAAAATCGGGCCCCTAGAGGCGACATGGGCCCCGGCACTTGCCCAAGTTAGCCGGGTGCTGACGCCGGCCCTGGCTAGGAGGACTCGGTTGGCGCCATAGGGCAGGTATGCAGGCCCGGTCGGCATTGATCAAGTGTCGGAGGACTGAGGAATGGTAACTTTTGAGGGGGATGTCGGACACATGCAGGAGGAAAGGGGCGAAAAAGGAAGAGGATAGGAAGCCACACCTCTTTCCAGAAAGGCACTATTTTGGGGCAGCTCCAAAATGTATGCAGAAGGGAGCCTTCCTCACCACATTCCCTCCAGCATTGTGGGGACACCTCAGGGAAGATCCGATGGAGGCGCGTGGGGACCCGGTACCAACGGGAGAGGAGCTTGTAGCCCGCTTCCTGAATACGGGAGGAGATTGAGGAGGAATGCGTGCACGAGAGTACTCGGTCCACCTGCGCTGCGGTGAAGGATATGTTCAGATCCTTCTCCCAGGCCGTGAGAAAAGGGGGAGGTAACTGATCCGGGGGGGAGCCCAGCATGGCATACAGAGTGGAGAGAGAGTGTCGAAAAGGGCCAGATCCAAAGCATAGGGATTCGAACTGAGTAAGTGAACTGGCAAAGCAGGAGGGCATAGGGAGGGTGAGAAGGAAGTGATAAAGTTGGAGTGCTCTCCAGAACCCCAAAGGGGAGGGGTCCGACAGGGCACTAAGATCGGAAAGCGAGGCCACGCCATGCCCCTGAGGAAGAATTGGGCACGAAAGAAACCAGGGTGTGACCACGTGCGGAAGCCAGCGCCATCTATCCCGGGGTGAAAGGATGGGTAGCCGAGAATCGGGAACAGGGGGAGGGGTGCAGCTCTTCAGCATTCTTGAGCCATAGTCAACTCCTCTCTCTATTACAGAACACAGGCAGTGATGTCTCCTGCTGCCCATTTTTACTGGCTAAAATAACTCATCCCTCACATAAACATAAGACTTTCTGTAAACATGTACCAATGGGTTTCCTATCCAAGCCCCTGTGTCTATGACCCGATCAGCATAGATTATGGAGGTGGACATTCCCCCACCACCATCTTGTAAATCACATGCCTAACCATATAGTAGAAACTACCATTGCTTCTGCTGATTTTATCCAATGATGAAGTTATACACCTCGAAACACGTAACGTTTGAAATGAATAAACTTAATCAACTTCTTAACCAACTTGGACTCACATTGCCTGATCTTACTCCAGAGGGTAGTCCCTGTCCTGGATCCTTTTGACAAATAGCTTATGTAAAGATTCTCCGTCTAGGCCTAGGGAGAAGTATGTAAACCACAGGTATGACTTTAATAAATATAAAGCACAACAATTAACACCGATTCTGTCTACTAAACCTATAAGCTCCATCAAAACATATTTTTTTGCTATATCAATCCCTTAATAAAGTTGTGAATTTTGGTTGAACTGGAGAAAATTTCTCTTGTGGCACATTCCGGTTTCTTTCATGGTCAGCCTAATACCTAGGGATGAAATCTTAACTTCTGAATATAGAGCTTTGTAGGGCATAACTTGTGATATCCACAATCTTTTGACAAATTCCAGACCAAAAAAAAAAATAAGATTGACTTCTCGCAGAGGTAAATGAAGATGTGATACATTGACGATGTATTTTCTAGTATACCTGTTATGGTTAGCAAACACACACACATTAATAGCATTTCACCTACTCTATTTGGATTCAAGACATACGTTTCCAATTAGATTTCTAAAGATTCCCAGATCAACCAAAAGCTAGTTTTATCCCTGTCATACAAAACATGACCCCTAATATGTAGGCAATAACTCAGTAAAACTTCATTTCGGGGAAGAAGAAATGGGAAAGTCCTATGAGTGATAGGTTTAGTACAATACACCTGCTGAGATAAAGGGTGGGAACAACATAGATTTGCAAGACTGGCCATAGACATATTGTTTGTATGTCCAATATAAAATATTGTTGTGAGAACCTAGTCCATATGTGGATAAGTGGATTGTTTTTTTTCCAGGATTAAAAAGAAGGTTCTACAGTTTTCCAGAAAGAGCTCAATAGGTCATGACTGGTATTAGAGCTCAGCCCCATTCATTTGACTGGGATTAATCATTGATACCAGACACAGCTGCTGGACAGGAGTGGTGGTGTTTTTGAAGAAGAATGAAGACTTTTTTTTCCAGTTATGGGAAATACATTTGGGTATAAAAACATATCTAAATTTGCCACAACCTGTTTACAAGATTGTCATTAAAGGGAACCTTTCATCACTTTCATGCTGTCTGACCACAAGTCATCTCCACCCCATTGACATTGATTAACCCCGTAACACCAGCTGTACAGCTATATACATCAATCCCGCTCCAAAGATGGGGGTCAGCTACTATATGTAGCAAACCCCATAGATAATGACTGACACCAGCGATCACACCAGTGTCATTAAACTCTTTCAATGCCACAATGTAAGGCGTGTCACTAATTGGCTAATTGACAGGTGTTGCACCTATCACGTGTCCACAACATGATTGCATGGTGCCAATGGGTCACATTAGCAACTAGAGTTCTAATGGATGTTCGCTGAAACAAACTGTATTAGCAGAGGACTGCTCTCACTGATGCACTGCAATGCAGTGCTATATAAAAAAAAACTAAATAAAAATAAACATTTTTGGTATCACTGCATGCATAATTTTCTGATCTATTAAAATATAGTGTTTTTAATCCCAGTAAATGATATAAAAGCAAAAAGATCAAAGTGTCCCATCAAAACCGAAATGGCAGTGTAAAAACTAGGGATCATGGTGAAACGAAATAAGCCCTACTACAACCCTATAGATGGAAAAATAAAAATAAAAAATACAAAGGTTAACAGAGGAATTTTAAGCATATTAACTTAAGTTTTAGTTTTTTTAAAGTGCTAAAATAAAACAAAAAACTGTAAAAATTGGTTATCAGTGTAATCACACCGACCCACAAAGTACAAATAACCTGTTACTGTGACTTGCATGGTGTACTTGATTTTTTTTCATATACATACATATATATATATATATATATATATATATATATATATATATAATATATATATACAGTATATTATATCAAAAGCAAGTCAAGCAAAAGTACAATTATTCCTGCAAAAAACAAGCCCTCTGTGCATGAAAGAACTTTTTTGGTTACCTTTTTTCAGAGGACTTTTTTAAATGATCATTTGATTGCTTTTATAGCTCAGAACTCTATTGGTATAGCAAGTATGTACAGTAAGGCTAGGTTCACACTGCGTTTTTGCAATCCGTTTTTGCAATCCGTTTTTTGCAAAAAAAACGGATGGAAAACGGATGGAAAAAACGGACGCATTAGTGTGCATCCGTTTTGATCCGTTTTTCCATTGACTTCCATTGTAAAGAAAACGGATCAAAACGGATCCGTTTTTTTTAACGGACACAAAAGTAGTGTCAGCTACGTTTTTGTGTCCGTAAAAAAACGGATCCGTTTTTTTTTACAATGGAAGTCAATGGAAAAACGGATCAAAACAGATGGACACAAATGCATCTGTTTTTTTTCATCCGGTTTTTGCAAAAAATGGGTGAAAAAAACGGATTGCAAAAACGCAGTGTGAACCCAGCCTTAGCAGACTATAACAGTAGATGTATCATTGCAGCCACAAATAAATCCATGACAGCCTGTTGGCACAGACGACTGGACCACCAATGACAGACAAAACTGGAGAGATGCTCCAACAGCTATTGATCAAACCGTGTATATAGGTTAATCACCGACATCAGGTAGATCACTGATATCAGTCATTAACAGTATTAACATCATTAGCGCAGTAGTGGGTACTGAAGAGTGACAGCAGTCTCCAGGCAATGCATGTGCTGTGTTCTCTGTAAGCAGGTCCTATAGTACCAAAATCCAGGAAAACCTGCTATTAAACTATGCGCCCCTACACAACTTTGATATTGTATTGAGATCCCAATGCATCGTTGCTGTCAATTTTATCAGCAAAAACTCTGTCTATCAGACACACACTTACATATACACACATTCAGCCAAACTTAGACCAACATAGCTTAGCACTGTAAGAAAACTACATTTGCACTTTTGCCTAAAAATGATAATAATAACAACTATAAATTATAAATCACATTGGGGTTTTTTAAAGATTTGAGATATGTATTTACTATATAAACTGATATTCATGCTATATTATCCATTTTCAATACAAGAATAAAAAATATAGTAAAACAGGAAGTTCATTGTTCCTGGAAACTGTATATTGGGTGCCAAGGTTAGTAACAGAAATAAGGTTTGGCTTTCAAGGCTAGCCGCAAAACTGTGTGGCCATTCAAGTAGAACTCTAATAATTATAACATATGCAATAAGCAGCTGTGTTAAAACAATAATAATGCTGCGAGTGCTGCAAAAGATTCTAGAACTTTTATTGTTCTCCAGTAAATCTGCCAATAATATGCAAGTGATAATTATCAGGAGACCTGTGACTTTTAGAGAGTGTCCTTATTTCACAGGGGGCAGAGGTCACAAGTTTAGCTTCTGTTCAAGAAGGAAATTGTCTTGTATTACAGGGGAAGAACAAGGCCTCTCTATGCAACATGGATGGATGGGGCAATTCCTTAGAGTTGCAACTGATTGCTGGACTAAACTGATAGTAATACCTTCCTTCATACACTAAAGGCCCTATATGAGTTCACGCTGGGTTTTGCAATCTGTTCAACGTATCTGTTTTTAATTGGTTAGAAAAACAGACAGAAAAACACAAAAACACTATTTTTGTGTCCCTTTAAAAAAAACGCATCCATTTCGATCCGTTTTTTTTTTTTTTTTTAAATGGAGGTCAATGGAAAAACGGATCCAAACAAAAACACAAAACTGCATCCTTTTCGATCCATTTTTTTTAATAATGGAAGTCAATAGAAAAACGGATCCAAACAGATGACACAAAATTGCATCTGTTTCTGCATCCGTTTTTTTTTCTTTATAAAACGTATACGTTAAATGGATTGCAAAAACGCAGTGTGAGCCCAGCCTTACGTGTAGTGATTATCGTTTAAAACATTCACTAGTGATAACAAGCGATTTAGTAGCGAACAATCCTGATGTTACTACATTCACCAATTACAGCAATTGGTGAATGTAGTAACATCAGGATTGTTCGCTACTATGTTCGCTGTTATAAATGAAATAAACAATAATTTTTATCATTAATCCTTCCTTAGGACAACCCACACAGCATATGTATTTGTGAATGACTTATTAGACTAACAGATTTGCGAACGATCGGTGAACTACCAACCATAATTTTTTTAAATGTTGAGAGACAACGATTAACCCCTTAACGACAAAGGGCGTATAGGTACGCCCTATTGCCGGTAAGGGCGTTCAGAGCGGGGCCGCACGGCGGCAAACGAGTGCCGATCTCATGGATCTCTGCAGCATATCTATGTATATCTGTATAGGTGATACTCTAGTAGTGATGGTAAGAATTATAAACTTAAAAAGCACCTGCCACCCCCCGTGCCGGGGAGACAGGCTCCCGACCCCCCGTTAGATCCCCCTATACATACCTCATCGTGCCGGGTTCTGCTTCCTGAGCCAGTCGGGTGACTGAGATTTCAGCGCCCGAAGCCCGGCGCACACACTCACAGGAGAGTTAGATGCTCATAGAGCATGAATGGGGAGTGCAATGCTCCATCATTCTCTATGGGCATCGGACTCACCTGTGAGCGCGTGTGCCGGGCTTCGGGTGCTGAAATCTCAGTCACCCAACCGACTCAGGAAGCGGGACCCGGCGCAATGAGGTAAGTATAGGGGGATCTAACAGGGGGGGGACAGGTTTCCTTTAAAGTGTACCTGTCGTTGTAACTTTCAAAATCTAAATCAACAGTAGATGTGATATGAAGCAAGTTTGGAATTTACATTCATTTTTTTTTTTTTTTAGTTATCATGGAGATCACAGCAATTCCTGTTTTTCTGACTCTTTTTTTTTTCTCAAAAAACAGGAAACTGTCCTGTGTATCCCAGTCCATCTGAGAACTCACACAAAGAAGGCAAAATAAAATAATGAATGTATATTGCAAACTTGCTTTATTTCACATCTATTGTTGATTTAGATTTTAAAAGCTATAACGACAGGAACACTTTAAGTAATCAACAGCATATACATACATATATTATCTATTTTCAGAAAAGGCCAAACTACCACAATTTAAATAATCGCACAGTTAATTCATTAGATCATAAAAACAATACATTTAAACCAGGAAGAATCAGCACTGAAAACATGGCATTCAGAGTATAATAATAATATGAGAAAATAATATATTTCATTATAGAATAATATAGTTGTAAATATGCATGTGGTAAGTCTTCAAAGTCATTTGTAACTCATGTCACATGGGACGATGTTTTCGGTATGTATGGTATTTTAATCAGTACTTCATCAGTTCAAATCCTCCATTATATTCTATACAAAAGATGATGAGTGGAGGAACGGGAAAATCTGTTTATGCAACATTATTATCCACTCAAGGTCAATGGTCAAATAGGTTTGGAGGCTGAACATATCCCGATTCTTTTTTTTCGTCTATCCTAATATTTGTTTGAGGTTTTATGAAGTTGACGCTAAAGCTTTTGTATGAAAAGATCTGCTACTTAGGGAAATATTTAACTGGGAAGTCCTTGAAATGTATATGACAACATTATCCAGGACAATGTTTTTATTGTGTCACTAAAAGCCGGAAGAAAAATTGTAGTATGTAGTATATGTTGTATGTATGTTTGGTGGTGGGTGAGAATCTAATGTGCTGGGGTCAGAAATCCAGAGTATACAAGGATGTACAGGAAACATCTTGCAGACGGTTGAACAAGAGGAGAGCAGGGAAATGGGGTGCAAGGGGGTGTTACAGTATGGAAGGCCAAAGAAAAGGAAGCTACAGAAGTCCAAGTGGTAGTAGATGAGGGTATGAGGATTGTGACCCGAAAGAAGGAGGCGATCGGTGGAATGCCCCATGGGCTTTTGCTAATGTCCGATTAAATACATCTATTTGCTGAAGTTGGTGAGTGGTAACATCCCATCCCGACTGGAGCGGTACTGTACATTTGAGTGTCATAAGCATAAAGGTGGAACGGAGATTTGGCTGTCCCAAGCCAAAATTATAAATGGAAGTGTGTCATAACCTCGGAGTTAACCGGGGATAGAATATGGGGCACTTGATTGGCGCTGAACAGTACTCAACACAATTATTTAAGATAGCAATAATTTATTGTTTCATAAAAAACAACACATTTTGAGATCTGTACATATGTCTCTTTTAACTTGAGAAAGAGGTCCAGACTTCGAAACGCGTTGTTTTTATGAGACAATAAATTATTGTTATCTTAAATAATCATGTAACAGGAGACAATGTTGACTATAATGAAGGTAAAGAAAAGGCCAGGGTTTGAAGCCAGGATACAGACTATGGAAGTAAGAGGACAGTTTTAGGTAGAGATGTTATTCAAGGAGTTTTGAGGCAAATGGGAATATTGAGATAAGATGGTAGCTGGGTAAGGACAGATCAAGGTGTGGCTTTTTAAAGGGTTTGGATGCTTTATAGTAAAATGATTTAGTATATAGTATTAATAACTGTACTCACTGCACTTACTGGCACCAGCTCCCTCTGTGCCTCATAGGGCTACAAATTGTACATATTCTGTCTACCCATCTGCCCTTAGTGGCCAGAAATAAAGTTGGATGTTTGGGATTTAAAAAATTGCCCTGTGTACCCCGAGAAACAGTACCATTCTTGTCCATGACCGGTGCAAAATAGTATTAAATATAACATGTGTCTCCTGTAGATAGGATGGCTCCCAGTGCATACTGGCAAAACTGGTGGTGCTACTGCAAGAGAAAGTTGCAAACTGGAAGGCCACTAAACTAAGGCATCTAATTCCCTACTGTTACCCTGCAAATGTATTGCTCTGACATCCATATGTCTCCCTAACCGAACCATCCCATATGCATGTAACTCACAGCCTGACATCAATATAAACCAGAGCTTTGTACTTTTCCTCAATTTCATAGAAGAATGAAAACACGGCTCTGGAGCGGATTAATAATTCAACGTTTGGATCGAGAATTACACGTAACGCAGAATACTGATTTTCATGGCTGTTATATGCACAATACTTGTCATTTCTTCCAAAAACACTAAAGGAAGCAATATGTTTCCTCTGTAAAATTGATGACATCTGTGTCATCTTTCAATGTGTCTCCATCCAAATATACGATGACAACAAAGGACTCTCAGCGGATATTCACATCTTACCTTATTTAGGGTCAAATCCAGACTGTCCATTCAGGGATTGGCCCTATAACAAAATAGCTCAGACTGCTGGCACATGCATATAATACACGACCTATAAATTCCAAATGACCGAAGCCCGGGGATTTTACTACAAATCAAGAATAATGGTGGAAATGTATAAAACGTCCTTTGCTAAATTTAATTTATAGGATTTCAGATAACTTACTGATTCCATATACAGTGCATATCCTGTTATTAATGCTTCCACTATTAAAATCCCCATTTAGTTTTTATATATAAGAAAATATTGACTGAATTTGAGAGTTATTGTGGGGATTCTAATAGTACATACAGAAGTAACAGTTCTTCTTAAGTTCTATTGCCTTATAATGTCCAAAGGCCCCTCTGCCACATAGTAAGGCATTACAGTTGTAGGCTGGGTTCACACTATGTATATTTCAGGCAGTATTTGGTCCTCTTGTCAGGTCCTCATAGCAACCAAACCAGGAGTGGATTGAAAACACAGAAAGGATCTGTTCACACAATGTTGAAACTGAGTGGATGGCCGCCATATAACTGTAAATAACTGCCATTATTTCAATATAACAGTCGTTGTTTTAAAATAACAGCAAATATTTGCCATTAAATGACGGCCATCCACTCAATTACAACATTATGTAAACAGAGCCTTTCTGTGTTTTCAACCCACTCCTGGTTTTGGTTGCTATACAGCCTCAAATATACGTAGTGTGAACCCAGCCGTAAATGGTACCTGATAGATGGGACCTTGTTACAGATTTTCCATTGGGGCCCAGGAGCTTTCAAAGGATTTTTCTGTGCAAAAATACTACTTATGTAATAATTAAGAACATAAAACAAAAGACGACATACTTTCATCCCCCTATCTCCCTGCTATTCCCTCTGTCAAATCTCCAAGTGCCTACTATTGTCTTCTTCTTTCTTCTTCTGATGATTTTGGTACATGCAGGTAAAGCTTTGCTTACTTTCATATTATTATCCATGAGCATTATTTTTTGCCCTTATATAATTTGTGTTACTAGTTTCCCCTCTATGGACTCCATTTCAAATTTTCAGTTGTTTCTAAACTAGTCGGTAAAGATTAGTTGCTATGATGATTCCCATACCATGCACACACATAAAAGAGTAGATGCTGCCCTCATATCACACCCTCAGACGCAGAGCAGCACTGAGGACGTTTTAGGGTAGTACTGAGCAGTAAAAGCTGTAAACTGTAAGAACTAGGGTAAGATATACTACTTAATAGAGCTTTCAGCAGCATCTCTGTTTGTTTCAATCTGCAGCCTCCCTTTCCTCACCCCTTTTTAACGAACATCTTTTTGCAATATGTAATCTCTAAATTATCTATCTCAATGGATTTTAGCAGTTTTTCAGAGTGAATGATGAGTGGTTTAGCTTGGGGAGGAGCTTGATAAGTGATAAAAGTGTTATTTTTCTCTAATAAGATATATTACAACGTTTCTAATATTAGCTTATACTACAGATTCATAGAGAGCTTCTTATTTTTAGTATGTTAATGTTGAAGCAAAACAGAGAGGTGAGTGAATGCAATGTACCCTGCATGCAAACTATATTACCCTATTATGCAATGCTAAATTCAATCTGTATGTACAGAACACTGGAAACCACACACGTTCTATAAAGTCCTATCAAGATGGAAAGCAGATTGACAAACTTTCTTCAATTTAAAGTCTGCTAAAGTCATCTTAATTGTTCTAAACCAAGAACACAAGACATCAGAAGGCTGCACATTCAAAGTCTTTATTGAAATAACAGTATCCAAAGCCACAGGCATGTGAGATTAGTATAATGTGTGGTGCTTGGGCTCATCCAGTGGTGACAATGACTGCCATCCTCCAAGAATCCCCCGCAGCAGTTTCATATTAATTACTGTTAAAGTTCAATGGAGAAGAGGATATTAAAGGCGTTTTCTGGCCTCCAAAAAAAACAAAGGTCATACATCTGCAATATAGTTTTAGCAGATGTACAATTTGCAATATTTTTGCCAACTTTGGTTTTTTACTGGTATCTCTGGACCTTGTTGTGTTGACCCTTCCATTCTTGGAGTTGGACATGTTAGTATTTTCAGCAATATGAAATCCTGTCAAACCCCAAGTGACAGACAGAGATAAGTTTGTGAGCATCTTTTTAAATAGTAAGGGCATCTTACTTACAGTAGACTGGAAATCCAACCTTGAATGTTAATAACTCTTATCCATCCCCTTTCCTTCCAGGAGTCCAGGAAGCAGTGTATGTATGTTGTAGGTATGTTGTTAAACAGGGTCCTCACAATAGAAGGACTCTTTGCTGCATTGCCGACTCTCCTCAGCCAAAAAAAATCATAAAAAGCAGGAAGAAGCGGTAAGCAGTACGGACCGGATCAGGGCAGGTAAGTATGACCTTTTTTTTTTTTTTACTTTTTTTTTTTTTCTGCCAATGGTAGAAAACTACCCAACACACTTATGACTTTCTCAGTTCGAAAATAATACAAGCTTGGGAGCAGTGGGATCATACAAAGGAGTGGTGTTGACAAACGACCTTGGCAGCTTTATATTACAGAGGTTTTGGTATTACGAGGGAAGTTGAAGCACGGATGCGTGAAGCGACCATAGCCTCAGTGGGACACACTTGCTATGTGATTGCCTTGCCTGTCCACCGATGATCGGTGTTTGCCTGAAATAAAGTTACACTTGGACGGTGAGTTGCCGCTTCTTGGTTAGATTCTTATTATGGTCTCTTTGGCTGTGCACCAACTGTAGTGCTGTATACATCATACATGCGGGGGCTAGGTTCACACTATGTAACTGTGCGGCTGTATTTTTTATGCGGCTGTAAATGTGCGGATGAAACTCCGGCCGTGGGGAAAAATAGACAGGCTGCTGTCGTTTGGTTTTTAACCCGGCTGGTTATAAAAATAGGGGGGACCCTATGCGTTTTTTTTTAAATAAATAAATAATTAAAAAAACCGCATAGGGTCCCCCCTATTTTTATAACCAGCCGGGTTAAAAACCAAACAACAGGAGCCTGGTAACACCAGGGTGGGAAGAGCCATTGGTTTAGGCCCTCCCCAGCCTAAATTTTACCAGCCTGCTGCCGCCCGTTCCAGGAGCGCCAATTTTGACGCTCCGGGACCACTGGCACCCGGCTCTTCCCAGTACCCCTGGTGGCATTGGGTACTGGGGTAATAATAGGGGGTTAGTGTTAGCCATTTTATACCGGCTAACACTAGGCCCCAACTTAGTAATGGATTCCGTCTATTAGACGGCTTCCACTACTAAGTCTATAAAGTAAAGAAATAAAGACAAGACACAAGTTAAAAAAAAATTTTATTCAAATAAAAACACCCCAACACCCCTCATTGACCATTTTATTAAAAAAACACATTAAAAAAACGCTGGTCGTCGACGTAGTCCACGGAATCCGACGTAATCCACAGGATACCGATATCTGAAAAACAAAAAGGGAGAAACACAAAAAACACACAAACAGGAGCACAACACCCATCATTGTGAGCGGTGTTGTGCACCTTACAGTATGCAGCATCTTTACAGATCGCTGCTTACAGTCTGGCCCCCAAGGGGTTAAGGGAGGATGTATTGCATCCCCCTTAACCCCTTGGGGGCCAGACTGATGTCAGACTGCACCCATCCCAGCAAGGAAGGGGTTAACTGACCCCCCCTTCCTTGCTGGGAGGGGTGCAGTGCTGGGGAGGGGGTGGGGAGAGTTCTATACTCAACCCGATGTGTCCTCTTCGCTGGTCCGCAGCACAATGAAGTGACTGTACTGCGGACCGGCTCATTATATGTGCGCTCAGCCGATCAGCCAATCAGCTGAACGCACATATAATTCTAAATGTTTCTTCTAATAATGCTATTGTCATAACATAATTAGAAGAAACATTTGATGTTTTCATTAAAGTAAAGTGATGATTAGTACAGAAAGCTCTATTGCCGGCAATATGAATTAACGGCTTATGGAGCTTCCTGTACTAATTAATATTTAATTAATAAAACACATTTTCGATTAAATAAATTCAGTTTCATTGGTCAATAATTTAATTCTAACAAATCCATCATTGTGCAATTAAATATACTGTCAAAAAATAAATATATATATAAATATACATTTATTTATATATCTATTTATTTTAACAGTATATTTAATTGCCAAATGATGGATTCGTTAGAATTAAATTATTGACCAACGAAAGGGACTTTATTACAAAGAAAATGTGTTTTATTAATTTAATATATTAACTATTAGAGGCATCGGCATTCGGCATCATTGCAGGCTATTTTTTAAGTACTCCGTACGGACCGCCTGTCAATCCTCGGCCGCATGTCCAGCCGCAAACAATGGTCTTGTTCATTTTTTACGGGTCCGTTTACGATCGGGCCATAGATTCATACATAGTGTGCACTGTGCAGCCGTATATATCCTATACTTTCCAGCGTACGCATGAACCACCAAAAATACCGCCGCACAATTACAGCAGCAAATACAGCCGCACAGTTACATAGTCTGAACCTGGCCAAAGACTGCGTGCCAGCAGCCCCCACGGAATCAGATGGAGAGATAGTGCCAAGCATTCTCTACACTCTTCATGAACTATTACAGAGGTTTAACTTTTATAAACCCCTTCTAGGAGCAACCTGTTTCATCAGCGTCACTCTCACTGTGTTGCAGACCCAATGCTTAGTACAGGTATCGGGAGAGGCCAAAGTTTTGATCTCCGCACCTGCTCAATTAAATACACAACAATAGTAATCATTTACTTTATCAGTATCTCATTATACCTGGAAGGCTGGTTGAATACTGAGCAATTTGACAAACAAACAGTTTTCCACCTTAAGGGTGCCTTCACACCTACCGGATCCACAGCGGATCTCACTTCTGCGGATTCGAAGCGAGAACCGCTGCGGATCCGGTATCAATTCACCCCTATGATAGCACATATTCGCAGCGGGATTGACATCCTGCTGTGAATATGTGCTTTAACTCCCTGGTGCCCGCAGCCCCGCCATCGCATCCCCCATCCCCGGCGGCGGCACATCCCCCCCCATCCCGGCCACATCCCCCCATCCCGGCCACATCCCCCCCATCAGCCCATCTCCGGCCCGCCGCCGCAAGCATACATTACCTGCTTGGTGGCGCGGCTGCAGTGAGGCTCCCGGCTCCGGTCCCGCTCAGCTGCCTTGGCAGCTTTAGGGTTAACCTGCTGCTGTGCAGGTGAGCTGTGTTGAGGATCAGGGGCCGGTCCAATCAGCTGCTGAACTGAGTCCCTGATCCTCAATAAATAGTATTCAGCTCCAGCAATCCTTGCTGGTTATTGTAGTTCTATACTCCTGTTCAGCTTAGTATTGATTCTCTTTCTGTGTTTGACCCTTGGCTTTCTCTGCTTTGACTATCCTTGTTTGCTGCCTGCCCTGAACCTTGTGCATGTATCTGGACCATTCTCTTGCCTGTCGCTTTTTACTGCTGCCCGCTGTTGCCGACCCGGACTGTAGACTTTGATTACATTGTGTTTGTTTGTCTGTCCTGTTACGTGTTATCCACCTATTTCAGAGCAGGGACCGGCGCTGTGGTTGCCCGCAGTCGCCTAGGGCTGTCTTGTGGCAGGTAGGCAGGGACAGTGGGCGGGTTTAGCTTAGGGGCCATTCCATCCAAACTCAACCTTTTTGTAACACCCGTAACACCTAGTTAAACTTTTTTTTTTTTTAACAGCTAATTAAAAAAATGCAATTTAACCACAAAAGTTATAAATATACATTAAGACTCTTAATGTATATTTATAACTTTAGCGTTTAAATTGCAGTTTTGCTAGGTTTAACTAGGTGTTACGGGTGTTACGAAAAGGTTCAGTTTGGATGGAATGGCCCTTAGGGCTCACTGTTCTTGTCCTGTCTGCCTGTCTTGTCAGTGCCCCAATGCTAACAAGGGCTTATTTAGATTGATAGTCCCTACGGCAGGCCCCAGACTAAATACTATCTGATGGCCTATCTCTTCAGCTTCTGAGTTTAGGAGAGGTCATACACCTGCCCTACGGACTCTTAATAGAATACAGTACACAAAATATAGAAGTAAACAACCGTTACAATCCACAACTCGGGGGGCTAAGCATTAAACACACTCTGTTTACTGAAAAAGTCCAAGCAGAACTAGTAGCATCCAAGATGTCATCATTGAGAAAAGAACATAAGTACAATACCACCAACAACTAGTGCAACATAGCTGGACCCTATACTAGTGACAGATATCCTTGGAGTGGTGAAACTCGTACCTTTAGGGCCACCGTGTAGCAGTTTCCTTTCTACAATGCAAATTTCTTAGTTTGGTTTATGTTGAGTATATTAGTGAGTTTTCTCTCAACATCCTGTAAAGCGGCAGAATTGTACAGTAAAAAGGAAAATATATGATGTCTCATGCATCTGGATGACAGTTGCTGCAGTAATTGGGATTAATAATGGAAAAAAATCCACTTGAGACAGCAAACACTTTGTAGTTCTAGTAGCTTAATTTACTGTAAAAATAAAAACATCAAACGATATAGAGCCCTTATATCCTACTGCGTTCTACTGTGTATATGGCATCAAAAGCTCCCCCGAAGATTACAGACCAAGTGTCCCACCATAAAAAACATTAAAGGGTTTCTATAGGATGACATAACTACTGCCAAAGTCACTGAGCATATGGAGTCCTTCCATTTACAAGTGTTAAAATTCACTTCTTAAGAGCTGATGTGGTGTTTGCCTATAGAGTACTGTAGGTGGAAACATGTAGACTTTCATCGTAAAGTTGGGTCTAGAAGTATTTGGATAGTAACACTGTCATGTCCCGGTACTAGAGAGGGGCGAACCTTGAACAGGTTACTCTTCTTAACCACACACTTTTGTCTGCCGTTATGGTGTTGATCCTTACTGCAAGCATTTCCTTGGTGTCAACAAGGACGTAAGGACCATCTCTCTCAGTCAATGCCCACAGGGGTGTCCCACCTCAGTCACTGAGTAATACAAGAAAGTTTATGCAGCAAGAAACAACACCATGCCAGCAGCGATGACAAGGGAATAAGAAGGGTAAGTATAGGTTTTTTTCTATTGACGTGTCCTGAGCATGTTAGATCGATTAAAATATCTCCAGAATACCCTTTAAGGCCTTTTTCACACAATGTAGTTTTTTGACTATATTTCTGGACAGCCGTTTTTTTGTGGCTAAGATCTGGTTGCATTTTGATAACTGCAGTCGTATTTTAGCCTTAAAATGATGGCCATCTATAAATAAGGCCAAAAAACTATGCTGAGGAACCTGAGGATGGAACAGTGCCAATACTCATTGTCCTTTTGTATGTTCAGGATTAAAAGAATCAGAAAAGAAGCATTTGCTTCTCTGATGGGCCGTGGAATTAGCGCATTGACGTGAGATGACGTTCATTTTTGTGTGGAATGAGGATATAACTGCAGTCACTAGAACCATGTGGGTTCCTCAGCTAGTTCGCACCTGCATTACAGCTGTGAGAGAACGACCTTGCAGTGGGTCGAGACGCATGTTACGCATTGAGACTGTTTTGAAGGTATTTGAAGGTTATCTGGAGCTAAGGTCTTTACTATGGAATTATCATCACTGTATCACTCTTTTATGTGTCATAGGGAGTTTCTCCATATGGAGATGGAATGTCTTTGAGATTATAGTAGTTCGTGTCGTATAGTTTATATATATCTATATAGTAAAGACACTCTACTTTATTTTTTATGCAAACATCTACAGAAGTTCTATTAAGTTTAACCCCTTAAAACTAGAGATGAGCGAACCGGTTCGGCAGGTATGGGATCCAGTTCGGATTTTTCAAAAGTCCGAATCCGGTCGGATTCGGTTTTTTGGAAGTCCACTTTTTTTTTTTTCCCTTGCGGCTGCCATTTTAGAAAGCAGGAGGGAAAAAAACAAAAAACGGAGCGGACTTCCAAAAATCCGACTTCGCATTGTCCGCGCTGTACCAATTCTGAGGCAGACATAGCTCATATGTTTTGGGACTGTCCAGCAATTCAACCATTCTGGAGCAAGGTAGCACAGCTGTTAGCTATGAAGCTGGGTTATAACTTCCCCCTTACTTCATATGTAGCAATTCTCCTGCCGGAGCGCGATGATGTTATACTAGTTTTAAGAACTTTTATTTATGCAAGACTAATTATTCTGAGAAACTGGGTGAATGTTGGCCCCGCTCTCGTCGAAAGAATGGGTGAATGTAGTGGCCAGAATAAAGAAATATGAGCACACCTGGTATGCTAGAAAAGGGAAAAAGGGAGAAATGGCACATCTACGGATTTGGCAGAAATGGTAGTTGCCGGTTGTGTGTGTGTTTTTCTTCTCTTTTCTCAAGAGCCGGGTGTGGGGGGGAGCGGGTTAGGAAAGGGGAGGGATAGGGGGTATATTGGAAAATGTAGTCTTAAACTTGTAATGTTTATTATGTTTATTAACTGTATCCGTGAAATCATGTGTTTTTTCAGGATAATGGATTTTAAGACCTATGTATAAATAAAAATATGAATTAAAAAAAAGAAAGCAGGAAGTGTTCCGAGTAGGAAAAGCGCTTTCCCATGATGCCCGGAACACATCCAATCAGCAGGGATCTTGCACTAGCCCACCCCCTGTGTGATGTGGTATTGCTTTAAGAGGAGCAGTCACATGACCGCACGACGCAGTCTGCACAGAGAGAGAGAGAGAGAGAGAGAGACAGAGAGAGGAAGGAGTCTGTTACTGCACACAGCTCGTCAGTGATAAAACGCTGCTGCTGCTGTACTCAGCTCTACTCTGCTGTACTGACTACTGAGAAGATATTTACAAAAGCAAAGACCACAAGATTATCAGGAAAGCGGAGAGGAGAAACATATACTGATTGAGAGAGAAAAATAGAGAGGGTGAAAGATAGATAGATTAGGCATAGGAGAGCAAAGGGTGCACCGTCTCCCTTGTGAGAGTGTATATGACATAGGTGTTATCCTGACTGGCCTCCATGTTGACTACTGTTGCTGATGTCTGGCCTCCATGTTGACTACTGCTGCTCCTGTACTGGCCTCAAATGACTATTGCTGGACCTCCACTGGCCTCCAATGACTACTGCTGCTCCTTTACTGCATTTGTGACCTTTTTCCTACATAGACCCTGTAATGGTGAGTTTCCTGCATAGACCCTGTAATGGTGAATATTGAAGTCTAAAAAAAAAAATTGACTTTGAGATATCGAAAAGATAATGATGTTACTGACATGTAGGGCCCTAAATTCAACCGAATACACTACCCCCGTATCATATAGATGCTTTAAACTATGAAATCCGAAGAAATCCGAAATTCGGTCGAACTGAACTATCCGAAAAAATCCGGAAGTCCGGTCGGATCGAACTTTTGAAAAGTTCGCTCATCTCTACTTAAAACCAGAAAAGTTAAAAAAAAATTCCCTTATTTTTAGCACATTATTTGTGGGGTAAAAATTGATAAAAGGAAAAAAAAAACACAATTTTGCTAATTTAGGGGGGGGGGGGTTCAATTTTTTTACGTAGTACTATTTGCGCTATTCTGTGGGTCAGTATGATCACAGCAATTCCAAGTTTAGCTTTTGTTTTATTCAACTTTTTTTATGAAAAGATAATAAAAAATAAAATAACACGTTCGAAAATAATGCTAGCTTTTTAGTGGGATCACGCCAAGGAGTGATGCTGACAAATGACCTTGGCAGCTTTATATTACAGAGGTTTTACCTTTATAACCCCTTCTAGGAGCAACCTGTTTCATCAGCGTCACTCTGTGTTGCAGACCCAATGCTTAGTACAGGTACCGGGAGAGGCCAAAGCTTTTGTCTGCTGACACAACCCGCGCCTGCTCAATTAAATACATAACTATAATAATAATTTATTAGTATCTCATTAAAAAGGTGTACCCCTGTCTGAAAGGCTGGTTGAATACTGAGCAGTTTGAGAACCAAGCAGTCTTTCACCTTAAGAAATAATTTTATTGTTTAATTGCTTCCTGCATCCACCAATAGTTAACTAGTGTACCTGTAGTTAGAAAAATATAATCACTACAGTACAGTTCTATACTATACAGGTACCCCCACACAACATGGCATCAGAAGGAAGAGCTGACCAGCACAGAAAATACACTACAGGAATGACTTGAGAAGAAGGCTCAGGCAGGTGAAGAACAAGAAGTAACACAAAGCAGCGCAGCCACACAGTGACGCCAACAGGACCTGTAGTGTGTCATTGTCACTGTGTGCGATCTGTGGTATGTTACTGTTAAAGGTTCTTCAAAATATTAGGTGAGAACCAAATTGTGTGAGTTTGGAACAGTTTGAGAACTGAGTCTAACTTTTGGCCGATGCCCCCAAAATGTAAGGGGAATAGGGCTTACTTGAGATTGATAGTCCCTACAGCAGGCTCCAAACTAAATGCTATCTGATGGCCTATCTCTTCAGCTTCTGTGTTTAAGAGAGGTCATACACCTTCCCCATGGATTCTTAATGGAATACAGTACACAAAAAATAAAGATAATAAAAAATAAAATAATAATACTATAAAAAAATTTAAATATGCACCTTGACACCTATTATTTAAAAAATGTTATATATTTTTTTACTTTTATGCCTACAAGGCTATTTCAGGGCTGATATTTTTCTATCAGTAGTAATATAGGGTAGCTAGTACTTTTTTCTGGGAATGTAGTATAACCAAAAATCAGCAATTCTGGGTGTGCCGAATAGAGATTAGCAAACCGGCTGAGGTTCGGGTTCGTATGAACCTGAACTCTCGGCTTCTGATTCCCGCTGTCTGCCCGCTCCGTGGAGAGGGTGGATACAGCCTGAGGACTGCCTGGAAAACTGGGATTCAGCCATAGCCATAGGCTGTATCCCAGTTTTCTAGGCAGTTCTCAGGCCGTATCCACCCTCTCCACGGAGTGGGCAGACAGCGGGAATCAGAAGCCGAGAGTTCAGGTTCATACGAACCCGAACCTCAGCCAGTTCGCTCATCTTTAGTGCCGATTGGTCACCCATCCAGTAGCGAATTATAATAGGGTTTTTTTGGGTGGTAGCCTGGGGCCCTGGGCTCCTGGGGGGCCCATGGCCCCCAAAAAGACTTATACTTTCTGTGGTGTATTGCCTCCTGCCATGATTTGCAAAGAATCACTGCTTTTTTAATCTCAATTTTGCACAAATTAGGTCATCATGACATTCTCTATCCTGTACTATTAAAACTATGCTAATGCTGCCATACTTACTTTGAATTGGGTGCGGGGGGCAGGCCCAGCCCAGGAACAGCCCAGGGCCTATGGTAAAGTTAATCCGCCCCGGCACACATCATTTAGCCATGGCATTTAAAAAGTTAACGCTGGCTGACATCATTGATCATGCTACAGCTAGCTGCCAGTACCTGTCATGTATGTAGCTCCGAGCCTGATCCATTTACATGGGACATATTTTAACTTCTTTGGGTTTATTTCTCATCTGCCTATTCTGGCCCATTTCGCTTTTGATTTTGGTTTTGTTGTGCAATAATGGACAGAAATAAAATATATTCAGGTAGCTGACTAACATATCGGGATGTTATTCCTGCAGGCAACACAGTGAAATAATTCAATCTCTTGGCAATTTGCTGTCAAAAGACATTAGGGGATGACTTCCAGAGCCGCCATCTGATATCACCGAGTATTCTTCTTTGTTTGGAAAGCTGCAAGTAAATGTTGTGACAGTTTGTTACCTACAATGTATGTAGATATCAGTATGCCCATTCATCACCATATCCCCAAGGTCTCCCAAAGACAATGGCCTTATCTGCAAAGTGAAACCTTATCCTCACCATAGTAGGGGCTTTTGTTATACAAAGGGAGTCCGTCTGCTGGACCAGATTGTGTGCAAGAAGCTGTGTGGTCTGGAAGTTCCATAAAGAAGAAACCTATCCCACCAGTTGCACAAAAATTGGTGGCACAGACCAAAATTTTCTAAACAAACTATCCAATGAGAGAAAACTTTTTAAAAAGTTCCTGTAGCTTGGTATCTGTACTTGTATTATCTACTCTGGGGTGTACAGTTGAGCTCCATCATTGAATAATAAAAATATTTATTCATAGGATCAGATTTATACTGATGAAGACCCAAGTGATTGGTTGAAACATGTTTTATGAAAATTATGTGTTACAGCTTTGAAACATTTGGGTCCCTCCTTCAACATCCTTCATAGAGCTCTTTTTTATTTGCTAACATGCATACAGTATGTCTTACTACTAAGGCATCAGTTTGGGGTGTTTTGATGTACAGAGTGGAAAGAGAGTCATTTTATTTGGAAGTAACCATGGATATTCAGAACAAAAGGTTCTTCTAGAAACAGCACCACTCTTGTCCTCGGTTTGGATGTTGTATTGCAGCTCAGTTACATTAAGGTGAATGGAGCTGAATTGCAATACCACAACAATCTGGGGACAGGGGTGGAGCTGTTTGTTCTAGAAAAGAGCCGATCTTTTTCGAATCCTGAACAATACATTTACTAGCCAAAGCATAACTTTTTTTTGTTACAACGCTTTGAGCTACCCATGTGACATGGACAGTGCTCCCAGGCAACTAGCTTTCATTCTATAGAAGTATACATCCACAAAAATGGCTCCTTGCAATATCATTCCCACAACTATATGCAACAATGAATACTACTTAGTATTTTACACAGCCAGGGCCGCTTTAACCATAGGGCAAATGGTGCCTGTGCACGGGGCCCACTGGTTAAAGGGCCCCCCGGGCTGGCTGGCCGTTACACTGTGCGACCAGTGCTGTCACACAGGGTGCCGGACGACAGTCTGTCAAGGGGGGCAACATTGGGATGGGTAAGTATTTAATCTACTTACCCATCAGAATGGCACCCCCTGCGGTGCGCTCTGCAATGTAACTATGATCGCTTGCAAGGAGCGCTCATAGTTACCTGCAGCAGCACTGACAGAGCGGGAGACATCGGCTCCCTTGCTGCAAGCGACTTTTGTGGCCGCAGGCAGTGACAAGAGGCTACGTTCTCCTTGTGGTGCCGTCGCTCGAGTGACGTCACTTGAGTGCCAGCAAGAAGAGCACGGACTCTTGTGATCACAAGCAAAGCATTGCCTGCGGCCACAAGAGTAAGGAGAGGAGACAACCAGACCAAGGAGTATGTGTTTAGTTTTTTGTGTTATATGCTTTATGGGAGGGGGAGCACAGGGGGTCTATATAATGGGGGGAGCACAGGGGGATGTATACAAGTGGGGGAGCACACAGGAGGCTATATACAAGTGGGGGAATGCAAAGAGGGCTATATACCACTGGAGGAGCACACGGGAAGCTATATACTACTGGAAGAGCGCACAGAGGGGCTATATACTACTGGAAGAGCGCACAGAGGGGCTATATACTACTGGGAGCAGCACACAGGGGTCTATATACTACTGGGGGCAGCACACAGGGGGCTATATAATACTGGGGGACCACACTGGGGGCTAAATACTACTGGGGGAGCACAATGGAGTCTACACTACCGTTCAAAGGTTTGGGGTCACCCAAACAATTGTGTTTTCCATGAAAAGTCACACTTATTCACCACCATACGTTGTGAAATGAATAGAAAATATAGTCAAGATATTGACGCGGTTAGAAATAATGATTTGTGTTCGAAATAACATTGTTTTTACATCAAACTTTGCTTTCGTCAAAGAATCCTCCTTTTGCATCAATTACAGCATTGCACACCTTTGGTATTCTAGCTATTAATCTAGAAGCAGCTCCCACAAGTTGGATTGGTTGGATGGGCACTTCTGGCGTACCATACGGTCAAGCTGCTCCCACAACAGCTCAATGGGGTTCAGATCTGGTGACTGCGCTGGCCACTCCATTACCGATAGTATACCAGCTGCTGCTTCTGCTGTAAATAGTTCTTGCACAATTTGGAGGTGTGTTTAGGGTCATTGTCCTGTTGTAGGATGAAATTGGCTCCAATCAAGCGCTGTCCACTGGGTATGGCATGGCGTTGCAAAATTGAGTGATAGCCTTCCTTTTTCAGAATCCCTTTTACCCTGTACAAATCTCTCACTTTACCAGCACCAAAGCAACCCCAGACCATCACATTACCTCCACCATGCTTAACAGATGGCGTCAGGCCTTCTTCCAACATCTTTTCATTTGTTCTGCGTCTCACAAACGTTCTTCTTTGTGATCCAAACACCTCAAACTTGGATTCATCCGTCCACAACACTTTTTTCCAGTCTTCCTCTGTCCAATGTCTGTGTTCTTTTGCCCATCTTAATCTTTTTCTTTTATTGGCCAGTCTCAGATATGGCTTTTTCTTTGCCACTCTGCCCTGAAGCCCAAAATCCCGCAGCCGCCTCTTCACTGTAGATGTTGACACTGGTGTTTTGCGGGAACTATTTAATGAAGATGCCAGTTGGGGACCTGTGAGGCGTCTGTTTCTCAAACTAGAGACTCTAATGTGCTTATCTTCTTGCTTAGTTGTGCAACGCGGCCTCCCAATTCTTTTTCTACTCTGGTTAGAGCCTGTTTGTGCTGTCCTCTGAAGGGAGTAGTACACACCGTTGTAGGAAATCTTCAATTTCTTAGCAATTTCTCTCATGGATATAGCCTTCATTTCTAAGAACAAGAATAGACTGTCGAGTTTCAGATGAAAGTTCTCTTTTTCTGGCCATTTTGAGCGTTTAATTGACCCCACAAATGTGATGCTCCAGAAACACAATCTGCTCAAAGGAAGGTCAGTTTTGTAGCTTCTGTAACAAGCTAGACTGTTTTCAGATGTGTGAGTATGATTGCACAAGGGTTTTCTAATCATCAATTAGCCTTCTGAGCCAATGAGCAAACACATTGTACCATTAGAACACTGGAGTGATAGTTGCTGGAAATGGGCCTCTATACACCTATGAAGATATTGCACCAAAAACCAGACATTTGCAGCTAGAATAGTCATTTACCACATTAGCAATGTATAGAGTGTATTTGTTTAAAGTTAGGACTAGTTTAAAGTTATCTTCATTGAAAAGTAGTGCTTTTCCTTCAAAAATATATACTACTGGGGACAGCGCACAGGGGTCTATAGTACTGGGGGCAGTACACAGGTGTATATACTACTGGGGGCAGCACAGCTGTCTATACTACTGGGGGCAGCACACGGGGGTCTATACTACTGGGGGCAGCACATAGGGGGTCTATATACTACATTGGTGCAGCACAGAGGGGCCTATATTATATAGGGACCTTAGTACTATATTGCTGTACAGAGCATACCTAATTATTAAGTGGGGGCCCAGAGGGGTGTAACTACTATATAGGGGCACACAGGGGTGTAACTACTAGGGGTACAGGGGACCTAACTTTTGTGTGTTTCCCTGTCAGATTCTGGAGAGAGGATTCACAGCCGGGGGAAGACTTCAAGGTGGCTTAGTGAAAGAAGATTGAGTGAAAGAAAAGGTGAAAGACTCTGATCAGAGAAGACGCACTCTGTGAGTAAATGGATGTAACTGCACTCTGTTATACGGTCTGTAGTGATAGTGATCTTGGTGTGGCGGTATTATGTAATGGTATTATGTTTATATCTTTATAATGTTATAGGGTAACTACCGTATGTATTGGGGCTGTTAATACAAGCGTGGGGGCACTTCTGATAATGCTTGGTTGGGGGGATGCCAAAAAGGGAGTGCCTTGGATTACGAGCATAATTCGTTCCGGGACTGCGCTTGTAATAGAAATCCACTCTTAAACCAAAGCAAAGTTTCCCATAAGAAATCATAGAAATGCAGACAATTGGTTCCACACCCCAAAAATAATGATTTATTATTCTGAATAATATGTAAAATAGATGAAACAAACATTTAGAAACAGAATATGTGATATTATAAGTCACTGTACAGTAATGGAGAGGATGGGAAACCCAAGGGCTGACAGAGACTGCAGGGAGCATGAAGGAATGAGCAGGGCAGATGTGGGCACATACATGCAGCACCCCCCCCCCCCCCCCCCCTTGTAGACCCCTCTATTACACCCACCTGCATATAGATGGGGGTCAGCTACACCTGAATCTTCTTTGAATGGGATTGTTCACACAGGTTACATTTAACCAAAATTTAGGATTGGATTCACAGGGTGTCCCCATCTGAGCATGTATGGTATATCCACAGTATGTGCCATCTATGTCTGATAGCATTGATGCAAGACCAAGAGACCCCTGGTCACCTCAGGCCTGGTGATGGCCACCAGTGGTGGTTTACCTAACTCCACTATAGGTCAGGGATGGGGAAGCTTCAGCCCTCCAGCTGTTCCAAATCTACAATTCCCATCATACCAGGGCAGCTAAAGCCATATCTTTGATCCATCAGGCATTATGGGAATTGTAGTCCTCCAGCAGCTGGCATGTCGGCGGTTATTGGGATTTGTATACACAGCACAACTAGCTCTACTATTTCTATAACCCAGGAGTTATGGTAACTGGAGCTTACAGTGCTCTATGTGCAGCTCTCATGTCAATGGGAGGTCTGTAGACTGTGCAGAAGTCACTTTGGCTCTTTTAAAGGGGCTCTACAGGAAATATAATATTTTAACTGCTTCCCCAAGCATTAAGCCAGGGATGGGGACCCCTTCGGCTCTCTAGCTGTTGCAAAACTCCAATTCCCATTATATAGTTTCCAACAGTCCCAATTTTGAGGAGACAGTTTTGGTAAAACCATGTCCCGGGAAGCCCCCCCTATCGCCCCCCACGCCTTTTGCTATAAGCACTTAATTTGTAGTTTAGGGCTGTCTGGGGGGGCGGGGGGTAGTCTGGCAGACAGACAGCATACCTAACTTAGAAATTTCTATTACTAAGTTAGGTGTGCTGTCTGTCTGCCGGGCTTGGGTGATGCAGGGGGCCCCTGTTAGTAAGGGCCCAGTGCAAATGCAACATCTGCCCTGTGGTTAAAGCAGCCCTATCTCCATATCCATCCAGGTGCCCTCCAATTATAAATGTAAAGAGATATAAGGAAAATAACAAGCCCACCATAGGGAGAATCAGTATAAAAATAGTGGTAGTAGTGGGGAGGAATCTACAGTGGCCGAATAATGTCACTGGATGCTCCCCCACCAGACAGGGAGCCGGCCGAGCTCCTAGGTTACACAACAAATATCCGGTTACATGAGCAGCCGGGAGACACAGTGTATGGAGCGGGCTCAAGTCCTCAGCCTCCTCCATACAGGCTTAAAGGGGTACTCCAGCGAAAATCCTTTTTCTTTCAAATCAACTGGTGTTGTATAGAGTTCTATTTCAAAATCTTAAGTCATCCTATACTTGTCAGCAGCTGTATGTCCTGCAGGAAATGTTTCCTTTTCAGTGTGACACAGTGCTCTCTGCTGACATCTCTGTCCGAGACAGGAACTGTCCAGAGCAGCATCAAATGCCAATAGAAAACTTTTCTGCTCTGTACAGTTCCTGTCTCGCGCAGAGATGTCAGCAGAGAACACCGTCACACAGGAGAGAATACACCACTTCCTGCAGGACATACAGCAGCTGATAAGTACTGGAAGACTGGTTATTTTTAAACAGAAGTAAATTACAAATCTATGTAACTTTCTGACACCAGTTGATCTGAAAGAAAAAGATTTTCTCTGGATAACTCCTTTAAGGAACAAATGGTGTACCATTATGGCATGTGTTGCCTAGGCGTTATAGAATTAAAATAAAATAAATAATGGAATTAAAAAAAAAGTGTTTTTTTTTTTAAGGATCTTTTTATTTTTAAGAGGAAATGGGGGAGAAAATAAGGGAAGGTGTGGAGAATGAGGGGAGGTGGGGGAGGGGAGAAAGGGGTATGGGTGGGGGGTCTCTTCCACGGGTTTTGGGATGACTGCTATGAAAAAATGGAAACCATCAGTAGGTAAGATATATAACAAAAGCTTTCACTTTAACCCCTTCAAGGCCGGGGCCTACTTTTCAAATCTAACCTGTCCCCCTGTTACTTACCTGACTTGTGGACTATAACTTCTTTTAATGCATCAATCCTCTTACAACACCGTTTGTAATGGCGCCTCAGACACCTGTAACTGTGAGACAGAGAAATCTTGTTATATAGACTGGTAAAGATTCCAGTAGTGACCTATCCATCAGAATCCCCCCTCCCCCACTACTCAGAGTGATATATAAAGGGACAATGTATAACAGGCAAGAAGGATTTAGCGCAGTCTAATCCAATCCCTGGCTGCACTGCTTATTGCACCCCCTATAGGTTACACAGGAAAATGCACTTACAGTTTGGCTTATACAGCAGATCCCTATAGACAATAATGTGATCTGTACAGTAGTTGAGGAAGAAAACTCACCATTTAATAAAGGCGACTAGTAAACCGATGCCAACTGCCAAGACGCCAACTCTTCTGACTGATGGGAAAGAGACAAGATGATTGTGATTATTACTGACAGTATATTCTATGAGACATAGTACAACATGTGTAACTCCTCCTGATGCCAGCCATGTCCTTCATACAGTCATCAGTAGGGCAGGGACTGGCGGCTTGGTTGGGCACGGTGGATATAACTGCTGGAGGGTCTGGTCACACACGGCAGATATCACTACCGGCAGGGCTGGATAGGAGGCTGTGAGAGCAAAACTAAGGGAGGAAAAACTGACTACTCACCCGTTTTGGGAATACTGTCCCACACCTCCCATGCTGAGTAGGGCTAAAAAAGTGGAAAGGGCGCCATAGGGTGATAACGTAAACAACAGATTGTAGGTCGAACAAGCTGATAATAAAACTGCTCACCTGATGGTGTTGTGCTAAGAACACAACACCTGTATCAGTGAAGAGAGAGGTAGTAGCCGTAGCAGCCAGGCTCCAAGGGTAGATGCCGAGATCCCAAGCCAGGAGATCAGGGAATGGAGAATGGTAGATGAAGTGTCGGATCCTCGGGGTAGGCGGGGACCACAGGAGCCAGAATGACGGCGCTTCACGGCTTCAGGTTTAATGAAGTAAAACAATGAATTTTAATGGTCTCATAAACAACGCGTTTCGAGGCATAAATTGCCCCTTTGTCAAGTAGGAGAGACATAGTGTATCATAGGCAGAGGGTCCTTTATATATATGCCAAAGTATCTGTTTGGCAGGAAATTGTAAAAAAAGGTGCCGCCCCCTGGGGTCAGAGGGGACTGAAACAGATCAAATCAAATGCTAACAATATACACTTGAATACAACATGATTACATTTGTTAAAAGTAAAAAAGACTCTTATGTGCATACAATCACGATTTCTATTATTTAAAATAAAATAAGATAAAAGTGACATCACAGAGGTCCGTATCACATGTTCATTTTTTTGGTGGTGATTTTGAATAAACTTTATTGTGTGCCACTTTTTTCTTTGTTGGTAGAGACATAACTTTATTTATAAGACAAACGATAAAAATCACTTGATCAGTTTTTGTTTTTGTTTTGTTTGTGGTTTTGAATAAACTTTATTGTGTGCACTTTTTTCTTTGTTTGTAGGGGCATAACTTTATTTATAAAACAAATGATAGAAATCACATGATCGGTTTTTTTTGGGGGGGGTTTGAATAAACTTTATTGTGTGCACTTTTTTCTTTGTTTATGTGCACTTTTTTCTTTGTTTATAGTGGCATAACTTTATAAAAAAATTAAAACATGTCTAATTAATATAAATATACATGAGGTACATGTGTGCCTATGATAATGGGTAACCATAGATTAAGCTAAATAGGCTAAATGAGCTGGATAGGACTGAGTTAAAACTTTATTATGGATAGGTGGAAGGTGGTGTAAGGTGAAAGGATATTATGGCTGAGAGAATATATTAAAGGTTGATTTCGAAAGCTTCATTCAGGCCATTAGGAGATAATGTATCCAGTTTAAAGATCCAAAACATCTCGCATCTCTTTAATTTCTGGAATCGATTCGAAGCATCTGCGGGTATATGATCAATTGGGCAGATTTTGAAACCAGAGAAGTCATTGCTGTGGTGTATGGAAGCGTGTCTTGATACGCTATGTTTCATAAACCCTGTGTTTACATTATGACGATGTTTATTGATTCTTGTTCTCAGGGGCATTATAGTTCTCCCTATATACTGAAGTCCACAGGGGCAGGTGAGTAAGTATACTACAAAATCTGTTGCATAAGTTAAGTGATGTTTTATAGGAAATTTTTCTTTAGTGATTTTACTGGAGAATTGGTTTGTACATATGATGTTCTCACAGCACTTACATCTAGGGTTATCGCATTTGTTGGTTTCATTTATGATGTTAGTATTTTTAGTAGGTATTTTGGTTGGACGTAGTTTACTGGGGGCCAGACAATTTTTAAGGGTTTTTGCCCAACGGTAAATGAACCTTGGAGTACGTGGGATCTCTTTTCTGAGGATAGGATCACACAGTAGAATCTTCCAATGTTTCTTGAAGAGGTCTTCCATTCTTTTATGGTTCGAATTGAAGGTAGTGATAAAAGCTAAATTAAACTGTTTGACTTTATCTTGTTCTACAGTTATTTTCTGTCGTGATAGTTGTAAACACTCTTCTTGCGTAAGATTATTAGTTCTTCTTAGAGCTGAGTCGACTACTTTTGTAGGGTAACCTTTCGCTGCGAATCTATTCCTCAAAATACCACATTGCGTTTCATAGTCACTATCTTTAGTGCAATTTTTTCGAATTCTCTTAAATTGACTGAAGGGGATGTTGTCCTTCCATTTCTTCAGGTGAGAACTATGATAATCCAATAACTATTACTGTCTACTTTTTTGAAATGTGTTTTTGTGATGACTTTCTCTTTCTCTGTGCTGAGTTCTAGATCCAAATATTCTACTTGGTCGCGGGAGTACGTGGCCGTGAAGGTGAGTCCCCAGGAGTTCTCGTTTAGGTAAGATACGAACTATATAGAAACGTTTACATCAATGGTCATGTCAGACCTTCGTAAGATAAATATGGCTCCTGATAACATCCATAATCTCAATGCTAAAGAAAAAAGAGCCAAAAAAACCCTAATGGACAATAGAGATATTGTTATAAGATGTGCGGATAAAGGGGGGGGAATTGTCATCCAAAACCGCTGTGATTACCTGAATGAAGCATCCATTATTTTATCGGATACAGGGTACTATGAAATACTAGACACAGACCCTACCCATACTTACCTCATGGAGTTAAAGTCTTTGGTCAATACAGCCTTTGAAGCCGATATTCTCACTGAAAAAGAGAAAAAATACATTATTCCGGATAATCCATCATTAGCGACCTTCTACCACCTACCAAAGGTACATAAGAACGAGAAAAATCCTCCAGGAAGACCCATCATTTCAGGTGTGATGTCAGTCAGCAGCAACCTGTCCCATTATGTAGATCTCTTACTTCAAAAATATGTGATCTCTCTCAAATCTTATTTAAAGGATTCTACATCCCTTATTAACACATTATATAATATTCCATGGCACTCAAATTATATTTGGGTGACTTTAGATGTATCTGCCCTTTACTCAAATATTCCCCACACTAAGGGTATTGAGTGCATTGCGGAGATCTTAGATAGAGATCCCACTATTCCCAAAAAACAAAGACAGTTTATTCTAGACAGCATTTTATACATTTTGACGCACAACAGTTTTCACTTTGAAGGGTTAATCTACAGGCAAACCCGAGGCACGGCCATGGGCACACGTTTCGCCCCAAGCTATGCTAACTTATACATGGGCCTCTTTGAAGAAGTCTTTATTTATTCCAATCCCATCTGGCTTCCGAAAATACATCTGTTCAAACGGTATATTGATGACCTCATCCTTATATGGAATGGTACAATCGATGAAGCAAGAAATTTCGTATCTTACCTAAACGAGAACTCCTGGGGACTCACCTTCACGGCCACGTACTCCCGCGACCAAGTAGAATATTTGGATCTAGAACTCAGCACAGAGAAAGAGAAAGTCATCACAAAAATACATTTCAAAAAAGTAGACAGTAATAGTTATTTGGATTATCATAGTTCTCACCTGAAGAAATGGAAGGACAACATCCCCTTCAGTGAATTTAAGAGAATTCGAAAAAATTGCACTAAAGATAGTGACTATGAAACGCAATGTGGTATTTTGAGGAATAGATTTGCAGCAAAAGGTTACCCTACAAAAGTAGTCGACTCAGCTCTAAGAAGAACTAATAATCTTACGCAAGAAGAGTGTTTACAACTATCACGACAGAAAATAACTGTAGAACAAGATAAAGTCAAACAGTTTAATTTAGCTTTTATCACTACCTTCAATTCGAACCATAAAAGAATGGAAGACCTCTTCAAGAAACATTGGAAGATTCTACTGTGTGATCCTATCCTCAGAAAAGAGATCCCACGTACTCCAAGGTTCATTTACCGTAGGGCAAAAACCCTTAAAAATTGTCTGGCCCCCAGTAAACTACGTCCAACCAAAATACCTACTAAAAATACTAACATCATAAATGAAACCAACAAATGCGATAACCCTAGATGTAAGTGCTGTGAGAACATCATATGTACAAACCAATTCTCCAGTAAAATCACTAAAGAAAAATTTCCTATAAAACATCACTTAACTTGTGCAACAGATTTTGTAGTATACTTACTCACCTGCCCCTGTGGACTTCAGTATATAGGGAGAACTATAATGCCCCTGAGAACAAGAATCAATAAACATCGTCATAATGTAAACACAGGGTTTATGAAACATAGCGTATCAAGACACGCTTCCATACACCACAGCAATGACTTCTCTGGTTTCAAAATCTGCCCAATTGATCATATACCCGCAGATGCTTCGAATCGATTCCAGAAATTAAAGAGATGCGAGATGTTTTGGATCTTTAAACTGGATACATTATCTCCTAATGGCCTGAATGAAGCTTTCGAAATCAACCTTTAATATATTCTCTCAGCCATAATATCCTTTCACCTTACACCACCTTCCACCTATCCATAATAAAGTTTTAACTCAGTCCTATCCAGCTCATTTAGCCTATTTAGCTTAATCTATGGTTACCCATTATCATAGGCACACATGTACCTCATGTATATTTATATTAATTAGACATGTTTTAATTTTTTTATAAAGTTATGCCACTATAAACAAAGAAAAAAGTGCACATAAACAAATAAAAAAGTGCACACAATAAAGTTTATTCAAACCCCCCCCCCCCAAAAAAAAAAACAAAAAAAACGATCATGTGATTTTTATCATTTGTTTTATAAATAAAGTTATGCCCCTACAAACAAAGAGAAAAGTGCACACAATAAAGTTTATTCAAAACCACAGAAAAAAAAACAAAAACTGATCAAGTGATTTTTATCATTTGTCTTATAAATAAAGTTATGTCTCTACCAACAAAGAAAAAAGTGGCACACAATAAAGTTTATTCAAAATCACCACCAAAAAAATGAACATGTGATACGGACCTCTGTGATGTCACTTTTATCTTATTTTATTTTAAATAATAGAAATCGTGATTGTATGCACATAAGAGTCTTTTTTACTTTTAACAAATGTAATCATGTTGTATTCAAGTGTATATTGTTAGCATTTGATTTGATCTGTTTCAGTCCCCTCTGACCCCAGGGGGCGGCACCTTTTTTACAATTTTCTGCCAAACAGATACTTTGGCATATATATAAAGGACCCTCTGCCTATGATACACTATGTCTCTCCTACTTGACAAAGGGGCAATTTATGCCTCGAAACGCGTTGTTTGAGACCATTAAAATTCATCGTTTTACTTCATTAAACCTGAAGCCATGAAGCGCCGTCATTCTGGCTCCTGTGGTCCCCGCCTACCCCGAGGATCCGACACTTCATCTACCACACCTCCCATGCTATCCTGGATCCTGAAGAAGAAAGGAAAGACATGAAATACACAATAATAACAGCATCTGATCCCCAAGACTTTTCCCATCAAATCATAGAGAAACCCCTGACAAACCCTCCACAGTCATAATGTCCATTACCTTTTGGGGTCTCTGACTCCTCTCCCTCTACAGCACAAACCAAAAGCACTAAAATCAGCACAATTCTCTCCATGTCTATCCTCTCCACTGACACTGAAAAGACTGAAGGACAATCGCTTGGACAAAGCATTATGAGGCCTGGACACTGCATTGTGATGTCACAAGCATGGACTGATGATGTCATAAGACATGTCCAGGCTTGTAGTCCTGGCAGTTGGTGTCGTATTGCTGATCGCCTTTATTAAATGGTGAGTTTTCTACTCATCTACTTTACAGATCACATTATTGTCTATAGGGATCTGCTATATAAGCCAAACTTGAAGTGCATTTTACTGTGTGACCTATAGGGGGTGCAATAAGTACTGCAGCCAGGGATTGGATTAGCCTGTGCTAAATCCGTCTTCCTTGTTATACATTGTCCCTTTATATATCACTGTCAGTAGTGGGGGAGGGGATTGTTTTGATGGATAAGCCACTACTGGAATCTTTACCAGTCTATATAACAAGATTTCTCTGTCTGACAGTTACAGGTGTCTGAGGCGCCAGATGAAAAGATGTCGCAAGAAGATTAATTTATTAAAAAGGGAGATATCGTCTTCAAGCCAGGTAAGTAAAAGGGAGACAGGTCAGATTTGAAAAGTAGGCCCCAATCCTTAAAGGGGTTGTCCAGCGAAAATATTTTTCTTTCAAATCAACTGGTGTCAGAAAGTTATATAGATTTGTAATTTACTTCTTTTAAAAAATCTCAAGTCTTCTCATACTTATTAAATGCTGTATGTCCTGCAGAAAATGTTGCTTATTTTGTTTGTTTGTTCTGCTGACACCTCTAGCCGAGACAGGAACTGTCCAGGGCAGGAGAGGTTCCTGTCTCGCCCAGAGATGTCAGCAGAGAGCACTGTGTCAGACTGAAAATAAAACATCATTTCCTGCATGACATATAGGAGCTAATAAGTCTGAGAAGTCTTGAGATTTTTTTTGAATAGAAGTAAATTACAAATCTATATAACTTTCTGATATCAGTTGATTTGAACGAAAAAGATTTTTGCTGGACAACCCCTTTAAGACTAAAAGTAGTCTGGTCCTGAAGGGGTTAAAGTGAAAGCTTCTCTTATATATTTTAACTACTGATGGTTTCCTTTTTTCCATGGCAGTCATCCCAAAACCTGTGACAAAGGTGGGATCCATTGTTCACAAAATGGAGGGCCGAGCTGTGAAGATGTCAAAGAAAGTGTCCAGTGCTGCAAGAAGAATAAAACCAATAAAGAAACCACCAAGAACGGCTCTGAAGGCAAAAAAATTCAAACGCCTCTCCAATCTTTTCAAAGGAAAATCATAGAAAGGAAGAAATCCCCATCTCCACACCACCACCACCCATACCCCCTGACAAAAACTACAGTTTTACTGTTTTTTGTTCCATTTTTTTTTTATTTTTTTTTAACCCCTAGGCAACACATGCCGTACAGGTCATTTGTTCCTTAAGGGTGCCTTCACACATAACGGAATCACAGATGGGATAGTGTGTGTGTGTATTGGTGGGTGTGTGGGGGTATGGGGTCAGGTGGGGACTGTCGCACACTTTATTAAGGAGGTACTGGCACAGTTCATAAGGGCAGAGTGGAAACATTTGGGGGTACAAAAGGGGGTCTAACTAAAGATAGACCCCCAACTACAGAAGAAGAAGTCTTAAAGGAAGTATATTAGGAGCACTACACAGAGGAGATGCATCTATAAGAGGGCTACACAGAGGAGGTGCATCTATAAGAGGGCTACACAGAGGAGGTGCATCTATAAGAGGGCTACACAGAGGAGGCCATCTATAGGGGGCTACACAGAGGATGGCCATCTATAGGGGGCTACACAGAGGATGGCCATCTATAAGGAGGCTACACAGAAAAGAGCCATCTTTAGGGGGGCTACACAGAGGGGGCCATCTATAGGGGGGCTACACAGAAAAGAGCCATGTATAAGGAGACTACAAAGAGGGGGGGGCATCTATAAGGGGTCTACACAGAAAGGGGGCATCTATAAGGGGGCAACACTGAAGGGGGCCATCTATAAGGAGGCTACACAGGAGAGACATCTATAAGAGGGCTACACAGACGACAGACATCTATAAAGGGGCTACACAGAAGGGGGCCATCTAAAAGTGGGCTACACAGAGGAGAACCATCTATAAGGGGCCTACACAGAAGGGGGCCATCTATAAGGGGGCTACACAGAAGGGGGCCATCTATAAGGGGGCTACACAGACAGAGCCATCTATAGAGAGGCTACACAGAGGGCGCCCATCTATAAGGGGACCTGACATTTTACTGTCACCACATGATTAGCTCCACACAGGGGTCCGCTGAAGCTCTGTTGCCCCAGAGCCCACAAAAATTGGGAGCTGGCCCTGGTACTGGTCTGACCCACCAGAGAAGGGGAGTTAGCCTGTGTGCACATTTGGTTTTACATGACAATTCAACTGGAACCCCCAGCATACATTACATTTTAATGGGGGTAGTAATCTCAATGAGTGTCCAAATGTGTTTTAAAGAGCAATAAGTTAGGTACAATATGCTGCACAAAGGCTCTATGTGGCATCATGAGCAGAGCACACTTTGGTTGGTTAAAGCATACAGATGTAGCAGAGCCAACTTGGGTCGGTTAAAGCATATGGATGTAGCAGAGCTGACTTTAAATAAGTTATCCAGCGCTACAAAAACATGGCCACTTTCTGCCAGAGACAGCCCCACTCTTGTCTCCAGCTTGGGCGGGGTTTTGCTCCTCAATTTTATTAAAGTGAATGAAGCTTTATTGCAAACCGCACCTGAACTGGAGACTAGAGACATGTTGGCCATGTTTTGTAGCTCTGGAAAACCCTTTAACCAACCAAAGTCTGCTATGCTACATCTGTATGCTTTACCCAACCAAAATTCAGCTCTGCTACATCCGTATGCTTTAAAGTGTCTCTGACGTTACAACTTTCAAAATCTAAATCAACAGTTGATGTGATATAAAGCGAGTTTGCAATTTACATTCATTATTGTTTTTTTTAGTCATCATGGAAAACACGGCACTTCCTATTTTCTGACTCTTTTTTTCTTAGACAACAGTGTGTATCCCAGGCCATCTGAGCGCTCACAGGGAGAAGACAGACGTGTGATTGATGGACACTTTGAGCTGTGACTCTCTGTACTGGCCGGAATTCCTGTGGTTAGTCTGTTTTTTTTTCAACCAGCAAAAGTCCGAAAATCTGCCTTCAGGAGACTGGACCTGGATTTCTGGTAAGTACAGTTTTGTTTTACAGCATGATAACAACAAAAAATAATGAATGTATATTGCAAACTTGCCTTATATCACATCTACTGTTGATTTAGATTTTGTTGAAGTTATAACGACAGGGACACTTTAACCAACCAAAATTCGCCTCTACTACATCTGTATGCTTTAAGCAACCAAAGCATACAGATGTAGCAGAGCCAAATTTTAGTTGGTTAAAGCACACAGATGTAGGAGAGGTGAATTTTGGTTAGTTAAAGGGGTTATCCTTCTAAGAGCGAAAAAATGAAATGCTAGCTGGTCTTACACACTTCCTGAGTATTTTTAGCCGTCTCCTGTCTTTCTAGCTGATGCCTTTCCTGAGTTACAAGTTTTTCTAAAAGCCAATCTAAATCCAAGATAGAAAACTACATTTCCCATCATGCATTTCCCTGATTGGTCCATTTGGGTACTCGCCCCCTTAGCTTTCTTTCCTGCCCACTGCTGTCATTACTATTGCACAGTATAAACATTTATTTTGTTACCAGGATAACCCCTTTAAGGCTTACAGATGTAGCAGAGCTGACTTTGGTTATTTAAAGCATACAGATGAAGCAGAGCTTACGTTTGTTACTTAAAACATACAGATGTAGCAGGACCGAATGTTGGTTGGTTAAAGCATATCGATGTAGCAGAGCCAAATGTTGGTTGGTTAAAACATACAGATGTAGCATTGCTGAATTTTGGTTGGTTAAAACATATAGATGTAGCAGAGCCGAATTTTGGTTAGTGAAGGCTTACAGATGTGGCAGAGCTGGAATTGGCTATCTCAGGCCTTATTTACATGTTTCACATACATGGACTGTGTGCAACAGAATGGATTCTAAAAGCTCCAAAACTGTATAAATCTTTGTACTGTTGTACTGACACAGCGATCACTTCCACCACACAACATGATTCACCTGCAGGGATAGATGGCAAATGCTCACGTATCAAATGGATATTTTTATTTCACAACTTAAAGGGGTTATCCAGCGCTACAAAAACATGGCCCCTTTTCCTCCTCTCTTGTCTCCAAATCAGGTGTGGTTTGCAATTAAGCTCCATTTACTTCAATGGAACTGAGTTTGAAACCCCACCCAGTCTGGAGACAAGAGAGGTGGAAAAGTTGCCATGTTTTTGTAGCACTGGATAACCCTTTTAACACTATACATTTACAAGTGCGACCAGGGCAGCATGTTTCCACATCAATCCGGCGTCTTCCTCAGGGTAATAGGACCGGTCAGACATGCCCGGTTAAATAATTTACAACTGTAAAAACTAAAATCCGGTCTGGAGCACATTCACAATCCATTCTCAGTTCCTTATCACTTCAGTAGATTTGGTGCACTGGACACCATTCACACCTTACCAACCAAATCAGTTTAATAATCCAGCAGTGCAGCAAAGTCCATGCTGCCACCAGCGACGTCATCAGTCTGCTTCTCAGTGCAGAAGGTCACACGCAGCAGTGCCGGAGGGTAACCAAGGACCAAAATCCTTCTTGTGGCTCTCTGCTAGGTGGAAGGATACACAATGTTTGAGAAATCCATTATTCACATTGAAACTTTCTCAACGTTTGTGACGTTCTTCCCACATATTGAGGCCACATTGGCGCTCCAACATGTAGATCACATAACAGGATTTGCCATTGAGCATAGATACAAAAGGAAAGGCTTCTCCTGAGACGTTAGATGTAAAGGATGGCATTATGCCCTATGTTCAGATAGCTTAGGCATCCCCGCTTCCCACATCTCCTACTTTCCCCTTTTTTGCCTGATGGGGGGGCCGAGTGCCTTCTGCTTTAGGGTCTCTCTGTTTGCGGAGACGGCTAGGTGTTGAGATGGTTTTTAAAGTCTTTGCTCTCCTTTAGGTGATTTGAGGTTACAGGGGATGAGACTTTTCAAAACAGTTCACAACAGGGGGAATAGCAGGAGACATTATTACTATATAAAGGGCACAGCAGGAGGCATTATTACTATAGGGGTACAGCAGGGATATTATTAATATATAGAGGGCACAGCAGGGACATTTTTACTGTATGGAGGCACAGCAGAGACATTATTACTATATGGGGGATACAGCAGAAGGCAATATTACTATATGGGGCACAGCAGGGGCATTATTACTATAGGGTTACAGCAGGAGACATTATTTCTTTATGGAGGCACAGTAGGAGACATTATTACTATATGGAGGGACAGCAGGAGACATTATTAGTATATGGCGCACAGCAGGGGCATTATTACTATAAGAGGAACAGTAGGGGGCATTATTACTATATGGGGGCACAGCAGGAGACATTATTACTATATGGAGGCACAGCAGGGGATATTATTACTATATGGGAGCATAGCAGCAAGCAGAATGTGACACAGCCTGAAGACTTATCCCCCATCATCCCAACACCAGCCCCAGCAGGAGGAGGAAGACGGAGTTCAGACCCAGGAAGAGCTGAAGGGAGGGGAAAGGGTTCTAAAGGGAGCTACACACAGGGAGCACACCAGGGCCACTTTAACCATAGGGAAAATGGTGCCTGTGCACCCCGCCCACTGGTTAAAGGGCCCCCCGGGCCGGCTGGCCGTTGCAATGTGCGACCAGTGCGGTCGCACAGGGCGCCGGCCGACAGTCTGTCAGGGGGGGCAACATCGGGATAGGTAAGTAATTTATCTACTTAGCCATCCCAATGACGCCCCCTGAAGGGCCCCCTGCCCGCCGATTCCCTCTGCAATGTGACTATGATCACTCGCAAGGAGCGCTCATAGTTACCTGCAGCAGCACTGACAGAGCAGGAGCCATTGGCTGCCAGCGACTCTTGTGGCCGCAGGCAGTGCTTTGCCTGCGGTCACAAGAGGCTGCGCTCTCCTTGTTGTGCTGTCGTTCAAGTGATGTCACTCGAGCACCAGCAGCGGAACTGCAAGGAGAGCACGGACTGTGATCGCAGGTAAAGCATTGCCTGCGGCCACAAGAGTGAGGAGAACTGGTGGCACCCAGACCAAGGAGTATAATTGTTTGGGTTTTTTGTGTTATATGCTATATGGGAGGGGGAGCACAGGGGGTCTACATAATGGGGAGAGCACAGGGGGATGTATACAAGTTGGGGAGCACACAGGAGGCTATATACAAGTGGGGGAACGCAAAGGGAACTATATACCACTGGGGGAGCACACGGGAAGCTATATACCACTGGGTGAGCACAAGGGGGCTATATACTACTGGGTGAACACACAGAGGGGCTATATACTACTGGGGGAACACACAGGGGTCTATATACTACTGGGGGCAGCACACAGGGGCTATATACTACTGGGGGCAGCACACAGGGGGCTATATACTACTGGGGGAGCACACAGGGGGGCTATATACTACTGGGGGCAGCACACAGGGGTCTATACTACTGGGGGCAGCACACAGCTCTCTATACTACTGGGGGAGCACACAGGGGGTCTATACTACTGGGAGCAGCACATAGGGAGTCTATATACTACATTGGTGCAGCACAGAGGGGTCTATATTATATAGGGACCTTACTACTATATTGGGGCACAAAGCATACCTAATTATTAAGTGGGGGCCCAGAGGGGTGTAACTACTATATAGGGGCACACAGGGGTGTAACTACTATATAGGGGTACAGGGGACCTAACTACTGTCTGTGTTGGAGCCTAAAATGTTTCTCTGGCAGATTCTGGAGAGACGATTCACAGCTAGGGGAAGACTTCAAGGTGGCCCAGTGAAAGAAGATTGAGTGAAAGAAAAGGTTAAAGACTCTGATCAGAGAAGACGCACCCTGTGAGTAAATGGATGTAACTGCACTCTGTTATAGGGTTTGTAGTGATAGTGGTCATGGTGTGGTGGTATTATGTAATGGTATCATGTTTATATCTTTATAAGGTTATAGGGTAAGTACCGTATGTATTGGGGCTCTTAATACAGCGTGGGGCCACGTTCAGGGCATTATACTGTGTGTGGAGCTCCGATTCTGATAATGCTGGGTGGGTGGGGGGTGGGGTTGCCAAAAAGGGAAGGGGGGGGGCCACTCTTGAGGGCTGTGCATCGGGCATACCAATGTATTAAAACGACCCTATACACAGCTATAAACAGTAAATCATGTCACAGCAGTTGACACTTGCACTCCCATATGCATAGTATTGTAGCTCAGCCCCTTATGTCAATAGGGAAGAACTAAAACTCCAGACTTGACCTATGGAAACAGTGGTGTTGCAACTAGTACAAATTTTGGAATAAATATAAGGGAATTTTGTAGAATCCCAAACAACCACTTAAAGGTGAGGATTTACGCTACCAGCAAAGCGGATGAGATTTTAAATCCATGGCATCTCAATATTTGTTTTGGATCTGCCTAGATTTAGTACAGATTTTCCCCACTGCAGAGCTCAAAATTTTCAAAAAGTCTAAAGTCTTAATCTACAGTCTCCCTGCTCCTGTACCATATGGAGCGGTGATGCACATAGTACTGTATGTATCACTGCTCATGTATTTCCTGTAAGTGCAAAAATTGCTGCATATGGCCATAGCCTTAATGTCCTTCTACACTTTCAATAACTGAGGGCTAAACGATTGTTCGGCTGTCGATTATCTCTCCTGTCCTGCGTGGCCAAGCGATCCTGTGTTCTCCATAGGAAGGGTAGGTTTAAGCCAGAGATCTTTCCATCACACCCAACAACCCCTATCTCCAGCAACATCATCTGTTGGTGGTCGGTCAGGAGAGTCACCTCACACCAATGGCCACCTTAAAGGGTCTATGCTTGATAAGAGGCTCAATAATCCAAAATTGTGATTGAACTAATAAACTGAAATGGTACATCCAATATAAACCATGTAATGGGTGGGCCACATATCTCTCCACTATTTAGTGACTATAACTCGAGAATATTTTATTCCTTTTGTTATTTAATGATCAGTATTCATACCCTTGTAGAAGTGAGGAGCGGCTCCCGGGGGCGGTTTTTCCAGCACAAGATGAATTAGATTTGTGGTTGTCATCTATGCTTGCTATGCGTCCCCTGTGTATTCACATTCCCCTGCTGAGGGTCTTTGATGAATGTCTATTCTATAAATTTAACGTCTGCAGTCTCATCCCCTCATCATACTTGGGCAAGTTATGAAAGAAATAATAATCGACATCTGTTTTCTGGTGAACAATCTTAGGTCGTGTTTCAGGGGCTCAGAAATGAAGTGCGCACTGATGAAAAAGATGCAAATGACTTCTTATTGTTTAGTGTGCAGTATTATAGTAGCCCGGCCATTGCAGATGTTACTCCTGGATGACATCCTAGACACTCACAATCCATTCACAAGCCAATTACAGGATGTTGTTGTTTTTGGGAATAATATATTAAATTACTATAAACGCTATTACTTTTTGTCTTACACCTCCTCCTCAGGCCCACAGCTAGGCATAAACCAAACTTTACATCCCATTTTATGCTTCCTGTTGAAGCATCCTGATGATTTTTTATTTTTTTATTTTTGACAAATCTATTATATTTCAAAAAGAATCAGGCTGTGTTTACACTGCATTTTTTTTCAACCGTTTTATGCAAAAAAATGCATGAAAAAAAGATGGGTGCATCTGTTTTGTGTCGACCACATTTTTGCGTACGTCAAAAAAAACAGATGCATTTTTTTTATAATGGAAGTCAATGGGAAAAATGGGTCAAAACAAATCCATTTTGTAGTCCGTCTTTTGCATAAAATGTATAAAAAAAAGGACTGGAAAAATGCAGCGTGAACCCAGTCTCAGTCTTTTTCTTGAAGTCTGTTCCTGACTATTCTCTCCATTTGCTGCCTGCCCCGCCCTGCTGTCTATTACCCTGCTGATTAAACTCTGCCTGAACTGACCTTCTACCTGTTACACTGACTGACTGAACTGACTGAAGCCCCTATGGTACTGTTCTTGGACATGGCAGCTGTCTACTGGAGTCTATTTTCAGTGTAGCAACCTGGGGTTTCCTGCAGCAAAGAACAGATCATTGTACGGGGAAAGGCAAGTGATCTGGTGGTCCCTGCAGCAAAGTACACATCTCTCTACAGGGGTTAAAGGGTAAAGATTAGAGATGAGCAGATCTCGAACTCAGAACTCTCAGTATTTGATTACCTGTGGCTGACGAAGTTGGATACAACCCTAAGGAGTCCTGGAAAACCTGACAGGTCAGCAATCACTTGCTCCCTCTTGTTGCACCCCAGTGATAGGGCTTTAGAACTTCACATATTGTATGACTACACCAAATCTGAAGACTTTGATTCATGGTACTCATTGCAATTCCCATTATAAATAAAAATTGTTGTTAGTAGGAAATTGTTGTTTGTTAATATTTTATATACAAATTGCCCCCAAAGTCATCCAGTTTACCATTTGTCTAAAACTTCAAGGGTGTAGAAGACTAAAGTCAAAGCAAGAGAAGAGGCAAGTACACAACTCTCAACGATTAAAACTTATTGGGTGGATGTGAATTGACTTATTCCAGACTTCGAGAGAAGGTTATGACCCCAGATTTTAAAAAAAAAATTTGATTTCCAGGCTTACACCTTGACATTTCCCAGAGTTTCCTACACAACACAACTGTTCCCACTAACTCATTTCATAACCAAGCATAATAGGGTGAATATTATATGATCCGTACTCGAATAGCAGGTGTTTCCGCAAGGATAACACTACAATCTTCATTGGTACCTGTGCACCTCATCTTGCAAAAACTTCTGTTTTCATTCATTTTTAGATGGAAAGGGTACACTTTCCCTGAATGTTTTCCTTGTTATAACCCATATTTACATGGAAGGTCAATGACAGGAGGACTTTCTGCATCTTGAGGCTGATTGAAATGTAGGCATTTCACAGGTCAACTCCTTTCCAAACATCAGTCCCTCCTATGGGAGATGTGACCCTGTCTGTTTCCCTTCTCCTGGAAATAATGGTTATGTTTTTTCTAGTAAAAATACCAAACTCCAGCTGCTTGTGTAACCCGATCTGATTGCAGACACTTTCCATAGTCCCTCTTGATGTAAGAATTAATTAGCAATTCATTGAACTTCAATGGTGTGTCAGCGCCCCGCTTCTTGGAAAGGTAAAACATAGTTAATCTAATAAAACAGCGTGGGAAAAAAAATCTTATCTCCATCTACACCTGAAAGTCAATACACGTTATCAGCTCCTGTAATGCACAGATAGCTATACTAGTGGTCACAGCCAGCACGGGATAATACCATACAATGCAGACTTTTATTTGATCCATACTATAAAAAGAAAAAAAAATGCTGGCAAATGATGTGTGTAATTCCGGCCTTAGCAATACCTAAACAAGAGCTAAATCCTGATGGTGCTAACTCTGTATAAACCAATACTTAAATTTTATGTAATATTTTCATTGCCAAAAATGGTTAAACGGGTTGTCCGGGAAGAAGAAGAAGATGGCTATAGCCTTCTGCTACCTGGAGCTGAAACTCCCCCCACACACACCTTCTAACAAATAGCTGCATAGTGTCTCCACAATGCTTTTGCTTGCACACCATCATCATGACTTATCCACTCCCCTTACATCTCAGAAGACTTCCGAGACATGGAACCTCAGGGAGTGAACATAGGGGAGAAGAAGGTTCCAGCCATCTTCTGCTCCCCTAACAACCCCTTTACTTAGATATTAGATATGAAAATTAAGTTTCCAACACATGGCTCTGCGCCCTAATTCATTTATTAATTTTAACTTTTAATGTTTATTAATGTTACTTGTTTGAGCAACCAATCTCTCAGCTCTAAAAAAAAAATGCTAAAATCAGCTCACTGAGAAATCAAGTTACATGCTGTCTATATAAGTCAATGGAAAAGAGTTTGGGGCATTGGGAAGGAGAAAAAAGTGCAAGAGAGGCAAAGAGACATAAAAGACTGAAAGCTGTAATCCCAGGGACTACTACCAATGTCCTCCATTCTGCTGCCTCTGAGGGTGTGCTATAGATATCTCCTCGTCTGTGTGTGTCCACCCACTAGCCCAAAAATCTAGTAAAAAAACATACCACATACAAGTTATATTGTTCAAAAATAGTATTATATCTCATCCCAGTGAGTAACAGTTACACTGCCCAGTACTACCAATGTCCTCCATGCTGCTGCTGTCCCTAAAGGTGTGCTTTAGAGAGATATATTGTTATATTGGTCATAAATAGTGTTACTCCTCATGCACACACACAATAGTGTATCCTGAAAGTGCAAATACGTATTACATTGCTTGTAAGCAATGTGCAATGAACTCGTGGAAAGGTAGCACAGTGTTTAGTGAATTTGTTGTATCTACATACACCTAGTGACAATAATACTTACTGGCTAAAGGATACAGACATTTATTGGTATCATTGAAGAAAAAAAAATCTCAAGTTTTTCAGCAATGAACCCCCATGGATTGTTTGTAATGCTTACAGGATATCTTATACACACACTAGGACTAGCAATGCTAACTTTTAGCCTATGTTCACACTGCGTATGTTTCCGGCCGTAGTGCAAACCGCGAATATACGCACGTAGTTTTGAGGTTGATGCGTTCGCTTGAAAGTATACGATATACGCCCGCACAGTGCACACTACGTATGAGCTCACGGACGGATCGTATACGGCGCCGTGAAAAATGAACAAGACCATTGTTTGAGGACGGAAATGTTGAAACTCACGGCCGTGGATTTCCATGCGGTCCCGTACGGAGTACTTATTTCAGCCAAATTGAACTTGATTTTTCAATCCAAAAGGTTCTGTGTGGTTTACGGGGCTGGGCGAAGATTTCCAAGTAAATGACCTGCCTCAGATCGCTTCGAAACAAGCTAGGGAAGCATAACTGTACTGCGGGCGTATGTTCGCGATTTGTACGCATCCGGCCGCATGTCCCACGCCTGTAGTTTCAGCCGCACATGTACGGCGGCATACGAACTACGGCCGGAAACATACGCAGTGTGAACATAGCCTTAAAGTTCCAATGAATTACAAGGGAGCTATAAAGCAGCTATGAAATATTGTAAGTTTTAAATATAAATGAAACAAAGCTTAGAGATTGCTTTAGTACGTAAGACTAACAATATTCCCTTGCATTGGATATTCAGTGCAAGATCCCAACCAGAAATCCGGACAGATTAAAGTAATGCTCACTAGGAAACCATCCCATATGGAATAGCTTTATTTTATTTCAAGACATTAGATCAGATGAAACCCTCCAGATTCTGCAGTTAAATTAATTCCAAGCCTCCTCCATAGAGCAGAAACGGTAGGAGAAGCTTAGCGCTCGCTTAAGTTTCCCCTGTAGACATTCAGCCCGGCTACAAGTATTTGTGTGGGATGCACTTGAAATACAAAAGTTTAGGACGTCTAATAATACCCACAATTATTTCTCCTTAAAGGGAGCTGGCTGGACTATTAGTGGGGATTATAAGAAGTGTTTAATTGTGACCCCTTGTTTTATGGATGGAGCAGTAGCTTTGGTTTTATCCCCCACAATAACACCCACTCAGTATACGGCTTATTCTTCAGTGCAGAAATCCACTTATATGATGGCAGATAAAATCTCAGGGGGGGGATAAAAGCATCATTGTTTACATTCCAAGACTGAATATAAATAGTTATGTATAGAATTGAGCATATGTAACTATGTATCGGTCCCACCTAGACTGACCGCCTCGATCTCTATAGAAGAAATTAAAATACAAACTTTTCTTGCATCCTCTCCCTTAGGCTCCGTTCACACACAGTAAAACTGGGGGTCTATGGGAGGCTTGCGCGCCTCCTCTCTCCACGCTGAAGAATGAAAAAATTTTCATTCTCCAGCGCAGAGAGAGGAGGCGCACGAGCCCTCCCATAGACTGCCATTATGACACGGAGGCTGGTGGGATTCCGCGGCGGAGAATTTCGCCAGTTTTACTCCGTGTGAGCAGAACCTTAGTTAGCGAGGCTGGAGAATAGTGTTGAGTTACAAACAAATTTTCCTAATTTTAGAGAAAAAAATTCCTTTCCAACTCCAAATCTGGCAATTAGAAGAATTTCCTGGAGCAACGACCTTTCTCCAGAATCTAATGACTATAACCTGTCAAGTTATCACACTCCAGAAATGCATCCAAGTCCCTTTGGGGCATTGTTAATGAGTTTACCATGTCCCCATCCTCTGACAGAGAGTTTCATAGTCTCACTGCTCTTACAGTAAAGAATCCCTTCTCTCCAGGCATAGAGGATGTCTCCTTAGAGATATAGTTCTGTAGCCCAAATATGAAAATAAGCCTCTGTTCTCTGGTGGGACCAGTTCTACCATGTCTTCTTTCCCTGTATTTCAATTATCTGACAGTCACTGACAGCAGGGTAAGGGCCCTTCACACAGGCTGGTTATCGCCAATGAGTGTAAAAACATTCCTTTGTTGTCTATATGTAGGGGTGGCGGGCCTAACAATGGTTCTACTGTTTCCGTACCACTTCCATGGTGTTTCCATCACTTTCTGAGGTTTTTAGGTGAATCAGACACCCACCTTTCTGCCAAGCAGGGGGCACCGGGTTAACTGCTCAACTCTCCATTGATTTTAATAGGGTTGGTCTCTCGAGTTGAACATTAGATTATTGAAAAAACCTTGAATAACTAGTACTTAAGCATTATATTGCTTGCTCTACACTATTGGTCAATGGCTAGCAAGGTCCTCCTATACTTTTCTTGCACGAAGAGGGGATCCTCTGTCTGTCCCAGATTACAGGAGCAACAATGGAGCCAAAGCAAAGTTAGCTATAAAATGGAGCATGTATGTATTTTATTATAGGTGCACATTCTTTTTAGCCAGTGGGTACACTGTAGGAGTAGGTAATGTGAACAGCGAAATGGGGACTGGAGACAGGGGGGACCTTAATCACCAGATGAGAACTGTGCAGCACTATATTACATTATGACAGGACAAGATATAAGAGGCAGACATGAAACGCACTTGTTTACGAAGACATTTGGGATGAAGCTGGCTCTTAGAATTATACACTTCAAACGCAGGAAACCAAGAGCAGAGTGGCTTCCTGATCCTGTCCCTGAAGAGTACGCACTTTAATCTGCTGCTGCTTCCTCGCTTCCAGATGTAGAAGCTGTATGAGGACAACTAAGCCGAGCAATCCTACCTGGGGAAGGGAAGATTTTTTTTGTCACAGCAATCATCACACAAACTTAAATAAAAAGCAACCAAAATCTCCTATATATGCCAAACCATAGATTTAAAAAAAAGACGTCAGAATAGGGCAATTCAGCGTCTTGTTTCCTTCTTTTTTTTTTATTTTAGGTAAACCAAAACCAAAAATTGAATGCATTAGCTTTTATGTAATCATACTTACCTGCAGAATAAAAATAACGTAAGTGAAGGGTGTAAATAAAAATCCCCCGAAAGTTTCAGGATTAAACAGGTTGCCCGGCTTAGTGTCTATCTACCACTATTCTAATTTATATGAAGGAAGATGCTATAGTATATACAGGACCCGCAGTGTATCCACACTATGCTATGCAGAAATAATCCTAGACGGCACTGGGGGAAGTATTTCTCCTGTGATCCCCTAGCAGCCTGTCAATAGACAGCATGTGGTGGCACTTCATAGTGTGCTGACAAACTTATTGAGTATTTGTCTTCCATGACAGAGTGAAGGTCATAAGCTAATGAAAAAGAGAAACTGGGTTATTCTTAGGGTAGGGTCACACAGAGCAGAAAAGCTGCCCATTTGGTCTTGCAGAATTTATTGATTTAATTTAGTTTTTTTTTACTTAATTTACAAATTATCATTTTTAAACATTTTTTTTTAATTCAGTTTGCTTATTGTACCCCAAGATCCTTGGAAAATCTGCACCATAGCATCATCTTTACCCTTTACATTGAAAAGGGCACGGCTATAGGTGACCCTTCATGCCAGTGTCTCTACAGAAAGGTCTAATGTCATTTAATGCAGATATTAATTTGCAGCCATTCCGTCCCTGTAAATTTCCTGTTTTTTCAGACAATTCCTGACGCTGCCCTAAATACAAGAGAACCAGACAAGAACATAGAGAAAACCACCAGTTGTACGATATTCCACTGACTGCGCCAACATTAACATACGTGACACTTTCCTTTATCCACCAGTTAATCTCTCATCAGCAGAGTTGACATCAAATACATTGTCAATGGTGGCACGACATCTAGTCAGACAAAACAACGGATGTTTTTATAGATTTTTGTCATTTTTGGGTCTGTGCCATATTTCAGGTTCACAGGTGACTGTCATCCCTCAGAATCATACAATCCTCAACCACTCCTAGAAAGTCTTTAGATTTGTTCTTTCACCATAACGGTGGCTTTCTTCTATTTTTTTGTTGGAGGACAAGTGGCCATCTAGACTTTGGAGGATATTCTATCTATGATAGAAGACAGACACTGGATTGCTGCCACTGTGTAACACTGAGCAAGGTGTTTACATGGGTAGTTGACCTGTCAGAGATCAGGGTGGCAGTGCCTAACTTTAGAGTCTACTACTTGCTAAAATGTTAAGTGACTGATGTGCCATTGAATTTGGGCTCAGTACGGCCTAGCGGCACATGAGTTGGATGGGTCGGACCAGGGCAGAATGTAGAATTGCTGACCTGCATCATTGTGGGGTGACTGTATCTGACCTAGAGAAGTGTTAGGTGGCTGGGTTTTTTAACCTCTGGGAATGTAAGGTGAAGAGGTCATGGCTCTGTCAGACCCCCTATAGTGTAACATGCTTAAGTTTTCCCAGCTAAAGTATAGATACCCGAAAAAGCGTGGGATGGCCACATCTATGGCATTGGGATGCTGTGTCTGATCTCGTGGGGTGTAGGGCGGAAGGCTGCGAGGAAACAGGTATTTATAGAGAAGGAAAAGATAACATTAGAATATTTCCTATTTGGATGTCACATTACACAATGCTATATTCTCTGTCTGCTATGTGACTGCTGATTGCACGTTATCTATACAGAGTTTATTAGCCTCACTACGCCCTCTAGTGTTACAAAGAGAGCGCTTCGATTCTAGAGAGTCTTTAAACTTTCTTCAATACTGTAATCTAATGACCGTTTACTTGCAAAGGTATTACACTTCCTTTTAGACAGTGTATAAACTACAATCTCATGTTTGTTTCAGGGACAGCCTGGCCAGACCTACAAGCAGAACAGAACTGCTTTTCATACAAGTTCTCAAAAAGAAGTCATTAGGGGAACACTGCATAGTGATCTTTGATGGTACTGGATCTCTCCCAGTGATCTACACCTGTCTTGCAAATTGTCAAATAGGCAGTTTTATATCCTGGTTTTATAGTAGTCAGCAGTAGTCTGCTGACAGATTCAAATTTGAATCCAACAGCTTAAAACTAAAATCCTAATAAGACTTAAGAACTGTATAGTACTATAGCACTAATGTAGGGTGACAAGAAGTGAATGTACAAATTAAAGTAATTATAAGAAAAACTTTGATATGTCATAGAGCACTGGGTGCTGAGACCCCTGCTGACTGCTAGAGTGACTTGGGAAAATCACTCAACTAAATGCTTGTCTCTGTGTCTCTCTCTTCACTACAGGAGATGAGCAATGACAGGACATAACAACATGCACCTACCTCCCTGGCTCTAGCACAGGCATCCTTTGTCCTCCACTCTGCTTCCCATTCCCCTGGCCCCTTACTGGTCTGAGCGGGGACCCATATAATGACAGGTCAACCAGGCTCAGCCAGTCAGCAGCCATAGAGGGGTCCCTCCCTGGCTTCTTTTAAAAAAAAAAGTCCAACCCTGGACTTCTCCTTTAACGCTGTTTGGCAATTTGCTATAAAGATTTATTCACATGTAAATGATGTGCAAGAATTTCTCTAACTGGAAATCCCTGCCATTTATCTAAGGCCTCCAGCACACGTCCATGACCATTTGTATAGCCACAGTAGCACTATAGACAGCAGTAGGTACACTTCAGTTTATACAAGGGACCGCTGCCCTGAGCTGTATGGGTGGTCATAAATGAGAGGAAAGCCTTGATTTACATTTAAGGAACAGTGTGGCTCATCTTCAATAAGCAGACTGACTCTGCTTGCAGACGCATAGCCCAAACTCTCCAATGCAGATAACAACTGCTCAACCCAGTCATTACTACCTGCCATGACATTAGAAGATGGGAAGACTTCTTCAGTCTTAAACGTGCCAGCTTTGGTGGAATCCACCAACAAACTAATAGCCCAGATTTATGAATCAGTCCATTTGCAAAATGAATGTTGAGCTGTGATTAGTTGCTATCTGAGACAAAATTATTTCGACAGATTGATAAATGAGGGCCAATGTGTATATGGAAAGCACGACTTAACCCGACAGGGATCGGAGATGTCAAATAAACCATTCATGGAGGTGGAATATCACTCTCTTCTGATGGAATTCAACATACTCTGGGCCAATGAGAGTACACATGTTGATGAGGGTGGTTGGGTGAGACAGATCTCCTATATGTATAGCCGGCTTAACTCTTATGAATACATATTCAGTTTAGGCATTATGCTAGAGTAAGAAGCCTGTAGCACAATCCACCGAGGGAAAACTACCATGCTAAAAGAATTACCCAGCAATGACCAAATTACCATGAAATTCCATGGTCTGTAGATTGTTTGGCTGATATAAGTCTTCTTACAAAGAAGGGCAGTGATTACCATGGAAATCCCACAAATACCCATGACATTTCATAGTACGCTGTCTACTAGTATGATAGCTTCTCATGAAGATCATCCAATACCAAAGACTCCAAAACAAAAGATCAAAGTGAGAGAGAGCCAAGACCCCTTTTCTTGGGACAATTCCTTCGTATTGGGGCTGGGACTACATCTTAGGTCATGTGCTACCCTGGGCAAAACCATAGCTTGAAGCTCCTTGGCCCAACGCACAATCCCACCTATGTGTCAGATATATGTGGCGTTTGATCAGGCACCAGGATCTGAGTCAACCTGCTACCTCTGCATCCCAACAGCTTATGTTCCTGACCCCGAGATACCTATTCTCTTTTCTTGCTTTAGCTGATGGCAAATGGATTTATCCTTTAAGATTCTGCAAATTCCAAAATTGGGGGGGTCATATATCATGTACTTAGCCTCCAATCAGCTCTTAGCCTTCTGCACACTATTGCACCGCATTACTAAATAAATATTTAGAAAAAGATAAAGCGTGAGATGGGAAACATGTGCTACGCAGGTGTCTGCACGGCGCCTCACAAGTGTGCTGGAAACCAGGACATTCCTTCCCCGTGTTCGGCTGCACACAGAAATCTGTAACATTCCATGTACAGTGATGTTCAGAGCCGTTCTGTCATATGTGTGAGTGACAAGACACAGAAAAGGACTCTCCCCCCCTTTAAGTCACTCAATTAAACAACAAAATGGCGTGTTACGGCTCTGTATTGATTTCATAGAGGCATCTGCATTCTTACACTCTGCTGTTTGTTTGTATGGCTAAGAGCAAATTTAATCTACAAAAAGTATGGGGAATATAGAAAATGAAGAGTTATAGGTGGTGGTTGTTGTTGCTGCTGTTGTATATGTGCACTATAAAGAAATTATTTAATTATTTAAAGTCACTGTCATGTTAAAAAAAAAACATTGACAAGAAATGTTTTGATCAGTCTGAATCTAGGTGTGCAATAGAACTGGCAGGGAGAACAGCTCAGCTCGGCACTTCTCTCCCCATCTGTCACTTCTCTGTAGAAGACAGGTCCATTATACAGCAAATCTTATACAATGAGGACAGACAGGGAGAGAAATACTTAGGTCTCATTCACACGTGTAGTGATTTTTCACGTCCACATATAGGTCCGTTATTTGTACTCCGTGATCCGTGAAAAATGGTCTGTAATTGCATCCAAAGTGCATTCGCAATCGCAAAAATGTTGAACTGGTTTTTAAAAAATGTAACTAGTTTGCTTAGATTTGATCCGTGTTTTTCAAAAAACACGGATCCCATAGACTTCTGTTCGCACTACGACATGTCCTATTTTTTTCTGATATGGATTGCAGATCTGCAATATTACGGACTGTGTGACTAGCCCAATAAAAAATCAATGTACAAAATTGATCCGTGATTGCAGATTTAAAATCATGGACAACTTTGCGGGACGTGTGAATAATGCCTAAGGCCTTAGGTTCCTGTTAGACTAATCGATTTTTTATTTTCTCCAATTAATCATAAACTATTGCGCTTTTGCAAATGACCTGAAATTATTCACCGGAATGATAGATCTTTATTACGAACGCTCGTATACTCTAGTATATGAATGACTGTAACAAGGAACGATGTGGACATAGACTGAAAGATTAGCAAACAATTAAAAAAAACGATTAACAATAATTTTATGGTCACCTCAAAAGATGAGATCATGACACACAAACAAATTTCCGTTAGTCGTTTGATCCTCGCCTGCATACACACATGGAAAGATTATCACTTAAATTTGAATTATATAATGATTTTTCGCACAATAATCCTTCTGTGTAATAGGGCCCTTAGCCAAGTGCTTTTCCCCACTTGTTTCAGCGATGGTTGGGGTCTTGTCCTTCTAGAGTCTGACACTCTAAGCACTGATTGGCCAGTATCAGCATGTGCAGGGACACACCCAATGTACGAGGTGAGGTAACACCCCATTGTCAATTTAATATTACATTGGCAAGAGGAATAAATGAGGGACAAAATAATGGCGAGTTATAATAAAACAAGCTCAAGAATAGTTATTTTATGGAAAACAAAGCAAACATGTCAGACATGGAAGCTATGAATGAGATGTGACAGCTACATTTTTCCTGCTGTAAAAAATCTCCTGCATGGAACTTCTGTGCAGAAAACCACAGTTGAAGGGTTGAATTATGGCTAGGCCTTATTTCACCTGGGGCTGCGATTCAGATAGTAGCCTGACCTTATATCTAATGCCCTATGCAGAGTGATTTGTAGGTGCCCCTGAGCATTTTACATCAGCATCACATGCCCCACCAGCCCCCCAGCTATGCCACACAGTAATGCTGCGTTTACACGTAACGATTATTGGCCCGATCGTACGATTAGCGATGTCGGATTTATGAATTTTTTTTTATAACGATCAGCGTTTAGACCAGGGGTGGGGAACCTCCGGCCCGCGTGCCGCATCCGGCCCCTGAGACCTCCCGATGCGGCCCGCGGCCCGCAGCTCCCCTGTAATGCGCGCTGCTCTGGAGGAGGAAGGAGCCGGACCACACAGCATCCTCCTGTGTCTATGCCGGCTTCTTCCCCAGCAGAGCAGCGCGTCTTCAGTCTCCTGCGGGCCGTGCGCGATGACGTCACTTCATCGCGCGCCGCCTGCAGGAGAAGACCGGCACAGAGGACCTGGGACATAAGAGGACGTGGGAGAGAAGAGGACCTGGACAGCGTGGGAACGGAGGTAAGGTGAGTGGGATGTTTATTTTTTTTATTTGGGGGTTAAATAGGCTACCAGGGACATAACAGATGGGGGTTAACTAGTCCACCAGGGACATGACTGATGGGGGTTAACTAGTCCACCAGGGACATGACTGATGGGGGTTAACTAGTCCACCAGGGACATGACTGATGGGGGTTAACTAGTCCACCAGGGACATGACTGATGGGGGTTAACTAGTCCACCAGGGACATGACTGATGGGGGTTAACTAGTCCACCAGGGACATGACTGATGGGGGTTAACTAGTCCACCAGGGACATGACTGATGGGGGTTAACTAGTCCACCAGGGACATGACTGATGGGGGTTAACTAGTCCACCAGGGACATGACTGATGGGGGTTATTTAGGCTACCAGGGACATGACTGATGGGGGTTAACTAGTCCACCAGGGACATGACTGATGGGGGTTATTTAGGCTACCAGGGACATGACTGATGGGGGTTAACTATTCTACCAGGGACATGACTGATAGGGGGTTATTTAGGCTACCAGGGACATGACTGATAGGGGATTATTTAGGCTACCAGGGACATAACTTGGCTAGACTAGACTATAAGGGGCATCACTGGGGGTTAACTACAATAGCAGGGGCATCACTGGGGATTAACTACAATAGCAGGGGCACTAGGGGAACAATACTTTGCCCTGGGTGCTGCAAACCCACGCTACTAATTGCCGCGCATGGTATGCGGCCCTCGAATGATTTTATTAATGCCCGACCGGCCCTCGACATGGAAAAGGTTCCCCACCCCTGGTTTAGACGGTACGATATATCGTACGAAAATTCGCACTGCGATCGTTTTGCGATCGTTTAAGCCTATCTCACACATTGGTTAAATCGGCGAACGACTGTTCACATGGAACGATTTGCGATTTTTTTGCGTACAATGAACGTTCGATTGTTCGCTGCGTTTACACGTACGATTATCGTTCCAATTCGACCGTTATCGCGCAAATTCGCACGATAATCGTTACGTGTAAACGCAGCATAAGGGTCTTATCACACGGCCAATCATAAACTGTAAACAAACAGCTGTTTTCTAGATCGTTGCTCATTTACTGAGCAATTAGATGGGCCAAATATCGGGCCTTTAGTAAAAAAATAATAAAGTAACAACTCACCTTACCACATTTCCTGTTACTTGAGCCTTCTCCAGTGATGTCTGCAGCTCTACCTTCTCTGCACTGACAGGCCACCGGCCGCTCAGCCAATCACAGGCCAAGACAGGCCGCCGGCCTTCGAGGACACCGGAGAAGGCCCATCTGCCGAGCAGCGCTATAACACGTAGCATTGCGCGTCCGATGCTGAACCTGCTGGACCTAAACAAACGATCAGACGTTGATCGTTTCATTGGCTGATCGTTCTCTCTATTACACGGAACGAAAATCGTCCGAATTAGCCTGATTCGGCCTATTATCATTCTGTGTAATAGGGCCCTAAGGTTAACTATAATGTAATTCAGTAAACGTAAACTTCCCCTATTCAAGCATGTCCGTGCAGCATTTTCCTAAGATGGCCTGATGGGAAGCATGTGCACTTTCTGCATGTGGTGTAAAGATCACTCTCAGGGCACATGTGAGTAACAGATTGTATTTTACTGCTTAAGATCTTACAGATCCATTTTTACACTTCGAAATCAACATTAAGTCTGTGGGTCTAAGAATGCTTTAATCCTATGACTGGATGCAATAGCCAGCATATCAATAGTACGTGGAGACAAAAACTGCATTTGCAATGTGGCAATGAAACCATAAATTTCTCTTGGTTTTGCTTCAGAACATACGTCTTTAATAACAAGAGAAACAATACCTGCCTTCAGTAACTCAGTGGGCAAAGATGAAGAGAAATAAACTCCCAATATAATAAAAAGTCACTACCACCAAATACTTGAGCTACTACATGGTGGTATTTATTTGTTTGCATTGTGGGGCACATTATTTTTGCCCCCTAAATCCCTTTAATCAAAGTAAAGGGGAGGAGGGACGGGCACAGATACTCTAAGCCCTGGCCATGGGGCACGGGGCTGCAAGTTTAAAAGTTGTTTTTAGGACAATAACTGCATCACCTGCCGAACGGACCCCAGGACAGATCCTGGATTAAAAGCAGCTATCTGAGGGTACAAGTGGTTTGGGGGGAGGTCATATTGAGGGTACAAAGTCAGGGTATGTTCATACATTGTTTTTTTAGATGAACATATGGCCATAATTATTTAAAAATACAACTGTAGTTTCACCTAAAAAAAAGTGTGAGCCTACCCTAAAAGTAAGGTAATTTTTAGCATACCCATCTTCTGAAGTGAATTTTTTTTTTTTCCCATTTTTTACACATTTTTAAAGCACTCATTTACTCCAGCCTGGGCCATGCTTAAAGGACAACTCCCGCGGGACCCCAAAAAAAAAAAAAAACACAGACACACACAGACACCATACTCACCATCTCTCCGGTGACGATCGCCACTCGATTCGGCCGCCGTCCGCCTCTCCGTCGCCGCCGTCCGCCATCCAGCGATGTCTCCGACTTCCGGGTCCAGGGGATGGAAAAGGCTGCCAGTGCGCTTGCGCACCGGCAGCCTTTTCATTGGCTAGAGCGCATCACATGGCTTCCAGCAAGCTCAGCCAATCAGGGCTGAGCAAGCTGGAAGCCATGTGATGCGCTCCAGCCAATGAAAAGGCTGCTGGTGCGCATGTGCACCAGCAGCCTTTTCATCCCCATTCACTTTGCATGAAGACGCCGAGGAGGAGGAAGACCCGGACCGCCCCCCGGCTCTGACGTCATCGTCACCAGATGCCGCCCCGGAGAAGAGGACCGTGACGATCGTAATAGGTAATGTATACATTCTTTAACTTCCGGGGTGGGGGGTCGGGGGTCCGAAAGTGGGGGAAGGGGGCCAGGCCGGGTATTTAACCACATTACAAAGTTATATAACTTTGTAATGTGTGTTAAATGAGCAAAAAAAAATTTTTGTGGGAGTTGTCCTTTAAAAACAGCATAATATCCAATTTTGGTGGACAGATTTGTTTGATTTATTTCTTGACAAGGAATTATTTAAATGCTTAAAGGAGAGCTGAACTGAAGTATCCAGACTACCAGTACATGGCCGAACGTGCAGGGCTTCCGACACCATTCACTGTGTACAGGTGGCGGAGTAACAGCTTCCTCAAGCAGCCGCTCTTAATCGGTTTCCTGATCCCCCACTGATCAGACACTGTTATAGGCCCAGCAAAACATTTTAATAAAACTCATAGGCCTTAGCCTGCTACTTTGTCGTGAATATATTAAATGGGTAATTTAGTGGCACTGACTCCTCATAGGCTTTTAGAGCTGTTTCACATTCAGATGGGGAAGACACAGCATCTTGGCCAGATATTTGGGAATTAGTACGAGATGAGCGCAACGTGCGCATGCTTGAATCCGATCATACGGCATTTGAATACCAGTGGCTGAAGAAGTTCGATGCATCCATAGGGAACCTGGAAAACATGGATACAGGCTGTATCTATGTTTTCCTGGACTCCCTTGGTCTGCATCCAACTTCTTCAGCCACCGGTAATCAAATGCCGAACAATCAGAATCGAGCATGCTCACGTTGCGCTCATCTTAGACTCTACTACCTTCCTATTATCTTGAAATACTGACACAATAATGTTAACATCTTTCCTCATAAACATTTCAGAGAAAGTATGAAGAAATATATATGTAATGCTGAACAAATTGCTGAATAAAAAGCAGACACCATGTTCCGCTGGTTAGTAGGATTTGCAATTTCGTTACCTTTCAGAAACCCATCCATCACTAATTAAATCCGTGTCGGCCGTTATCTGACTCCATTGACATAAGTGGGATTGCTGTTAGGCAGGTGTTACGGTATTTACTCTGTTAGAACCAGGCAGGATGTGTGCTGCCATGAGTGACATCATAGGAATGCGTCTGCTCAGTGCCCTAACCCAGGCCTTCATTGAAAACATCTCTCACGTTCATAATGGCAGATGTAAGCGGTTACGGATCACATCATAGAGATTTAAAAGGTTTGTTCCGAGAAATGTTAAGGCGGAGTCCTCACAATTCATGATAATGTGGTGAAGGGTTGTATAAGGAGCCCCTAGAAAATTTAACATTCTCACACATGCCATATCAATGTCTTTTTCTCAAATAATTGCATATTTCTACAAACTAAAGATGAACCTACATAGGCGAAAAAGTTAGTTTAAATAACTGGAAGGTTCGGAGAATCCCAGGTGTACCAATACTGCATACAGCAGTGATGGGGAACCTTCGGCCCTGCAGCTGTTGCAAAACTACAATTCCCATCATGCCTGGACAGCCAAAGGCATGATGGGAATTGTTATTTTGCAGCAGCTGGAGGGCTAAAGAGCTGGATGAGCGTAACACGCCAATGTCTTATTACAGGTAAAACGTATAAAGTGCATGGAACCGTAGAAAGAGTAGAAACAAAAGAGTAGGGGACAACAGAAGGGGGAACAAGTTTAGGGAATGTTATAAGTGAGCCTGAAAAGATGAGTTCTCAGGGTGCGCTTGAAACTGTGAGTGTTGGGAATTAATCTGAGATCTTTGGGTAGGGCGTTCCAGAGAACTGGTGCAGCACGAGAGAAGTCTTGGAGACAGGAGTGTGAGATTTTGATTATCGAGTAAAACAACCTTAACGTTAAGATAATATACTCATTATACATTATACAGTACCAACATAAAGTATCATCATCAGCCTTTCAGAGGGGCCGCAGTACTAATGTGAGTGTGGCAGCCTCTTCAATGTTTACCAGCATTCATACCAGCATTGCTGTTCTTTTAGTAGTGGCGATGCAAGATACCGCATCTTTGATCCATTCGAACAAACCTGGCAGCGCTGCAGTCAAGTATATGTGAATGGCAATGCAGGTATTTGTGCTAGTAAATATTTTGGAGGCTGCAACACTCAGCATGAGCAACATGGCCCCTTTCATCAGTGGGAATGCCAGAAGTTGGACCAATATAGGATCCATGGTCTATCCTAGGCTGTATAACCTCTTTAATGCCTGCAGGAGTCATACTGCTGATCATATGTCTATTACAGAAAATTTTATAGTACAGGGGATTTTAAGAAACTTTGTAATTTTTATCATGAAAAAGCAGTTTGAAGCTCTCCCTCTTGTCTTCATGGTTGTCTATGGAGAGGGGAGGAGTGGAGGGAGATGAGGTACCAAAACAGGACAACAAAGCATTAATTTACAGCTACATCTCCGGGCTATCTCCTCTGAGGTCAGCACTGACCTCTCTGACCTCTGAATAGCAGCTTTCACACAGTTCTGGCTGTGTAATCCTTTGTTCTCTGCTCTCTGATGCCGACTCATCTTCCTCCTCCCCACTCCCCTCTCCTTAGAACAGACAAGGCCCGACTGATGTAAACTAGTCGAGATTTTCTGATAGTAAGCAGTAAATGAGAAAGAGGAGGAGGTGGGACCTGGGAAAAGTCTTTTTGAACGCAGATAATGGCATATTTGCCTAATAAACTCAATTACAAAGTTTTTTAAAATCGCCTGGACTATTGATTTCTGCAAAAAAAAAAAATAATAATTTAACGAGAGTGACACTTTAAGGAAACCAACCCCATAGGTCAATGGAGTCCATGAAGTGCCACTCAAAGCCATTATATGGCTTTCCTTTGCTGCCCTCAATATGCAATTGTTGACTTTCTTCTTCCATTCGTAGTGACCCATACATGTATACAGACAATATATGAGTGAATCACGCTGAGCAGACTTGTCCCAATGTCATCACTAGCTCATGTGATTCTTATATAGAGGATACTTATTCCTATACTCCTATTACTGCTAATGCATTGTACAGAAAACCTCTTCCCAGCAGCATCTCACCATGTGGCGGCTGTATGGGAATATTTAGAAGCTCAGTTATCATTTTTCATCTTGGCATCTTCCCACAAAAGAATACTATACTTAAAATGTAAGCCGGCTTATTTAAAAGCGCTAGTAAAACTATTCCCAGATATATACAGGGACATTGCCAAGTCCTAAAAAGACCTGAGGTTTTTCTTACAAGCAGGTTCATGTTGCGTCAACAAACACTCAGCCATATAACATTAAAGGGGTTCTCTGGAGGAAAAACAATGAAATCAACTAGTGTTAGAAAGTTATGCAGATTTGTAAATTACTTCTCTTAAAATCTTGGAAGTGCTGTATTCTTTCCAGTCTGACACAGTGCTACTTTCTGCCATAGGAACTGTACAGAGCAGGAGAGGTTTTCTATGAGCTTTCCTACTGCTCTGGACAGTTCCTGACATGGACAGAGGTGGCAGCAGAGAGCACTATCAGACTGGAAAAAACACACCACTTCCTGCAGGGCATATAGCAGCTGATAAGTACTTAGGCCCCCTTCACACGTCCGGAAAATCTGTCCGGATTTCCTATCAGGAAATCCGGACGGATTTCCGGACTCATAGACTAACATTAGACACGGACACCCTTCCGGATTTTTCCGGAAGGGTGTCCGTTCCGGAAAATAGGACCGGATTTTTTAGATCCTGTCCTATTTTCGTCCGGAAATCCGGCACGGACGCCCCCATAGAAGTCTATGGGAGCGCCGGAATCACGGGCATTTTCCTGATGTATATCAGGAAAGTGCCCGCAATTCCGGACTGGTAGAGAGCCAGCCCCGGCCGCCGTCCGATCACCCGCACACCCCCATCCCCCCCGCACCGCACCGCACACTCTGCCCGGCACTACAGGGCTGGCCGGCCAGAGTGCGGTGCAGATCCCCCCCCCCCCGCCGCCTAACCCCCAGTACCCGCTAGTCCCCCCCCCCCGCCGCCCCCCGCCCCCCGCCGGCGGCGCCGCTCACCACTGGAGCACCGGCTCTCTTGCATCTGACCCTCTCCCCCCCGGGAACTCACCACCGGGCCGCCCGCCGGATGCTCCCCGCACCTCCGACCGCCGCCGCCCGGACCTCAGCACTGCACTCTGACCCGGACCCGGACCCCAACCTCGCGGCCCCGACAGAGCAGGATCCAGGACAGGTGAGATTACCCCTTAGGACTACTACTCCCCCATGCTGTGCTGGCAGGCCATGATGGGAGTTGTAGTTCTGCAGCCTGTGGCCATCCAGGTTGCAGAAGTACAACTCCCATCATGGCTCTGCTGGCAGGCCATGATGGGAGTTGTAGTTCTGCAGCCTGTGGCCATCCAGGTTGCAGAAGTACAACTCCCATCATGGCTCTGCTGGCAGGCCATGATGGGAGTTGTACTTCTGCAGCCTGTGGCCATCCAGGTTGCAGAACTACAACTCCCACCATATCTTGCTGACAGGTCATGATGGGACTTGTACTTCTGCAGCCTGTGGCCATCCAGGTTGCAGAAGTACAACTCCCATCATGGCTCTGCTGGCAGGCCATGATGGGAGTTGTAGTTCTGCAGTCTGTGGCCATCCAGGTTGCAGACGTACAACTCCCATCATGCCTTGCTGACAGGCCATGATGGGAGTTGTAGTTCTGCAGTCTGTGGCCATCCAGGTTGCAGACGTACAACTCCCATCATACCTTGCTGACAGGCCATGATGGGAGTTGTAGTTCTGCAGCCTGTGGCCATCCAGGTACACGGGTACCTGTGATTTATGTTGGCATACTAGACCATATTATCTCATCAGGATATCCTGAAGGTTTTTCCTGATGGTTTCCTGATGGTAAAAACGGATTACTGTCAGGAAATCCTGATACTATCCTGATGACATTTGAGGTCTCCTGATCAGGATTTCCTGACAGTAAAAACTGACACGGACGTGTGAATGGGGCCTTAAAGGTTCAAGTGTGGTGTCTCACTACGGGTGTTGCTATTGGTTACACCCTTCGTAAAAGCCTGTACTTTTTCAGTTTAAGTGGTGATGTAGTAGTACCAGAGTTTCGCCACAAGGTATGTATATTCAGTTATTGCACAACTGTAGTACTTAAGGGGTATTGTTTGTGTGTTACATGGATCTGTACGCCAATGAGAGTTCTTTCTTCTTCTCACGTATCATCTCTCTCTTAACTTCTCACATACGCACTCCTCACCCACGCACAGCACACCCTAAAGGGGCTGACAGAAGGAAGACACATGGGTAGAGGAAGTGTAGGGTCTTTTGCCTTTGGACACAGGCTAGAATGCTTTCTACAGCGGTCCAGTTGGGCCCTGACCCCTGCCAGGCCCCCAGTCTAAGTTGTGCAGTCTAGATGTAGAGCAGAGCACATGCAGCTACCTACAGTTTCTTCTCAAGTAACTCCACAGGCCGCGGGGGTCCCGGCCTGTGATTGGCTGAGCGCTCCGTCAGCTGACAGGCCATTCTGAGGCTTAAGCGCGCGGGACCCGGGGAGGAAGACAGAGCGGAGGAGAAGCCCTGCAGGTAATGTATGCTGCTGCTGCTTCTCAAATCGTCGGTCGCCCGCCGTGCACCGCTATTCAACTGTAGCGATGCACGGTGGGGGAACGATGATTTTAGGTCTGGCCCTAAATGAACGATCAGCCGATGACACGATCATCGGCTAATCGTTCTCTCTATTTCACCGAGCGATAATCGGCCGAATCGGGCCGAATGGGGGCGATTCGGCCGATTATCGTTACTGTAGAATAGGGCCCTAAAGCTAGGTGCAAAGGTCGAGTCTCTACTGCCACTCGCTAGGTTCCTAAGGGGTACCCCCGATGGCTAGCTCTCCCACTAGGTGGGCCTGTAATCCCTGATTGTGTGTCAATCAGTGTCCACAGGATAGCTCAGGTGGATGTTCATTTCCGTGGATACAGGACTCTCTTGTAATGGCCCCAACTGAGTAGCTTGTGTCTGAATATGGTCACTACACTACACTAACACAACCTGTACACGTCCTACAACTCCTCTCTATCAGTCAGTGACTGCGCTACATACAGCGTCTGTGGTTGTCATGGTGATACTGACACAACTAAACATGGCCACTCTGCAGGATCTTGTGCTGTTAGTCATGGCCTTACATGACATGTTCAAAGATAGGAGATAGACAGATAGATAGATAATATACATAGATAGATAGATAGATGTAGGATAAATATATTACATAATAGCAGGGAAGTATTATTGCAGTGCTTCCAGGTAGTGTAAAAATTAAATGAAACTCTTTATTCCATCAACGAGCCAGTTCACATGCAACGTTTCAACTCCATAACAGAGCAGTATTTACACTACCTTAGGGAGCTGACATTTTGGGAAGGTCATGGGACATCTCAAATGCTTCCAGAGGTGGCAGCAGAGAGAATATTAACAATTTCTATAATAGCCATCACATATCTCAGTGTATACACACATTAAGTAGTATAAAGAAATACAATACAATACAAAAGGTCAAAATAGATTTCCAGGTGGAAAAGAGAGAAGAACAGAGCCACCTGCTATGGCTGATTTATTTAGAGAATGGTCTAAATTATACCTAAACTCGAGGGGCGTGGCCTGGCAATGGCGGAGTGAAGACCTGTCTCAGCAGAGCTCCCGCCACAAGGAGGCCGCATTAGCCTTTCTCCCCGCTCTCCTCCTACCATCCCCGGCCATATGCACGGGAAAAGAACCGGGAGACAGCCCAGCACCCGCCGCGCCCGCTCTCAGCCGGGACAACGGAACTTGGACGGTTTCCTCTCCCTGGACGCCGGACGGCCCACAGCAAGCGCGGCAGCAGAGCCTCGGCGCGCGGCGCCACAGAGACAGCCACCGGGTGACAAGCCGCAGGGCACCCGCGTCCTCCGGTCGGCAGCGAGCACGGTAGGTGCCGACTCGATTCCTCACCCGGCCTGCTCCATGCCCGACATCACCCCGGGCCCGGCCGGCGCCACAGCCGGCGTCACGTCACGTGAGGAGAGCCTGCAGGCGCCATCTTCCCCTCATGTGCTTACAAGCTCACCCCAGGCTGCAGGAATGGAGCAGACTCCACAGACCCTTGTTTCTCCCCCCACTCAATGGGACTGGCAAGAACATGTTAAGCAGTTGCCCACTAGGGCAGAAATGGAGGGTTTTGTGCAGAGACTGGAAAAGTCCTATAGGCAGGAGCTAAGCTCTATCAAAGCTGCCATCCAGATGACTGAGGACAGGGTTGAGGAGCTGGCTGCAGACCAAAAGCAGTTATCCACACAAGTAGCTGATATCTCTGGCAAAGTAGAGGCTCATGACTATCATATTGCCCAGCTCTATAAGTTGCATGATGACAATGAAAACCGCAGCAGGCGGAACAATATTAGAATCAGAGGCCTGCCAGAGGCAACTAAAACTCCTGACCTTATCCCTACCCTGCAGGGGATATTCAGTTCACTGCTCAACCGTCCAGTAACAGATGACCTGGAAATCGACAGGGCGCACAGGGCACTGGGGCCGGTCAGTAAAGATCCCAACAGACCGCGAGATGTCATATGTCGCCTGCATCACTATGCCATAAAGGAAGAGATCATGCGCAAGGCGCGGGATCTGGATACGGTGGACTTTGATGGTGCTTCTCTGATTCTGCTTCAGGACCTCTCCCGACACACGCTGGCTCAGAGGCGGGCTTTGCGGCCACTGTTGGAATTGCTGCGTGAAAAGGAAATACCATATGTCTGGGGCTTCCCGTTCCAGCTTGTTGTACGCCTCCATGGCCGCCGATATATCCTCAGAGATCCTGCTGATCTGCCTGATTTTCTCACTGCCCTAAACCTGCCTATGCTGCGGCTTCCGGATTGGTCCACCGTACCTCAGTTCCAGGAACGGCGTGGTCCTCCGGCACGTCCAAACGACTTGGAGGACGAGGGTTGATGGCCGGCATACGAGCTTCTACTGTACTCGGACTGAGCAAGATATTCATGTTTAGCCATTGACTTGACGCTAGTTCTCCTGTTACTTGCTGTCCGCCTTTAACTATGCAGCGGGGTAGTTAATGTGCCTCTCTTACCTCTCAGATGGGGCACTCAGTTATGCTGCTCTATGTGATAATGGGGGGGAGGGGGGGCCAGAGCTTCATTGGCACTGTTCTTTCGTGTTGATACCAGTTTGCTTACATTATTTGTTACCAGGTGTGCTCGTTTCAGGTAGAATGTGGTGGGATACGCTCCTTTGTTGGGTTTATTTGTGGCTGGGGGGGGGGGGCGGGGGGGACTCAGTTTCCATTTAGTATAAGTTGACCTCCTTTGGGGAGTTCTGTGACCGTTATTGTTAGTCAAGCTCTCACTTAGTGTTGGCGCCCTGGGCGCAGTGACTTTGAGTCTACCTGTGGGGCCTAGGTCTCCGCAGTGCAAGGGATCTCCTTTAGGTTCCTTGTTGTCAGTGTTTTCTTTGTGTGTGTTTCTTTGGCTGCTACAGTAAGTGGCTTTTGGTGTCTTGTCCTTCTGTGTTGTCTTGTGTCTTTCTGTACGTGTCTACCCCCCCCCCCCCTTTTTTTTTTTTTTTTTTTTTTTTTTTTTCTTTCCCCTCCCCCTCCCTCCCTCATTTGGGTGCCCAGATGTCTTCGCTGAAAGTCGCCTCCTATAATGCCAGGGGTCTCAATGAGCCCGCTAAGAGATCTCGTGTATTGTATTCCATGCATAAACAACGTGTGCATCTTCTATTCCTACAGGAGACCCACTTCCGTACCGGTCATGTGCCTCGGCTGCAGTCCCGCCATTTTCCTTATTTCCTCCACAGCACCAATCCAGACTCAAAATCCAAGGGTGTCTCCATTGGTGTCCACAAGTCTCTTCAGCACGTCCTTCTTGACACACTCGTAGACCCGAGGGGTAGGTACGCATTCCTCAAACTGACAATTGCCTCCACACTGTACACTGTGGGTACTGTATACCTCCCCAACTCTGACCAGGGCAAGACCCTTAGGGACATCCTCCTTGAGACGGACCATTTCATTGACGGTATATTCATTCTGGGGGGAGACTTTAACATGACGATGGAGCCCTCCCTGGATTCCTCCTCCGGGAAATCAGTGGTTCCTAAATCATCCCTGACTATGGCGAAGAGAGCTCTAGACACACAGAGATTGGTCGACGCATGGAGGGTGATGCACCCCCAGGATAGGGATTATACATATTTCTCCCCCGCACACCAGTCGTACAGTCGGCTAGACATGATCTTCATCTCACAACATGCTCTTCTGCACACCCCATACACTTCGATAGGCACGGGATTATGGTCTGACCATTCCCCTATTTTCCTTTCCCTCGCCATACCTGACGGCGCACCCAGAGAATGGTCTTGGCGCCTTAATGAAACCCTCCTTCAGGATGTGGTGTGCAGGACAGCATTAGAATCTGCCATTTCAGACTTTCTCTTGGTACACACTGGTGACTCCACATCCCTCCCTACGCAGTGGGAAGCCTTAAAGTGCGTCCTTCGCGGAGTGCTTATACAAAATGGGGCCCGATTGAAAAAAGAGAGAAGCGCCAAACTCCGTAAACTCCTGGCCAATCTGGCCGACTTGACGGCCACACATAAACGCACCTTAGACGCTGCCACCCTCCAGGCCATGACGGTGATCAGGGAACAAATTAAGGACTTAGTTCTTAAAACAGAAGCTGCTAATAAACTGCGATTTAAAGGATATCTGTATGCTCAAGCTAATAAGTGCGGTCGAGCCCTAGCGAGGTTCATCCACCCCAGAACCGCCCCTACCTATGTTCCCCTCATTCAAGGTACGAATGGTGTAGTTCATCATGATCCGAAGCTTATTGCCAACACATTCAAAGACTACTATAGTGCCTTATACTCCATCTCGGGACATTATGATGATGCCCCCAGGGAAGTTCTTGACAATAAGCTATCGGTTTATATGAGAGAAACGGCCCTACCCGTGGTAGATGAGGAAACCAGAGAGAGCCTTGATGTACCTTTTACGGAGGAGGAAGTAGGGACAGCCATCGCAGCCTCTAAGACTGGCAAAAGCCCTGGGCCGGATGGCTTTACAGCAGCGTTCTACAAAAAGTTCAAGGGCTGCCTACTTCCTTTCCTGACGAAGGTCTTCAACGCCATTTCGGCGGAAGTGCAATTTCCTAAACAGGCGTTGGAAGCTCATGTGGTGGTCCTGCCCAAGCCAGGGAAAGACGAGGCCCAATGTAGTAGTTACCGTCCAATATCCCTTATCAACTGTGATATTAAATTGTACTCAAAGATGCTAGCAACTCGCCTAAATCCGGTAATATCGCAGGTGATACATTTAGACCAAGTGGGTTTTGTTCCTGGACGGGAGGCAAGGGACAATACCCTGCGCACCATTTCTCTTGTAGCTCATGCCCAAAGCGCTAAGACCCCGTTGTGTTTGATCTCCATTGACGCGGAAAAGGCCTTCGACAGGGTCCATTGGAAATTTCTGGCGGCATCTCTGACGCAGATAGGTTTGAGTACTGCCTTTGTCAGCAAAATTATGGCACTTTATGCCCATCCTTCTGCCCGTGTCAGAGCCAATGGAGTCCTGTCGGAGGTCTTCCACATCAACAACGGTACTCGTCAGGGGTGTCCCTTGTCTCCTCTCCTGTACGTGCTGACCATGGAGCACTTGGCTGTCTCCCTTCGCAATGACCCGAATGTTAAAGGAATGGTGATTGGGCAGGACCACCATAAGTTAGCCTTATATGCGGACGACCTCCTCCTGTATACGACATCTCCACACACGTCTGTGCCCTCCATTTTAAAGATATTCGAGGCCTTCGGGAGGCTTAGCAACTTTAAAGTGAACTTGTCTAAGACAGAGGGCCTCAATGTCTCTTTACCATCATCTGACCTGGCCCGGCTGAAGTCTAACTTCAACTTCCGCTGGCAAACTGATAGCATCACTTACTTGGGCATACAGATACCGAATAGACTAGAACGGCTGTTCTCACTGAACTATGCTCCCCTGCAAAAACAGACATTAGGCCGTTTACACTCATACCATAGTCAATTTCTTTCATGGTTCGGCAGGATGAGTGTGCTCAAGATGGACATCCTCCCCCGTTTCCTCTATGTATTCCAAACAGTCCCTATTAGTGTCCCGATAACTTACTTCCGTACACTACAAAAAGCTTTCACCTCGTATGTCTGGGGGGGCAGCAGATCCCGCTTGAGCCGACTAGTCCTGACAAAACCCCAAAATGATGGAGGGGTGGGTCTGCCGGACCTGCGCCTTTACCACGAGGCCGCAATACTGACTAGGACGCTAGACTGGGCCCACAAGGGGGCCGTTAAACGATGGGTGGGCCTAGAACAGAAGATAGCCCCAAACGATCTACTAGCATCTCTATGGATACTCCCACTAGATAGGGAGGCGGTGGCAGGATGGCCACTCCTTGCTAAACACACTTTTCACACATGGGACAGGTGGGTAAGACAGTTCAAGATCTCGTTTAGACCAGGCCCCATGACACCCCTGTTTGGGAACCCGGCTTTCCCGGCGGGGCTAGACGCGGGGGCCTTCCTAATCTGGCGCCGAGACACTAATCCCCGCCTTCACCAGATTGTGCCTGACAAAACACTCCCTACGTTACAGGCGTTACGAGAGGCCAATCCGACAGGAGCCCTGTCTTGGTTGGCGCATCATCAGCTGCAGTCCTTTCTCCAAACCCCCGCCGTGCATGCGGCAATGGACCTTTCTCTGACAGATTTTGACCATTGGGTGTTGGCCTCGGATGGAGGCGCACAGGTGCTGTCCAGACTCTACAGTATGCTCATGTCTCTCAGCAACTCTGGTATAGCCCCCTACTTTTCCCTATGGGAAAGGGACCTTGCAGTTTCTTTCACTGCGGAGGAGGTCTCTAAGATGTGCACTTTTGCTCATGGCATGTCAATGGCATCCCATGCAAAGGAGAAAAATTTTAAAATCTTGTCACGTTGGTATCGTTGCCCGACCTTGCTGCATCGTATGTACCCTGAGGTGTCGGATCTATGTTGGAGGTGCACCCAGGAGGAGGGGACCTTGCTGCATGTATGGTGGGGTTGTGTCCGTATCAAACCTTTCTGGGAGGGGGTCTTCAGAATCTATGAGGAGTTCTCTGGGAAACGGGTTGTTAACTCCCCCCAAATTGCTCTATTGTCCCTGATGCCCGGTACCCTGTCTGCACTCAAGAAGGACGTGCTGAGACACTTTCTTACAGCTGCTAGAACTGTAATACCTCGCCACTGGAGAACAGCGGTCTTGCCCACTTTGCAAGACTGGTTTGCAGAGCTGTGTGCCATACAACGCGCAGAGGAGATGGTAGCCGAGGCGCAGGGCCGATCGGACGTTTTCAAGAAGGTCTGGACAGCGTGGACGTTCCATGTAGAGGCCCCAGGTTTTGCAGATACCCTAAGGTGAAATGATAGTGGATACCTGGACTCCCCGATGGTATACCTCTTGTGTCCTCCCCCGTCTTTTTCTCTTTCTTTCGTGGTGTTTGTTTGTCTTTCTTCTGTGTCTTGTGGTGCAAGCATGGCGTTAGAGGTAGCCAGACGTGCATCAGCGGAATGTGTAACGCTATGGTTTATTATATATTTGTGCTGACCTTAAAGCTATATTTCATTATTTGTTTTACTGCTCATTTTACGGTCATTTTTCATGGCATAAGCCTTATTTTGTACTGGCTCCTTGCTCCCTGAATATGTACTCTGTTGTTCACTTTTCTAATATTTCTAAAAACTTAATAAAATTGAGAGTAAACATAAATTATACCTAAACTCTTATGGTATTCTATAATTCTCTATATATAGGAAAACTGGTCATAAATCACAATTATTCTTGCCTAATCTGAATCACAAGACAACATCCAGAGAACATCATGAGCAAATAGGACACCTGGGAGCAGAAAGAACTCAGCGGCACTAAAGATCATCCGGCCGATACTGCAATACCAGCCGGAATGATCTTTTCTGCTTTCAGAGGTCTTTATGGTCACATGACAGCAATAAGGAAGGGGGGGTGTTCAGCAAGGACCAATTAGGGAGTGGGATTCACAGAGCTGTGCAGGAGGACAGAGACAGAAACTTTATGTACAGACGTTTGAATGGCTGAGTGTAAGTGCAGGCACATTATAGCAGCAGTGTGAATGGCTGAGTGTAAGTGCAAGCACATTATAGCAGCAGTGTGTATAGCTGAGTGTGAGTGCAGGCACATTATTAGCAGGAATGGTGAGGATGGAAAACACAAGGGCTGACAGAGACTGAAGGTTGCATGGAACAATGAGCAGGGCAGATGTGGACACATACATGCAGCACTCTCTGTCCGGGGAGAGAGGGGTTACAGCTATGAAGAAATTACCTCCACACTCCTGTCCCCTGATGTAAGCCCCAGCCTGAAGTGGATGTGTTCTGATTTGGAAGGCGAGGGAGACTTCCTGGGTCAGAGTACAGGGCTGTAGACCCCGCTACACAGACCATGCCCCTCCACCTCCCACCCAATACAGGGAGCTCTTAAACCAAAGCAATGTTCTTATACCAAGTTTCTATTTTGAAAAACTGAGAGCTCTTCTTGCAAAACGCTACTAATCCAAGAAACTCTTAAACCAAGGTACCACTGTATTGATTTTTCCTTAAAAAATGATCCATTTCAAGGATATAACCATCTTATCTTAACCTACATTTTTCCATATGCAAAAATGTCATTGATACCTGCTCAAAAAAGTGTTCAGGTGCCCCACTGATGTCCAAAACAAGGCAAGAGAAGCATGCGGTTATGTGCTTCACTCCCTGGCACACTGCTTCTTAGCTCTCACTGTATGAGATGAGCTCCATATACTTATAAAGCTGAGCAGACTTGCCGAACTGTTCGGGTTTGGCAGTGTTCTCTGAACCCAATCGTATTTAACTCCCAGTGTCTAAAAAAAGTTGGATGCAGCCCCAGGGAGTCCTGGAAAACATGGATACAGCCATGGGCAAGCTGCCGGTAGCCAAATGCAGAGCATTCAGGTTTGGAGACCATTGCCGAACCCGAACAGTTCGGCATGTCAGCTTAACACATCTTAACTTTTCTCATGCAGAGAGACAGAAATAGCAGAGAATTGTGGAGTAAATATTCTTCCAGCTCTTTTAGAGACTGGTGGGAATCTGAAAACTCAGACTCCAACTGATCAAAACGCTTGATATGTCTCTACATACTTCAAGTGACAGGGACACTTTAACAAATTCAAGAGTGTTATTATGAGACAGGGCAGTAAATATGGTAAGATGGTGGTCTGTAACCTTGATCATTTGCTCACAATGTTCTAATATATGTAAAATATGCATTTTAATAAACTTTTCTGGTTTTGTCATAGACTTTAACCAATGGTGAGGCCCAAACATCACACAATCCTGTCTGCTGAGGCTCCAGCTAGCAAAATTGGTCAGAGAGGTCCTGATCTAGATGATTTGCCAAGTCTGAGGTGGTAATGTGTGGCCAAGATACACGAATGGACTTGTATAGCCAGGCAGTGCTCCCTTGGAAAAAGTCATGCAAAATAGTTATCAGCTGATAATATAGTAAGATGGTGTAAGAAGACGTTCCTGTTGTTTGGCCGCTAAATCAGTTACCAAGATCAAGTGCCATGTAAACAGCCAAGTGCCATACTGGGCACAACTTGTTTTCATACTTTTCTATTAATGGATATAGTAAGGGAATCTATTGTTTGAAACCAGTTCACAGGGTGGAACCTTCAGCTCCTAGTGCAACTTTCATCCCAGGGATCTATCTACCATGTGCCATTTCTAATATTGGTGTTTTTTGTGTGTCTTTGGGCCCTCTAATGCAGCACTATATCAGTACCCTCTTTAGCTAGTTCCCCGGCATGGATTATCCTGCACATGTCATCATGATCATTCTCTAGGTGGAATAATATGTGTACTAAATATACAGCCGGTTAATATTTACCTGCTTTCAGTTCTGTATTTGTTTTTCTTTCGACAAGCAGAAAGCCCTTTGTTTAGTCTTTGTGATAATTCCCACCAGGTTTTAGATCTATATTACCTGTGGGGTGCAGGCCCAACAGGCTTGTCACTGTGACAACAACATAACAATTGCTGCCAAATCCAACTCTCCAGATACAGACAGCAAAGCTATGCAGAAACCAAAGGTTGGGACATACCTGAGGCTGGAAACCAGAGTCATCTGTTATTTCTATATCTTTGTAAGGAGGTCTCCATAGCCGATGTCATGCAAGAACAGGTAAGCCATAACAATAGAGGAAATCCCATGAACGTCAAGGTTCTTTAAAGTAATTCTATGAACAAGTTTCTTTTTTGATAATAGTTACAAACTTGAACTTAATAGGCTACTGTGTAATCCCCTATATAACCTCAATTTCATTAACCCTTTATCATATTTGAACCCATGTTCTCTGAACTCTTTTGCTACGGCTGTCTTGGCTGCCCCCTGATAGTCACTGCTTTAGTGGCAGCTACCTGGCACTGGCTGCTATCATTTATTATTGTGAATACAAACCTTAATTGTATTCCTTTGTCAATTTTAAAAAAGTTCTTCATGGGTCTTAAATGGGTTATCCAGTGCTACAAAAACATGGCCACTTTTGCACCACTCTTGTCTCCAGTTTGGGTGCGGTTTGAAGTTCCATTAAAGTAAATGGAGCTTAATTGCAAACCACACCTGAACTGGAGACAAGATTAGAGCAAAAGTGGCCATGTGTTTGTAGCGCTGGATAACCCCTTTAAGTGTATATTTTATATTTCTCTGCATTAAATTAAAATAGCCATCCCTTCATCCAACCTTCTAACTTGTCTATGTACCTGAAACATAATAGTCTTCAATCTTGATGCATGATGCAATGTTGGAAATGTACCTATTGTACTTAGTGCAACCTATTTACGAGAACATTTAGATGAATAAGAAGAAGAACACGGCCTAATAGTCAGCCATTTGTAACCCCAAATTGTACTCCAGAAAGCTTTTAGAAGATATTAGGACACAGTGCATTGAAAATATATTACCGTAATGATGCTCAAGCTTCAACAAAACAGTGTATTGGAGACACTCTCTCATTCTTCATGGTCTGCTTTTGATTAAAAGGGTCCCCTATCCATATGGTGATCACATAGTATCTTCACATCTATAAGCAGATGACAGGGAAGGGATTCATTTCCCCTGGAGTGTCATTATAGGGGAATATAACCATTGCACAGTTCCCATTGAGTTCATTGGGCTGCTCGAGTAATGGATGGATATCTGAGCCCCCCAACAAGAGAGAAGTTCCTCCTATTTGCTCTCCATTCTAATATATATAAAAAAAGGATGCTCCTTTATTAAGTTTTAGTTAGCTCAGAGATAATATTCAATGCTCTAAATGGGAGACTTTGCCATGGGTAGCGTGACTTAAGACCCATACATGGCTGCAACCACAGCCCTACAGTCACAATCTATCCTGGATCTATTTACATACAGTTGTAGCCACTTGTGAGTTGCAATACATGCCTATTCACTTATATTAGCTGCAATGAAGCACAATCCCTGCAGCACAACACAGTGATCTTCAGCCACATGACCCATGTCGGGGCCAAAGTCTCCATATAGCCCTAGGCTTATAAGCTAATGTGGAGATTTTAAAACATAACAGTAAAGAAAAAATAAACCCCACAACACTCCTTCTAAAACCTACCTTATTCTGGTTTACAGATACAAAGACATACAAATAGTTAAAAAGGTCATATAGAATAACATGTGCATTACATATTACATATGAGTTACAGTAGCACTCCTTTACTTCTATGGCAGCTGAGCTGCAGTAACCCAGCACGGCCACTACACTATGAATGGAGCTGTCTGCTTTCTGTCTTTTTGCTGTATATTTAGATGCAGCGGTTCTGGCAAACAGCGGATCTGCTGAGTTTCAGATGTGGGCACCCCACTGATCTGATATTGATGGCCTTTCATAAGGATGAGACATCAGTGAGGCCCTGAAGAACCCCTTAAAGATGACATTGCCCTCTATGTATGGAATTTTGTGTTTATGAAAATACTTTTTCCTTTATGCTGCCTTCACATCCTGATGACAGGTCATGTATAAATAAATGTCTCGGAAACCCTATTTGAAGATGAAACCCCCCAAATTGCAGCCAGAGATCAAATGTGCCTGTGAGACTAGTCCTGTCTATCCATTGTGACCACACGTCATGGAACTTTGCAAATGCTTTATTATTATTTTAGGCAGCATTGTAAGATGTCATACTGTGTCTTCTTTACTTCATTTTTCATATTTATTAGTGTTGATCGGACCTGTCAAACTTGAACGCTCATCGTTTGATTCCCCCTGGCTGCCAAAGTTTGATACAGCCCTAGGGCCTCCAGGACAACATGGATACAGCCTATGGCCTATGGCTGTATCCATGTTTTCCAGGACTCCCCAGGGCTGCATCCACCTTATGCAGCTGCAGGAAATCTGACGCAGAGCGTTCGGGTTTGGAAAACATTGCTGAACCCAAACTGTTTGACACTAGTTTTGAAGCCGAATATTTTGATATTCTTCCTTTACGCCTTTTAATAAATAGAGGAGGATAGCTCCCACACAATATTTTTCCCAGAGCCCCGATAGATCTTCATTGGGTCCTGCTCTCTGGTAATGATTTAAAGATACTGATGCCATGTTTTATCAAGTTCTCTCTGAATCAGCCACAATGTGAAAGATAATTTCTCTTTCACATAGGTATGGCTCTTGTTTGTCCTGATTTTCCCAGGACCATCCCAAAAGTTTCCACTTGTAATCTAACTCACAGTGTAAATCCTTCACGTCTTGTTCCATACTTCAATATCTCATTACATGTAGACTAAGATGATGAATTGTATGATGTCACTTAATGTCTCCTGTCTGTTTTCAACTCCAATAGAAGTTGTGGAACGATTATCCCAGAGGCAACCTAAGAAAAGAAAAAAAATTCTGGATTAGCAGCTCGGACCATCATGGATCTTCTCATGCCCCAACTCTCTTGAGTCCCATTAAAGAGAGAGTACGGTATGTTAAGGAACTTTTGAGTATAATTCTTCATTGTCAGTTTGACTAAGTACTGAATTAGACTAGAAAAATGTGACTACTTTCATCCAGAAACATCGCCATTTTTGTCTATGAGCTATGTCTGGTTATATACTAGTGATGAGCGAATACTGTTTGATCGAATTGATATTCGATCGAATAGTAAGGTATTCAATAGTATCGAATATTATCGAATAGTACGCCAAATATTCGATAAATATTCAATAAGCGTTTAAATTCCCCTTCACTTTTCCTGAGGTGTCATTGTGGACTTGGTGAACCTCCAAGTGGTCGAATAATTGTTCAATAATCGAGTACTTGTTCCCATAGACTTAAATGGGATTGAATATTCGATCGAACGTTCGAACATCTGGGAGATATTCATACGAATATCGAATATTCGAATATTTCACTATTCGCTCACTATTATATACAAAACCAGCATGACTTTGGACCACACTTAGGAGCAACTTCTAGATACCCTCTAGATTTCTTTTTACCCTTTATCCCACTCTACGATATGGAATCTGGGGCTTGGCTGCTAGAGAGTATCGGGTCACTACCCCAAGATTGGTCCCAGTGTAGGTAGCAGATGGCCCAGCTGACCATATGGCACCAGTGCAAGACACTTAGGGATAAGGTAAAGGTGGGTCTTGGTCCAGGCATGGGTCTTCAGCACACAGCAAAGTAGCCGAGTCAGCCACAGGCAGCTCAGGGTCAGTGATCTAGATTATACATTGAAGAACAGAAGGGTCAGGCAGTGACAGAGTCAAGATATTAGGCACAGGTGAAACACATGATATCAGAATAGCATCATGTAACACCTTTATGTCAAAAGTATTTATCGGTTTGAGTCTGAGTGTTCTGATCCATACCGATCATGAGAGAGAGCGAGAAGAGGACCACATTGCAGCGCAGTCGGCTTCTCCCTCTGTGCCATAAACTTAAATAAGGAGCCTGACTCATCACGTAACACATCTCATATGTATGGGCCGCTCTAGAAATCTATTCACACTAGTCCTGCAGTTGCCAATCAAACTGTATACTGTACCGTGAATAGAACTTTTTTATATGTTCTATTGTTTTCTGGGTGTAAATTCATTGAAGTGTTTGATTTTGTTAAGCAAAGCCTAAACATGCTTTTATATTTGGCTCTGTTGAAGAGATGTTCAGCTACAGAAATTTTCAACAGGCAACGGAAGAAAACCGGCAGATGTCTTAAAAAGGGAAAAACACGTGGAGCTGGCAGGTAGAGTATGCATACTTACATAATTACATATTATAGAAATAATATTAGTACATGCACATTTCTTTACAGTGTTAAAGCCATATTGTTCAGGATCCCATAAATAGTGTCACTTATGTTGGTTGGCCATGTTTATACAGTATGTGGTGCTGCTCTGCAGATATTGCTGCCAGCCCCTCTGTACTCTCTGCCTTCTAACCACAGCTTCCTCCTTTTCCCTTTCTAATTCTAAGTTTGTCCATAAGGTGGGTGCATGCATTCTCTCTGCCTCTTAAAGGGCCAGTGCTCAAAGTGTTCTTGTCAGGACAGGGGAGGTAGGGACAAGACACGACAGTGAGCCCTAATGCTGAGCCCACTGTCCCTACCTACCTGCCTCAAACGGCCCTAGGTAGCCGCGGACAACCAGGAAGGCATTCCCTGTACTAGTATAGGTGTTACACAAAACCGGTCCCTAGCAGCCTAGCAGCAAAGACCTTATCCCATTTGAAGGGTGAAAACCTAGGAGCTACTTAGACAATGCCCTCAAGAGTGACATGAAGCCAAATTAGCTGAGGCAGCACATCCACTGCTGAGGTAGGGCCCTATTACACCAAAAGATGCCTGACAGATTTTTTCAGCCAAAGCCAGGAACAGACTATAAACAAAGAACAGGTCGTACAGGAAAGACTGGGATTTTTTGACTGAAAAAATCTGTCAGATAATCTGTCAGACATCTTTTGGTGTAGTAGGGCCCTAAGTCTTAGAGCCCTATTACTCGGAGCGATAATCGGCCGAATCGGGACGATTCAGCCAATTATCGATTTGTGTAATAGAGACAAGGATCATCGGCTAATCATGTCTTTAGGTCCTGACCTAAAATCATTGGCTGCCGGGTGCGCATCACGTGTAATAGCGAAGCACAGCTGACAGCTAATGATAAAAAAAAAACTTCACCTCTCTACACTCCTGGTCTTCTCCTGCCTTCTGCTTTTACTCCTGGTGCTGCATCTGTAGCTTTAAAGTGGTCTTTTAGCTGACAGGCCACTGAGCCAATCACTGGCCTCGGTGGTCCTGGACACTAATTGGCTGAGCGGCCTGTCAGCTCAGACAGGCTGCTCTGAAGCTACAGCAATGGCGCCAAGAGTGAAAGCAGAGGGAAGGAGAAGACCGGGAGTGTGAAGAGGTGATGTATTACAGTTTAGGGCAAGGGCTGCATGGACATCACTAACGATGTCTGTGCAGCCCTTGCTAAATGATCATCAAGCTGTGATCATAGGCGCAGTAAATCAGCGTCAATCTAGCAGACTGGCACTCGTTAAC